>NC_090697.1:4812500-5128541 GCF_040954835.1 Lepisosteus oculatus
AGACCAAGGCGTGAGACCCTGAGACTTAGTCCCAAGGCATGACCTGAGAGTAGTGTGAGTTCGTACCGTCGCTGCTGCTGGCTGGCAAGTGATCTTGCGGTGTATCGCTACAAGAACAGAATTTCAGCAAGGATTCTTTGTGCACATTTTGTCACACCTGCCTGGCCTGTGTACAACTGTGGGAAACCAAGACGTGTTTTTCATTGCTCTTCATCCCAGTCTCGGCGCCTGGACTACAGTAAAAAAAAACATGCACTGTCCCTTGTGAATCAGCATTCTGGAATATACAGAGAAACTTCATTTACATCAGTAAGAGCTCTAAAAGGATAAACCTTTCGTCTTATATTAAGACTGCTGTTCGTGCTTGAAAGATCTATGCATGGGGGGAGAACAAATGCAAATCAGAATTATGAGGGATTCTTCACTTTTCATATTAATTTTAATACCGATTACCAATATGTTTGTGCAATAAAGAATGCCTTTAAATCAACACTTTAACTTGTGAGTTTCACAAAACAGATTTTGAAAGAAGTCAAAAAGTTGGTGCCCGAATTGCAGGTGCGTCGGTCACAGAACCAGCAAAATTACACTGTTCCCCTTGATGCGCTGAATAGAACATCAAGATGACGTACATCAGGAAAGAGGAGCAGTGGTTGCAAGTCAAAGCTCACTGGCTAAAAAAAACTGCAAAACAAGAGCCTCACAAATGAACATAGGAGAGAATCTAAATCTTCGTGATCCGGTGTCAACAAAAACTACGTCGTAAGCTTCACAGAGCTGATGTCTGCGGTAGGGCTGCCGTTTGTAAGCTTCCACTAAGCAAGGCCGGTGCACAGCAATGCAGAATCTGGTGTAATGAGCACAGGACATGGAGAGTTGTCTAGATGTCTTTTAGCCTTTGTCCTCTATCTGAATGGGTTCAGATGCCTTCAGCCCACGCGGCCTGTTTCCAGCAGTTAAGCAGTGCTGGTGGGTCTGTTCTGGCATGGGCAGCTATGTCCTGGAAGTAACTGGGTCCCATTATTGCTCTGCATGGTAGAGTCATATCCAGGAAATATGAAGCCATTTTAGGCGACCTGGCGCACCCTATGATGCAAACGTTGTTTCCTCAAGATGTTCCCATATTCGGAGAAAATAATGCCCTATACACGCTGCTGAACAGATTCAAGAGTGGTTTCACGAACACCAGGATGAAGTCAGGCAGCTTCCATGGCCTCCCCAATCACCAGATTATTAAACAGTATTGCGTAACCTGCGTAATCCTCGAAAAGACAAATTCCTAATACAAGAAATTGTATATGGCCGATAAAGTGATCTTACCTTATTGAACTTTTGTGAGAACATTTGGAAAATAAGTTGTTAAAGTTGATTTCCACCTTCTTCCTTTTAGCTTCTTGATGATTGGTCCAGTACCTCACTGGGTTCAAGTTCAGAACTTGTATAACACTACTGAAAGAAGGATTGGAGCCGTTCTGTATAGAAAGAGTGGTCCAACTCATTATGAGTTAATGAGTAATTATTCATTATCTTGCTTGTTGTTCCCATCATTTTGTCCACCCCCTGTAGAGTGTGCAAAATAATTTCATGAGGCATTTAAGTATTGAATGTGTTTACACTTTTATTGTCCGACTCATTTTCTCCACAAAATATAGCATGGACGCTGGGTGAACGACACTTAATTCTGTTTTACGTTGGCGTGGTTTTTTAGTAGTTCCAATAAATTTGTCATGATCTTCCTCTTCCAAAATATTGAAATGGGTAATTATTTTTCACTTTACCCCACCCACCTCGGTTCATATCCTCCCATCCTCCATCGGCACACTTCAGTTTTCCCCCAGGAGAGCTGATGGCTGTGCCATCCTCTGCAACACGCAGCCTGAGACTGACTGCTTCTTTGCCCTACTCGGTGACCACAATACAATAGTACATGAGATCTAAAGCATTGGAGAATGGCCAGGATGCAGCTCTTGCTGCAAGCTTACAGGTGTCTAGCAAGAGACTGGAGCTGCTGCTGTACAGGAAGCTCAGGATATCCTGTCCAGATCCTGCCAATTGTACACTGCCCTGGGTATTCGCAGGCGTAGCTGGCTGATGTATCTGGAGCCCAGACCATGGCTCTGTGGCCCACCTGTGCTCTGAATGGGCATGTTTATTTTTAAAGCCACTCGGGAGACCCTTTTCATTGGCTTCTTTTGCAGATATCTTTATTCTGTAACTTTTTTGGAACCACGTGAAACAAAAACCTTTTAAAAAATGATTTGAAAACAAGCTGACCGACTGCCTAATGTGGATTTTTATTCGAGCCTATCTAGGCAGGTTTGTTTAAAAAAATATTCCTTAGATGTAAGAATGCTAGCTTTATTGCTGTTAATGTTCAAAATGACTACAGATAGTCAGTGTGTACTCCTCTGGGTAAAAACAGTCTGTCACATTGCTGAGCAATTGGGGACTTTACCTGTACCCAGCTAAAATTTTAAAACTCTGCAGTTGATCAAAATCCTATTTTCACAATTCTGGCCATAGTGTTGCCACAGTTTGGGGTTTCCTGGTTATAGCTGGATTGAAGGTACAACCTCATGTTTGTGCTGGCAAAATCTAGCATGTGGGCCAGAAAATTGTCTTTACTTGTTGAGTTAATTATTACGACGCCTCTGCAAAACACACACACACATTTAACCTTTGTACAAAGTCTTGAAATATCACATATAGATAATATAAAGGAATTCTGTCTTTTCAGTCTGAAGATTGGATTATCTCTTGTCAAGAGTAGTAGGGACTATAGTAGAGAAGAAGACTGAGCCTTAGAACGCTTTAGGAACAGAAGGAGGTATCAGGGTAGCCTGGGATGATCTGTTGATTTGTCCATACATTTATCTTGAACCTTTTGACGACTGCCAACGGTCAAGCTTGCAAGAAGGATTGAATCGATAAGTTGTATCGATACCCTTTCTCCTCAAAAATTGAATTTTAACAGAACAAGTTTCCTTTTCTGTACTCGTATCATGTATGACTCACTAACTCTGTGCGTTATTGCATGGTGTCTGCATGGTGTGCGGTCTTTCTGGTGTCTAGAGCACTGGTACAGTGCCATGTGACTCTGGGTAGTTTAACACCACAAGGAAGCAACATGCCACCAGTGAGACGGATGTATGGCTTATTGGTGAAATATGCATGACCAGTTAATTAGAAGGCACCCTGCAGCCGGATATTATAAAAGGAAGGATGAGCCTTCAATTACTTCCTGCTTTGGGGGGAAAAAAAGGGTAACCAAGCCTTGATTACGAATTTGATTTTGCATGTTGTGACAAAGAATATAACAGTATTGTTGAGGGAACGAGGGTCCATGTAGAAAAACATGACTTGAAACCTTGCACCACATACCAAATACCTTACTGAAAGTAACTGTTTCTAACTGTTACTGTGCAACACTGTGCACAGTAATCCAGTGTTTTACTGCCTTGTTATTCCCTGCTCATTCCTCATTGGTAAACTAATGTCATTGATAACTGATTTCATGCGTACAAATAATCATCCAAGCATGACATTAAACCCATCTAGCTGGTTTGGTTGCTCATAGCTAACTGATCTGGGGAGCTCCACTAGTCCTTTTTTTTAAAAAAACAAGCCGGCGTATCAGGTTCAGTAGCATGCATGGGTGTTTTATTTCTGTTTGTCTCAGCTTTTTGTGTGACAAAGTGCCCCACCTCAGTATTAAATGCATTTCTAATTACCTTCTTCTGGAGTTCTCCGGTGTGCGTTTCACTGCCCAAGAGCTCCACTGGGTTAACTGGGGATGTTTTCTCGAATCTGGTCTCCCCATCATCTTCTCGGTTCCACAACTAAAAAGGCTTTATTTTCATGAAGATGCCTGGTCAAACACTCCCTTATAGCTTGTACAGTACAGTGCGTGCCCCTCATTGCGTGAGCCTAGGAAAGCCCATTTCTGGACGCGGTTCTTTAAACAGAGATGAAGATCTTGTGTTGTACAGTTCTTATCTGGCTGCTGACTTTTAGTAGCATGCACAGATTCCATTCTTTGTTTGCACTTGGCTCTAACCATTATTTTATAGGGATTTGTTTCCTGCCTTTTCCTTTAGTTCCTATCTACATATTTGCTTAATCGATTAGAATCACCATTGTTCTTCTTCCTAATTTTGCATTGATTTATCTCTCCTGTAGTCCCAGAGCTATTTCCTTTGAGATAAGACATCAAAGACCTGGTAGGAGATGTGGTCATTTTATGCTTCCTGGTTTTTGCAGTATGATCGCTTGCTTGCAGTAAGCAGCTTTTTCCAATAAAATTGCCTTAGAAAGCCCTAAAAGTATTTTTTTGTGTGAAAGATGATCCAGAATTTCTTCTTGTACTTAAAAATTATTTTTACAAATACCATCGGCTAGTATTTAGTATTTTAGTGTTTTAACCAATTCTATCTTTTCAACTTCTCGTGCTGGTGTTCCTGTAGGACTTTTTCCCCAGTCTACATGGGCTCTCCAAAAGTCTCTCATTTAAACCTACTAATACTTTTGCACTCAAATTCTTAATTTCTTGATATAGTTCTGAATTATAATTAACTTCAGAATTGGTGATCTATACTCCTGACATTATAACTTTGGAATATTTTTGAAAAAAAAAACATTTTTTCCCAGACGTTGTGTTATGTGAGCTATTGGACTAAAATACTTTTTTTCAAGTAACAGGGTGTATTTATAAGCTGTTAGGAATTAAAACATTATCTGGGATGATAATAGTTGTCTTTATTGCTGTAGTTATCCTTTCGCAGGACTAAAACCTATAACAACAGGGTAGCAGACTAGCCACTCTTTGGACATAAAGAATTTCACCCCAGAAAAAGCTCCAAAAATATGAACGCTCTTCCTTTCAAATGCATCATTAAAAGAAATTTAAAGTCGCACATGGCTCCTTTATCATTGAGCAAGTGAGTGCATGTTGCCCTTATATTCAACTCCTAGAATTAACCAAAATGGTATTTTATGCTTTGCCGGCCATCTGTTTTCTAACTGCGCTATCCAGTACGGGGTCGCGGAGGAGCAAGAGCCCATTCCAGCAAGCAGTGAGCACAAGGCAGGACGCACACCTGTCTGCACACCTGTCTGCACACCTGTCTGCACACCTGTCTGCACACAGACACCAGGGCCAGTTATCCCAGAAGCCAGTTAACCCTCCAGTATGTCTTTGGACTGGACTATGCCATTGTGCCACCCTACCGGTTTATCGGCCGTTCTTAATTCATGAGGGTAAATCGACAAGAACAGTGAATTTGTGAATTATCCTCCAAATAACCTCACTCCAGTTTTATCTGACAACATAGTTCCCTCCCTGGTACATCCACCACCTCTCAAGGGTAGAGATGCCCTCAGAATGTAGGAGTGTTTCATTCTGAGCCTCCCCCCACGGCTGCTCAGCTCATGCTGTCATTACTCAAGTACCCATCTTGCAGGAGCCCCTTTAATTGTTTTGGGATGGTGTTTGTGTGTGTTGAGTGACGTCTTCCTCCTAAAAGCGTCGTAGCTCTGGGGCTATTTGGGTGGCCCAAGCAGCAGAGGGGCTTGCTTGTAGCTCAACCCCTGTTGGGCTCGGCCTGGGTCCCGACACTAGCTGACTGCGACCGGGAGTCTCCGAGGGGCATCTCGCCGCTGGGGCAGTGCCGTCCAGGGTTCAGTAGGGATTAGTGGGCCAGGGCTCCCATGGCTCTTCCCAGGTGTTTGCAAACAAGCAGTGACGTCATTCCGGGACGTGCTGTTCTTTCAGTCAGCACTAAACCATGTTGGGGACGGGTTCAAAGGTCAGAGGAGCTTGTCCCCACGTGCTTATTCTGCCTGAGCAGTTCTGGGGTGATTCCAGATGGGTATTAATAGACAAGGATAAAAAATGCTGGAATGTGATGGCTGGCATGTTAGGAAGTTCAGCCGGGATTGGAATATTTGTTGGACACATACGTTTATATACATTTCTATAGTTATTGCCTAACATTTATTTACCGATGGTATATCAAATACCTTTCAATCCAAAGACATGAAGACCCATTGGACATACAATATCTTTTAGATAAATAGCTTTTCAGCAATGCCTTTTAGATTTATTTGGAATTTGACATCGAAAAGGCTTTCGTACTTTATACTTTAAGGTGTATAGCCCAGTGGTTTTCGAATCATTGGCTTCATGAGGGTCTTTACAATGCTTTTGCTAAGGATTTTATTATGGGCTCCTTTTTATACCAACCACCTGTTTTTAGCACCACTTTTGATCTGTTGGTATTTTGAAATCTCACCGAGGCCTTTAGACCTCGGACTGTTGTTTCGGCTTCATTCCACAGAACAATGTAAGATTCCTGAGGAGGTGGGAGGGAAAGGGGTGGGGGAATCACACATATGTATCAAAAAGAGTCTTGAGGCTCAGGAACTAAACCGAGAGGAATCGAGATACCAGGATCACTGTATGTCAGACTCTGAAAAATATTCCAAAGTTATAATGTCAGGAGTATAGATCACCAATTCTGAAGTTAATTATAATTCAGAACTATATCAAGAAATTAAGAATTTGAGTGCAAAAGTATTAGTAGGTTTAAATGAGAGACTTTTGGAGAGCCCATGTAGACTGGGGAAAAAGTCCTATAGGAACACCAGCACGAGAAGTTGAAAAGATAGAATTGGTTAATAACAGCTTTTCTCCTTGGTGAGAGAAATAACGGGCTCTTGCTAAAATATGTCGCGATTGGATTTATCCTTTGAAACTGTGCAGGTTTAGCCCAGTTCAAAAGATAAACAGTGTCAGAAAGGCAGAGCTTACAACAAGTAAAATTGCAATAGATATAGACACGGACTCGGTGGCTAACAGTTTTAAAAACGATTCTGTTTGAAGAATGTAACGCTCGGAGTTAAGAGCAAGTAAAACAGAAGCTGAAAACTGCATTCCAGCAGGTTCAACAATTCAATTCAGGCTGTAGTATTTCCTGAGGAACACGACACGCCACCCGTCACTACAGAGCAGCGCTCGTTAAATAGGTACAATGTAAGAGAAAAGGGCACTTTGTAAATATTTTACAGGCAATATTTCTGGGTAAAAGGATATTAAAAAGGCCCGGGGAGAGAGGCAAAGAAATATTGGATCATAAACTTTCAGTACTATGACTGGTTAGGTTATTTCAGTACTGCAGCTGCAGTCATTAAGGATGAAGTAAAATGCACTCAGGACAGTCATGGGCAACGTCTACATTGGGAACGGAAATAGATGGGGAAGTAGATAATGCCTGATATGAGTATTTAAATCAGGTGTTCATCATTACATCCTATTAATTGCCAGCAGCTAAATTTAAAGTCCACAGAGAACATCTCTTTGCTCTTTTTTGTTTCTCACACGCATATGAAATAGTACTGAGGTGTGAGATTTCAGCATGTCAGGCTTTGCCATTTCGAATGCGCAAGACCAATAGTGTCTTAACAACACCTTCAATTTTAATACATCAAATAAAAGACCATTTTCAAAGAATTGTTTTCCAGAGGTTTAAAAATAAACATTATATAAACTTGTGATTCGTACAGTATGTAAATCAATCACAAATCATGGTTTCAGACATTTTTAATTCATTTTAGATTACTCGGGAAATGCTGATTTTGAGTGTTGTTGAAGTGAAAGAGTAGCCTGTGAAAATGGTTCAGCATTTGGCAAAGTGATAATGCAAAGTTAGTACATCACCTCACTTTAAAGTGAGCAAGCATATAGGCTCTTACATCTTTAGAAAAACATTTGCAGCAAACGGATAATCCTTTGTGCTAATGAGCACATTCTCAGAGGAACACCCCATTTCTTATAGGAGGCTGAACTCTTAGGCACACTATTTGTTCTGGTGTGCTAAAATTCCTTTAATTATTTGCTGAGACCAGGGACATTCTTTCTTGAGAAACAGGAGGTAAATGAGAGAGCATGCAGAAATGCTGGTAAGCATGCAATGTAAGGGCATTCTGAAAAATCCTGTGATGTATTCCTTTAATCTATACCATGCAAGTGATAATGCTTTGTGTTTGGTTTTCGAAAATGCCCGTCCATAATCGGGGTCAGTGTTTTCTGGCTCTGAAAACATATAACGATGGAAAGCTATGGAACTCCATTCTGTTTAATGTAAACAGGTTGCAAACAGAGGGCCTATCAGTTGCAATACGTACTCAGTCTCCTTAGAAGAAACCATTCTGTTTTGTTAAACACTAGGCTATTTTTATATATTGGTGCTTGCGCTGTATGCCTGTACCATTTGCAAGAAGCTGGATATTCAAAAAAAGGTTTTCTTAATAAAATGGTGGCTTGTTTCAGTTAGAATGCACACTGTTTATGTATGTATGCTTTTTGTAGCAACATCGGTTTTGACAAATGTTTCAGTCTAAATAAATTCCCAACCCACATCTGTGAGCAATCCATAAAGCCTGTGTCTTGAGTAAGACTGTCTTATTCTGGGAGTTAATAAGCTCAGTATTGAACTGGGAATCAGAGATTGCTGGCTCAAAACTTTAGAGATTTGAATGAATCAGTCAGTCCTGTTCCAATCAGAGCTCAGTTACTGTAGTTACAATCTCTGTATGTAAGAGGAAAAAAGGAAAGGTACTCTTGCAGAGAGACCAAAGAGAGAAATAAATAAAGCAGATTTTGGAAGTTATACAGTATGTCATTTAGGGTAAACCCAACAGTATTGGTTGTGTCTGGCCCTTCTCATAATGAAACTGTTGTTTTACTGTGGGAGAGGGGTATGTAAGGCAAGGAAGAGCTCAGACCTTGGATAAAATTAGACTATGTCTATAAACAACTATTGCCAAGCATGTATAATTAGATAACGTGTAAATATGTTGATTTAATAAAATATTGTAGCTGTGGGTTTAGATTGATAGTTTTTTTTTCAGTTCTATGTGTTAAATTGTTAAATTCTTTGACAAGTTCTGCAAGAGAGCTTTAAAAGAAACCCTCTGCGGGTTATTTTCTGAGTTTTGTTGATGTGTACAGGTAAATACGCTTGCTGGGATAAGAATCTTAACATTTAGAACGTGGCATTAATCAAATTAATCTAAGGAGTACTTTACATAATTCATCTTGCTCGTTTTATCTTTTATTCAATTAATTTAGGGATTGGAGCATCTTGGAACATATTAAGGCATAAGATTGTGACAGTGGGGTGAAACAGATTAAATCATTATTAATTATGGCAAACAGGTTTGAATTAAAAACTATAAAGTCTGACAAATTATCTGGTGCTTGAAATCACAACCTTCTGTTCACAATTTATAACACTAAATTATAATCTCCTGTGTATAGTTTATATACTGTGTGCAAACAAAAGGTATTTCTCCTGATGTAGCGATAGTATAGCATTCCAGTCTTTCTGCTGGTTCTGTGATTCTCCGAGTTGTGCAGTATTTGGCATCTGCTTAGTTGGTTCCAAATATATTTCTTGACCTTGCATTTCAAAGACTTTTACCCCTCTGACTGTGCCTTGAATCAGGTTTTAGAAGGCCTTTGTGATAAAGCTGCGTAAACCATCTTCATCGAGAAGGAATAACCCAATCTTACACGTAAAGAGGAACTTCAAATGAAACAGAGCAAGAATTGATATTAATGTGGTTTATTTTTGCAGTACAGTTATAGCCTGTAGAGGAAACTGCTGCTTCACACTAGCTTTCTGAAAATGAAAGCTATAAAGTGAATGTCCTGCACTGCATTCAAATTTAAATAATGCCTTTTAATGATGGAATGAATTCCACTCCACTCTGACAAATCCTCAAGACCTAGAATTTTCTGTCTTCTGTGTCTGTAACATTTTATGAGTACAGTAGCTTAATTTAATGTTAATTGTGTTGCTGTAGAGACATTTAAAGAAATGCTGGTTTTATTTTTGAGTGTATATATATCACTAATTAGTGCTCGAGCCTTCATGATTGAATCTTGGCGTTGTCACAGCTCGCAGAAGCAAACCAGGGCTGACAAGCTTGAAACACACTGGCTTCAAGGTCTATTCCTTGCAGCATCTTTTAAAATTCTGATGTAAATCACGTTTCCTGTCTTATGAAATCTCAGTAGTTAATGAGCTAATTCATGGTGTGCAAAGTCAGCATACCAATAAGGGGAACAAGGCAACGTTAGACTACATTCGTAAGAATTGTGCTGCTGATATTACAATTCCAATCTACAGTATTGTCTGGAAGCCTCGAGGGACTGTGGACAGTTTCCATGTTTACTTCAGTAACTTAAACTGATTCTGTTCAAAACCTTTTTGTCAGTAATGCTAATACTGTGCTTCAGTTCTGAATCCCTAGTTACAGAACTCACATCTGGATAAATTGTTTCTGCATTAATCAAGATGGCTCCCTAATTTCTTAATCATTTTTTTTTATTTTTTTTTATTTAAGCTTTCAGATTCATACCCCTGGTCTTGTATCTTGCTGACATCAACGATAACCAAACATACTTCAGATTCAAAAAACATTAACCACTGTGATAAATTGTGTAAAAAAACTGGCCCTGTCCACCAATGAGAGTTAATATAGATTTTGAATGAATAGACTACAAATTGTGGATAAATATAGCTAAGTCCTCTGTACAGTGAAGAATATGCTGATTTCACTGTCAGATGCCGTTTCCCTTAGCCTCAAAGAAGTTCAATAAGTGAACAACTGAATTATTCAATGATTGTTCCTTACCAACCATATTGGTGCCCATGGCAACAGCCCTAGTATGGACACTTTTGACATAAAGATTTCCTGGCTTTCTGAGTTCAATTAAGTGCACTGCAGAATTGAACACCTTCGTTCAACAGAATCCACCTTACTGTCAGTACGTTTATCTAGGAAAAAAACAAAGTGGGCATTTTCTAGTTTGTCACTATTAATTGAATGGTAATAATGAGGCTTTTTTTTTTACAACTCTGTTGGCATCCACAACAATTTCACTTGTAGATTAAACTGGTAATTACACAGCTGTTTTTCTCAGCAGCGGTTACAATCTCTTCTCCTCTCCTATATTTCTCTCCTGTCCTCTGGGACAGTGGCAGTGATTGACACTTGACTGACATCATGGACACCCCCACACGAGGAGTCAGCAAGTATTACAGTAACTTTCTTCGATGGGGGTGAAGAAAGATATAAGATGTGAAAAGGGGTTAACTGATTTCTTTCTGCACAGAGATTTCTTGTGACAGAAGACATCCCATGCTTAGGTACCTTTGCGTTATGGTAGGGATGGGAGTTAATTGATATGAAATTCCAAGTGCAAGCTAGAGACCCCCCTAACTAAGGAAAGATAAAGCCGACCATTAAGAGTGTTCAAGGTCTTGGGAATGTCCAAACACAGGTGGCCCCCCCATAACCATGGTAACAAGTTGCGTCAGACGCGGCTGAAATTTGCTATTTAAAACCGGAAGTTTTGTACCTGTATTCCGAACAATGCTTCGGTCTTATTGTTCCTTGCATGCAATACACTCAGTTGTTTAAACTCCATCTCGGGATCCAGAACTTATTTGTCTGTGACTACAAGAGAAAGCCATATTGGGATCAGGGCATTCCTGGCGGCGTGGTGCCGGTGTCCCTAGAGCAAAGGCGCTTCAGTCCGACCTCTCCAATAAACATCCCACTCTGTAAATTTGCAAGATTTTCCAAGTCCTTCCATGACACTAGGAAGCCAGTCAAGTAGGCAGGTTCTTAGGCATGTCATGAAGCACACTATTGCAGTATATTTTGGCTGGTGTATTGACCAATGTGCCATTTGTATTCGTGAAATAAACTTCTGGTCGCCCGCTGCCTCCTGGTGACTGATTCCTGCTTTGGGTACTCGATCCTGACAGCCTCTTTTTCTGGTGGAACTTGGGGATTTGTCAGATTTCTCCCATCAGGGGAAGTTGCGCATGTAACTCTCACAAAGAGAAAGGACATTGACAAATGATCGTGGGATGATTTTGTTTGTAAGATTTGAGAATTATTATTTAGAATGGTGTCAGTTTTGTTTAAAAAAAACCCAGCAAGCTGCGAGTTCCCCCGGTACTTCTGCATCGCTACATTTTGTATCGTGTCAGCTGGCAGTGCTGTGCTGGCATTGCGTTTCGACTGTTTTCACATACAGATTTGCTGTTGGGGAAAAAAGCATGCAATGAGCGCACAGGCAGCGAAAAGTGCATCTAGACAACCAGTCAGATGCACCATCTGTTCAGGCTTTCCTGCAGCATCTATGCATTTTTTTTTATCAGAGAGAGGATGACATTTGCAAGCAAGTCCCAGATTCCTGGTCCTGCTGAGGTCTGTGTGGGACTTTGGAGGATGCTGCACTAAGAGAGGAGTTACAGTGGTCCACTTGCTGGAATGAAGGCAGCTATTGATATTTCAGCATCGAGCGGAGCACAGGCCTTAAGTTAACAATAATATGCAAAGCAAAGAAAGATACCCCTGTAATTAACTTACCACCCAGACAGCAGGTATTAGCTCGGAGAGGCCATCCTTACATTGAAGGAGTTCAAGTAGGGAGCTGCGTCAGCATGCGTAGGCTGCAAAGGAACAAGTAAAGGTTTATTCCATGCTGTAAAGAGAAGAAAAGAAACGCAACGTTTCGGCTGTGGAGCCTTCTTCAGTTAAACCTTTACTTGTTCCTTTGCAACTTTACATTGTCAGCTCTTCACAGACAGTACAATCCCCAGGCAGGAACTGCTGGGCAGTGAGACAGTAGTCAGGTTCTTCCATGAGTCTCCGTTCACAGTCAACGTCCATGGTAGCTCTCATGGAAGACTGGTCACCAGTGTCCAGGGGGGACGTTGTTATCTCTGCTGTGGACATGGCAGTGTTACTGTCTAACGAGGAGTCTCAAAAACCAATACAGCTGTCAGGGCAGCGTCGGCCCTCTGTACACCAGTGAGCTGCCTGTGATGCCTCATGGCATCACCTTGGGCAGAGTTTTAGAGCCAACGTGAGACCTTTTGTACTCCCAAGCTCATCAAACAAAACGTCCTCGGTTTTAAAGATCGTGCCTCCAGCTGGAACCTTTCTGTCAGAATTGCCGTTCTCAAAATCCGCCTTCGTAACCAACCATCCTAGACTCCTTTCGCTGCATCAGAAACGGCTCTGTCGCCCGCGGACAGTCACGCCGCTGGGAGGACCTCTTGCCTCTCAGACGGATTCTCTGATTTATCGACTCTCTTTGGCGAAAGAGCACTGCCATTTCCCCTGGGACTGGCCAGCACTTACAGGGGAGAGCGAATCAAGAGAATGAAGCCAGCAGACTTCCAGTTTACCTCTTCTATAGCCTTGTTTATAGCTAGTGTACATGTATACAAGCTTTGTTCATAGTTTTATCACCAAGGGAGAAGAATTCTCAGGCTTATTGGAATCCATTGTTCACAAGCTTATGAGATGTGCCTTATATCCTTTCAAGAAAAGGAGTAATACTAGGAGAGTAATTTTCAGCTCCACAATGTAATTTTCAGCACAATACAGAGAAGGATTGTTCTATGAAAGTCAGTCACTACCCAAGTGATCTAATTATGTTTAGCTGTAAAGATTTTATGTTGATCTAAAATATTGACTGTATAAAAATACTTCAGAAATGTGTTCGGTTGTTAACAGACTCAGTGTGAGGAAATGGTTAGATTTTAGTTAACTTTATGGTTCGGAGATCATTGTGCTGTTTTGTTGAGGTGCTGATTCCTGTGGTGTGAGGTAAGATGAGGTTTTTTTAAACACACCACTTGTTGTTTTTCTGTTTGTCCGTCAGTGTCGTTTTAAATAAAGTCTTTGTGATTTTGAACTTGCTATATAATCTTTTGACACATTTTGTGTGCTGCAGACTCTCAAAGTGCTGGTAACTGTTGGCAGCAAAACTGAAGGACAAGGTTATTATGGATCATTAAATCTGATACAACAACTGTCAGCTTTAACGCTGATATGAAAAATACCTAACCAAATTTTCTACTGAGTAAACCTAGAACCTTGCAAAGAAAACGTAAATTAGAACTGATCAAAAAGGTCTGTTTGCCACAGTTGCAAAATATGGAGGCAGAATATGCTGTTGTCAGGTGCCTTTTTCCTGCTTGTGAAAACTGATGTGAATTTACTCAACAATAAACTTTTTGTCATTTTTGTTAATAATATTGCCCTTTAAAGCCTGTCCTGTCCTCAGAATGTGCTTTCGAACACTCATAAGTTGTACAAGTAATAAGGTAGAATCTTAATTTTCTTCAAAGTTAACTTGCTTCTTGTCATGGTGTGCTTTTCCATTTGTCAAGGGTGTTCTTTAGAGGTTTATGGGAAGACCTCTTTAAAAATGCTTACAGTGAAATTGTACAAGTCTGTTTGCTTTCGATCAAATAAAAGAATAATCTAAGATTCCCAAGTGGTTTTGTAGCTGTGAACTGTTAATTGTTGGAATTAAAAAAAAAAGATTTCTTAAAATATGTCCTTTAAAATGATATGTACACAAAGACCCAAACGCCATACGTAAGTTATCTTATCTGAGAAATGAAAGTTTTTGTAACATATCATACCCTTCCTTAGACATGACTATTTGCACTTTAAACTTAAACTTTAAAAATTGGTCATGCACATCATATTAGTAGCTGTAAACCATCACATTTTACAGATTGCAGTGTGTGCTGCCAACAACTTCAGTGCTCCTGTGTGCAAGTATGGATTAACAGTAATGGTTTTATTATCACAACATAACACAGGCTACAATCGAAAGAAGGCCGTGCAGCCTATCCATTTCATTTGGTAGTTTAGTAGCTAAATGTAGTGCCCCTGTATTAAAAGGGTAAGAAAACTGAAATTAATTTAGCAGTTTAGTAATCATAGCCCAAGGAGTGTGACTTCTGTTCCATGTCATGTAATGGAAGCAATTATATGAACTAAACCAGAGGATTGCTTACAGTATATAGAAATAATTTCCAGGGAAAAAATCAGCCTTCTGAAAATCTAAATAGTAATTCATAAACATAGTTCATGATCTGTGTATTGCTGCTGGCTCAAAGGACTGTGTGGGTAGGTAAGACCTGTCTTTTCTAAATCCATGTTAATGTATTAATGTAGCATAATATTGACTATCCCATAGGATGCTAATTCCCTACAGGTCAACAGCGAATGCAGGATCACATTGCTTACTTTCAAGGCAACTACGAAAACCTCTGAACGTATCCAGTGTCCTGTTCAAATCAGACATCGCAATAGTCTGAAACCGACCTGCCCAGCACGTCCTCCTTTCAGCACTCCTTTGTGTGGATATGTGTGCTTTGAAACTCCTGCCCTCGCTTCAGGTGCCCTGGCAACTTCACCGATTTGGATGATGCCAGCCGTGACTGGCTGAAGCACCTGACTGTGACAATATAACTATGTAACTTCTGCATGTTAAGCTCATACGAATAATAATAATAATAATAATAATCTGCGTAGAGACACCGGGGACATCTTCCCACTGCCAGTTTTTAAAACCGGGATGAAATGTTTTTGTTTGATCAATACTTGAGCTGGATTTTTATAGGTCTTTGATTTTAAGGCTTGGCCAGTCTTCAATCTGAAATTAATGTGCGAGTAGTACCACAAGTGTTCTGACATTTGTCATGTTGCAGAACAAGAAGGCGTATAGAATAAGTAGTGGACAATGGAAATGGAAACACCAGGTTTAACCAGGGGCATCAAGTGAACTCAAAGCATGGGCTTTCACACACGGCTCATGCATCCCAGCATGCTTAGGGTTATGTATGAAAATGTTGGACTGTCCGCATAGCTTATAATTATGGGTTGCTTGTTTGCAAGAGGAGACCTCAGCAACTTTGAATGTGGGGTGGTTGTTGGGGCGTGTTTGACAGGAGCTCCAGCTCAACTTGCAGTTTCACAAGCCACAGTGGCTAAGGTGATGTCAGAGTGGAGCTCTGAGGGAGTGACGTGGGCTGAGGGCACCGGCGGGTGGAAGAGTGTACAGTATGTGATGTCTGGGCTTTCGTTCGAAGTGGAGCGCTACAGAAGGTCATTCTTGCCTTCTGCCGTGAGACTTTACAACTCGGCCACTGTGGGTCACGGCGCTGGCAACTTTGACCTGTTCTGGGACTAAACTTGAATTCTCTGTTTACAGTTGGTTTTCTGTTTACAACTGGTGTGCATGATTGTGGATAATGTGCAATATATTTATACTGTGCAATACATCTTGTGTACTGTTCATTCTGGTTTATTTTTGTGTATTTTGTACAGTGTGCAATTCTTTTTTTTTTACTGCACTTCTCACTGACTATACTTAGTGTATTGTATTGTTGTATTATTGTATCATTACGTTACACTGCAGTTTCCCTCATGGGATCAATAAAGTATCTAAGTGCAAGGCAAAACAGGCCGGCAACTACAAACCAGTCGACTGCACGTGTCAGCCTGGGGCGTGAGCGGACGGTTTCATTAAAAATGGCTGCAAGCGTCCTCAAAAGCACGCATAAAATCTCCATGTTTTGAAGCCTGTACAATCAGTTCTCCTTGAATCGCAGGAAAACAAGGAAATTAAACAAGCAATAACTAACAATGACATGAAGAGAGGGACGTACATTCAAGGCATGGGGCTTGCATTCATGACCTCACTTAGACAGGTACAGTCTTTTCATTTGACATCATTTTTCAGCGTATTCCCTGCATAATAGAATGCAAGAACATAATGATAGTTAAACTGGGTACACTTTGTGCTCAAGAATTATCAGTAATAGTCCTAGCAGAATAATGCATCCATTGAGTGGAAAAAAAGAAAGAAACTATAATGGGATCTTTCATATCGCCTTTGACCTGATGGCAAATTACTGTTAAATCCTACTGTGTTAACGCAGTTATTTTAGCAATTATTGTGGCCTTCAAAAGCTGTCAGAAGTAATGATAATTTAGATGTTGTTTAAGGTGTTGCAAATTGCTCTGAGCTCTGCTTTTAAACATGTATGCCTGATTCAAGGTGATTCTTCATCGTGGCTGTTCGTGAGCATTTAGTCAATGTAATGGAAAGTAGTTGAACGCATATCACTCTCAGACCTGCATTTAACTCTCAGTTAGACAGTAGAATTATCTTCAACTGGTTAGGATTACAATTAAAATGGTAATCAAGTGACGCATCCAGGAAAGATGGCCGATGTGCAGCGTGCTGTTGGCACTGTGTGGACTGCAGACAGTCAGGGTCTATTGTTTGCAGGACTGACGTGTCAGTCCACCCGTTCGTGTTAAACAGAATAATGTCCTGATCCAGCCCTTGGCAAATGAAGTTCAGCACCGATCAGGGCAAAGCGATGTGGAGAAGCAGTGAAAAGGCAAACCGAAAACCTGAGAAGCTGTGGGAAGTTCGGCTCAAGCTTTACCGACGGGTAACTCTCCTGCTCATAACTCACTAGTAGGGTGACCTTTCAGAAGTTCAGTTTTAGTCTCCGTGCCACATGATTGGACCGGATATTGTTGTTTTTATTTGAACTTTCTATGCCTTTGTGTATACTTTATGCAGGTTAAAGGAAGAGCTGAACGTCTTCAGTCTACAGCAAAGGGGATTGTGTAGCGCTTTGATCCATTGTATAAAATTGATACAATTTATATTATTTATGCGATTGATACAAGTGTATAAAATCCTAGAGGGAATAGTTTGGGTCGACCCAGAGAACCATCTCGCACTCAGTGGTGAAACGAAGACACGGGATCATGATGAGAAACTGTGTAGGCTAGAGCATAGGGAAAGAGTATGGAGTGTCTGTAACAGGCTGTCCTGCCAGGTGTTTGAGGCCCAAACTCTGAGCTCCTTCAACACACTGCTTCTGCTGAATCACAGCTCTTCATCTGCAGTCTCTTAGTCTCCCATACGAAGTGTTTCTGGGTGTAGTACTTCTGCGATGAGCTCTGCTGACCCCCACTCTCAACATACCCTCTACAAATTGGAACCGTGTGGGTTTTTTTTACCGAATGTGTTAGTGCTGAATGTGTTAAAGTTTAACGTAATAAAATATGGGCCTCTGTTATCCGCCTTGTCCTTAAAAAAAATATCTTCCAGTATAGTATAAAACATTCTTCCAATATAAAATATTCACATATCTTCCATATGTGAATTTCACCTAATTTCAATGCTATAACAATAAAATGCCTCTGCACAGGCTCATGTGGATTTCTCTTAGCATTAAGACTCAGCTGGACAAAGATCAGCCTGCACACCCAGGTGTTTCTCTGGCATTTTCTGTTTGAAGGGTTTTATATCTTTTTATCAGCTCTCAGACCTGCCCTGCCCTTGCAAAACAAACATTTTAATTGGCACTTCTTCTCTCAGTGGCTGTTCTGTGAAAAGCTGATTTCGAAGCAGAGATTATTTTTTTTTTAACTCTCCCCAGAAGCTCATTGGACATTTAATAACCGAACTCCTGTGCTGTAGAGAAGTGATGATTTGTGTACACAAATCTTGGCATGCATTTAAAGGAATCAATGTTACGACTGAGCTTATTCAGCCCAGGAAAGCTGCAAATGCTTTTTGGGTCCTTGCAAAGCGATTGTGAACCGAAGGTTAGAGTTAACGACCAAGGTTATTCTACTGTACTTGCTGAAAACAAGCCGATAGGTTATCGTGGCACAATCAACGTATTTTTGTACTGTCTTCTTCCAGTGAGGGTTGATTTGTTTTCCTTAACCTGTTTGCAGCACATCCTGTTTGGTGGAAGAACGTCGTTTGAAGTTTATCTTGCATTTCTGGTAAAAACCGAAGAAAAAGTGTTAAAAGACCTGTCTGAAGCACAAACCACTTCCTGGTGGCATTAAAATGAGCAGCTTGAAGGGTGGAACTCCAGTCAGCTGGGGACAGCCCCCTCTGGTTGCTGTCTTGCAAAACAGCCCTTTCAGTGGCATGCTGCATGTGCAGCCATCAGCTTAGACATGTTGGTTTCTGCGTGTTTGAATTGGAATAAACTTCTCAGTTTGACAATTTAAAAGTGCGCTTTCAGGGTATTTTTTTATGGTAATATTTGAATGGCTGTATATGGTGAAAAATTACTGCAGAATGCGCTTTAGTTTTAGATTTTTTTGACTGTATACATGCTGCTTGCCATGAATGTTTCTGTGGATTCATAGGATTGTATTCATTTCTACGTTGTCATGTTTGAATTTTCTATTGTAAAGCTGCATATGCATTTTAATGAGAACCTGAGAGCTCCTTTCGGTTGTACTGTATACTCTATAACTATATCACGTAGAATCGTTTGTTTACTGGCACTTAACAATCATCATTTAAATCAGAATGTTTACATGTGTTTATTTACTTACTTCTGTTTGCTTATGACTGATTAGCACCCTCAGACAGACCTCTGATCCTCACCCACCCAGACACTTCACGCGTTTTATCAAGTGCTTTTCCCATTCTGTAGTCCAGATCGTTCTGTCACCCTGGCGGGTTGTGAAAACCGATATCGCAGCACGACCCGAGACATTCCTGCGGCAGCGCCTCCGTTAAGGTTGACAAAAAATGGAATTTGAGCTTGAGAATAGCTTGATATTCGTTAATAATAATAATAATAATTGCTTACACTTATATAGCGCTTTTCTGGACACCCCACTCAGTGCTTTACAGGTAATGGGGATCCCCTCCACCACCACCAGTGTGCAGCCCCACCTGGATGATGTGACAGCAGCCATAGTGCACCAGTACTCTCCCCACACACCAGCTCTCAGTGGGGAGGAGAGCAGAGTGATGAAGCCAATTCATAGATGGGGATTATTAGGAGGCCATGATTGGTAAAGGCCAATTGGAAATTTTCGCCGGGGTTACACCCCTACTTTTTTCGAGAAACGCCCTGGGATTTTTAATGACCACAGAGAGTCAGGACCTCGGTTTTACATTTCATCTCAAGGACGGCGCCTGTTTACAGTATAGTGTCCCCGTCACTATACTGGGGCATTAGGACCCACATGGACTGCAGGGTGAGCGCCCCCTGCTGGCCCCACTAACACCTCTTCCAGCAGCAGCCTTAGTTTTTCCCAGGAGGTCTCTCATCCAGGTACTGACCAGGCTCACACCTGCTGAGCTTCAGTGGACTGCCAGCTGTGACTTACAGGGTAAAATGGCTGCTGGCTGCCTTCATTAGCTCTTTCAGCAATTTTTTTGTCATGTTTATTTCAATGAAGAGCTAGTTTTATTGGTCGAAATACGAACGCACGCTTTTTATGCAATATTTAAATACCGGCTTTCTGTAAATTGCACCATTGTAATGGCGCTGCAGGTGGGGGAGAGAGAAACGCTTCTCTTTTTTGAGGAATTTGGATCCGTCGTTGGATGTTTTCTTGGCCTGCCGTCTGCCTTTACCGTGACACGTGCCGTGAAATGTTTTCGTTGACTTTTCACTCTTCTTTTGTCCCCAGACATCGCCGTCGTGGAAATGACGGATGCGTTCCGGCAGCCTTCCCTTTTCTACCACCTTGGAGTGAGGGAGAGCTTCAGCATGGCCAATAATATCATTTTATACTGTGACACAAACTCCGATTCGCTGCACTCCCTGCAGGTACACGTCCTAAAATCTTCCCTGTGACACCACATGCTGTGTTTTTCTAGATCACTTCTTCTTAACTTCAAAGTTAACAAGTGCCATTATCTACCGAACTGTATCTGTATTAATAATCCGTTAGGAGCAAGTGATGCACAGAACCCTCTCTGTTGGGGAGAAAAGTCCCTTGAAAGATGTCACCATTAATGATTCTTCATCATCGCAGATTAGATCATGTGTAATGCACAATCTTCATTTAAATGTTTTGAGTATTTATTTATTCTATTTATTACTGTTTTGACTGATAAAGAGCCCCTTTATAAAGCTGTGAGCAAAAACAGGAACTGCAGGTTGAGAGCCTCCTTATGTAGAAGCGTAGGGAAGAGTGTTATTTGATGCATCCCAGAAAAAAAGGTGGAACGGGGTTAAAGAAAATGTTAGATGATTCATCTACAACAGGGCAAGCACAGAAGTAACAGAGCAGCAGGCAAGGTTGAATACTGAAGACAAAGTTAATTCATTTATTTGTAGTTGTCGTTGGCTTAATCTGCTTTGTTTTTGACGTTTAATTTTGCAACAGTTAAATCTTCCATCAGATCTGTTGGAGACCCCATGCACATAGACTAGTTTTGCACTAAAGTGCCTGAGTCTTAGCAGTGTTTCTAAATGTGAAGCATAAAGAACATGAAGTAAAGGTCTATTTAAACAACAAGGACATTTATACCTCTCGCTCTCCTATGAAAAATTCAATATAGAGTATACAAAAGTTAGTACAGTATGCCCAACCAGTATATCCAGTATAGATTATACCAGTTAGTACAGCATGACCAAAGCTTTTTTTGGTCAGGTAAAAAAAAGCTTGGTTTGATTTCACGATAATTTAATGGATTTTAACTTGTGGTCTTCCAACTATAGATTGTAAATCTGTAAAAAAAACTAACTGAGCATTATGCACTGTAAAAACGTAGTCTTAAGCTCTAGGACAGCTTTGAGTGGATACTTTGCATTCTGAGACCAGAATGTTGGAGGTGGAGAAGTGTTCTTCAAAAGCAGCATCCAGCCACTGAAAACTATCCTAGATGAATCTGTGCTCGCAGAATCTACAAACTGCAAGGGTCAGACTTACATGTACCACACGGGCTATACTGTCTGAAGCATCATTCGGGCCACCAAATTCAGATCTCCATCACAGTGCTGTGTTGAATAATACGATCGGGGACGTCCATACATAGAAGAAATGGTTACCATGGGAGAGTTTATATTTGTATAGAAATCGAAAAAACATCTGCCTTACAACATGTTGGAAGGAAGAACTGGAGTCTATCCCAGCAGCAGCAGGGGCGGGGTGGGGTGCACCGGGGACAGGCTGCCGGTCCGTCTCGGAGCCGACCCACAGACTGAAACGCACACACCCGCAGTTTTACATGGTGTCAAAACGGAAGAGAGTTATGAACGGGTGAAATCTTAAACCAGAAAAAAAGGCTAAAGAGTTTTAGACTGTCGTGTAACACCTGTAGTAAAATATAAGAAAGTACTCTGAAAGATTGGGATTATTTAATAAATGCAGAAAATAGGGTACATTTCTGAAGGAACAACTTCATCCCATTCCTAATCAGTATACACTGTCCTTAAAAAAAGGAGATGCATGAAATAAAATTGTTGACCATGTAAAATGTGCAATTTTCCTTTAATTTACAGTTTCTGCTACTTCATTGTTATTTCTGAATCCTGTAGAACAACGATTCCTTTGTTTATTGATGTATTCACTTTTTGTCTTTTACAGGACATAATATGCCAGAAGAACACTGTGAGTATAAATGCATATTCTAAATTATATGGAATGTAGTAATTGTACGTTATACAGTTGTTATAATAGCGATTGCAGTTATTGAAAACAATTATTTTTATATTTATTTATTTTGTCTGCTCATAACATTTTATTGTTTAATATTATATACCCTGCGACCAAATGGATGCTTTTATTTCTGCTGGGTGTGGATGGATTGGGATGTCTGTCCAGAAGTTACGAGGCGCTGTAAAATCGATGTGGTCTAGTAACTGCAGATGGACGGTTCAGCAGTGACTCGTATGGATTACCGGTCCTCTGTCTGGCTGCAGTGTTTTCAGTCAAAGCTGCATTTCTCCTTCTTCCTCTGCCTTAGTTTTGCCATTGACACTGTGAGTCACAATATAAAATTAAAGCAGAAAGCCTGACAGCGCACATTTGATCCTTTTCTAGAGCAGGTGGTGTATGAATGACTTAAACTTGGGCTCAGAAACGTCAGTTGTGCTCCTTCTATATTGACTGCCAAATTAAACCGTTAGGTCATCAACAATCACATTAATGATCCAAATTAAATTTGTTCTGGGGTTTCATAGATATACTTTTTTAATATATTTTACTCACCTTTTTGTTCTCCAGTATCCATCCTTTTGTGTTTTTATCCCAATCACTTTGAAAGGTTAACTTATCACTAAGTATTGGAGCATTCAGTTCTGTATTACATATTTTCTCTCTATTTCATAGTGTACTTGTACTATGAGAGCAATTGTGACTCGTGGTACCTGGTTTCACTTGTTTTGCTTCCACTAATTTTGCATTCAGTTTCTTAAATGTGAAACCTCACGTTAGTTTATTGTCTTGCATCCATCCCAAAAAAAGTATAAATGTAAAAATACTATCCGCTTCAAATGACCTGCATTTATAGGGAGACGCTATAGCAGTATGGCAGCTTACATTCCTTTAAAAGAGGTGGTTTTGGCACGTATTTGCCTTTTAATTTTATTAAAATGCATGGTTTCTTAGCTCTCACTCAGTCCCATTTTATAATAGTCATACAATTCAGAGATTGATGAAATGGAATCATTGTAGCAGTGATCTTCAGAAAACCTCCAGTTATGGAGATTTTGTTTGCCTGTGAAAGCCTGGGCTGAGTGATGTTAGTTTTTCAGCTTTAAATATACTTTTGAAGATATTTGAAAGATCAATTTGTGTATCGCATGGCTTCACACCATAAGGTTACTGCTGTCAAAGGGTATAATTTGTCCTTAATATGGCCCAGCAGGTGGGAGCTGTGCTAACTCACATTGAAAGCTTAGCTGAGGTAAGTGGCTTTACAGTGTGAAATAAGGTGGCTTGGTATTAAAGGGGCAGACAGCCTGGTTTAACATCCCCAGGCTTTTGTTGTGAGAAGTATTATGTTTTTGTTTTCCTTTTGTAAGTAGCCCCTGTAATGGAGATTGCACATACAGTGCCTTGCGAAAGTATTCGGCCCCCTTGAACTTTTCAACCTTTTGCCACATTTCAGGCTTCAAACATAAAGATATAATTTTTTTATTTTATGTGAAGAATCACCAACAAGTGGGACACAATTGTGAAGTGGAACGAAATCTATTGGATTTTTGAAACTTTTTTAACTAATAAAAAAATGAAAAGTGGGGCGTGCAAAATTATTCGGCCCCTTTACTTTCAGTGCAGCAAACTCACTCCAGAAGTTCAGCGAGGATCTCTGAATGATCCAATGTTGTCCTAAATGACTGATGGTGATAAATAGAATCCACCTGTGTGTAATCAAGTCTCTGTATAAATGCACCTGCTCTGTGATAGTCTCAAGGTTCTGTTGAAAGCGCAGAGAGCATCATGAAGACCAAGGAACACACCAGGCAGGTCCGTAATACTGTTGTGGAGAAGTTTAAAGCCGGATTTGGATACAAAAAGATTTCCCAAGCTTCAAACATCCCAAGGAGCACTGTGCAAGCGATCATCTTGAAATGGAAGGAGTATCAGACCACTGCAAATCTACCAAGACCTTGCCGTCCCTCTAAACTTTCAGCTCAGACAAGGAGAAGACTGATCAGAGATGCAGCCAAGAGGCCCATGATCACTCTGGATGAACTGCAGAGAACTACAGCTGAGGTGGGAGAGTCTGTGCATAGGACAACAATCAGTCTTACACTGCACAAATCTGGCCTTTATGGAAGAGTGGCAAGAAGAAAGCCATTTCTCAAAGATATCCATAAAAAGTCTCGTCTAAAGTTTGCCACAAGCCACCTGGGAGACACCCCAAACATGTGGAAGAAGGTGCTCTGGTCAGATGAAACCAAAATCGAACTTTTTGGCCACAATGCAAAACGATTGTTTGGCGTAAAAGCAACACAGCTCATCACCCTCAACACACCATCCCCACTGTCAAACATGGTGGTGGCAGCATCATGGTTTGGGCCTGCTTTTCTTCAGCAGGGACAGGGAAGATGGTTAAAATTGAGGGGAAGATGGATGCAGCCAAATACAGGACCATTCTGGATGAAAACCTGTTGGAGTCTGCAAAAGACCTGAAACTGGGACGGAGATTTATCTTCCAACAAGACAATGATCCCAAACATACAGCAAAATGTTCAAAGGAATGGTTCACAAATAAACGTATCCAGGTGTTTGAATGGCCAAGTCAAAGTCCAGACCTGAATCCAATCGAGAATCTGTGAAAAGAGCTGAAAACTGCTGTTCACAAACGCTCTCCATCCAACCTCACTGAGCTCGAGCTGTTTTGCAAGGAAGAATGGGCAAGAATTTCAGTCTCTCGATGTGCAAAACTGATAGAGACATACCCCAAGCGACTTGCAGCTGTAATCGCAGCAAAAGGTGGCTCTACAAAGTATTAACGCAAGGGGGCCGAATAATTTTGCACGCCCCACTTTTCATTTTTTTATTAGTTAAAAAAGTTTCAAAAATCCAATAGATTTCGTTCCACTTCACAATTGTGTCCCACTTGTTGGTGATTCTTCACATAAAATAAAAAAATTATATCTTTATGTTTGAAGCCTGAAATGTGGCAAAAGGTTGAAAAGTTCAAGGGGGCCGAATACTTTCGCAAGGCACTGTATAGGTTAGTTCTTGATTGTTTTATCTGTAAGTGTTTCAAAATAGATCAGACTTTTAAACTGGCACTTTAAATGAATATACAGTTGTATAAACGAGAAAACTATGAACAGAAATTAAATAGAGTGGCTGACCGGCAAAAGAGGATTTCTCATTTCAGATGTAAGTTAGCCGGTATTTATAATAACATTTTATAATTGACAATAACGAGGTGTAAGGTTTTTAACGCGTGCTTTGAGATTAGGTTTAGTGAGCACCAAAGAGACTGGGGTGAGTAATTGACAGTCAGTGAAACTAAAAGTTGTGAGCTTCAATCCCCTGTGTTCTGTAATGTACTTTTGATGCTATTCTAAGGAAAATGCAGTAACTGCAAAAGCATCTTCTGAAGTTTTCTGATGATCTTCTCAGATCTGTGCTTGTCAAGATACCATCTTTTGGACTGTACCACTTCTTCAGGCTGTGCGTTTGCCTGGTTGCACCTGGTGATCAGTGGCACCTTGTCACCCTTGAAAGCCTTCCTTCAACGGTTCAAAGAGTGAAAATGCACTGGGGCTACACCCTGAGCGTGAGGAAGTCATAATGCTGATGAGGCTGAAACATTTCAATACTGTTGTGTACTCCTGCACACAGGCGCCACCTTTTCGAAGTTCTTGTGGTTGCTCCTGTATTAAAAAGTATTATTATTCATCAAATTTCACATTACCAAGCAGTAGAAGCTTTTCTCTGCCCCCCTCCACAGATGAACACAAAATATTTACAAAACCCTACTTTATTAGTAGGAAGAAAGTGTCAAGAGAATGACCCCTCATGACGTTCTTGTTGCTCCGCTGATACAGAATCCCTGTGAATATGCGGCATGGAATTGCATTTCAGGTTTAGCAGCAGAACTCATCACATGCATTTTGTCTGCCGTTACACACATTATTTTGTTACATTTTTTATGGTGACAGTCAAATTATTCAAGGTTTCTGTCACATTGTCAAACTCATTCTCAGCAATTGCCTATGCTGCCTGTGTAGAAATCTTTATTTTGCTCCAATCTTTTGCATTTTAATTATTTCAAAAAGCCATTCTCCTTTTATCAATAAGTATGAGCCACTTGAATGTTGATTTTGCCAAAATGTCTGACCTTCCTTAAGTATCGCTCTGGTGCTGGTGAAGTGAAGATTCTGGCTTCTTGGCCACCATTAACTTCACTAGAAGGTCACTTTTATATCCGATGTTGGATTAAGTGCAGATAGGGGGCATTTTTGTAAAGCATTTTTTGGGGATTATAAATGTATCTGTTTAACAGAATCCCTGTGATTATGTGGCACAGAATTGCATTTCCATTATATACAGCTCCTTATTAGGAGCAGCAGTCACCCTGCATGGTTTTTCAGTGTCACTTTTTTTTATAATTCATGAAGGAGCTGAATGGTAATTAGGCCTAACAGTCCAGTAAATTGACTGGGAAGTAATGGAGAAGACAATTGTTCTTTTAGTTTGTGTATGCCTAAGCCTTTGCCAATCTCCCAAACATTTACAAAATAAAAACACTTTTACTCCTGCTTTAATAATAATTGGATCAAAACGATCAGGGTTGCTTGAGTACATACAGCACTTAGGAAGCCGGCACCTCAGATCCTGTATTCACTTTTGAAGACTTGTGTAGTTCGTAAAACACCATTGTGGTTCTTATTGCCGTTGCCTAACACCTTGACATACTGTGTGTTACATCAAGGGTTGTGACTCCACACTTGATAAAATGGGCACATATTTGTCCGGGAGAATCCCACAACATGGTCAGAATGACCTCACCCGAGCGTAGCTGTGAAAACACCAAACAGCTCTCAGGCAGCCATTGATACTTAAAATCTGGATTACGTTCATCTTAGAGCCCAGATTCGCCCAGCAACCAGAACGCTGTGACTGGTATGGTTTTGGGAAACTTATGAGTTTTTGGAATGCATAACATACAGTATATGTCCACTTGTTCCTTTTTTTCTTGTAATCTTGAAACACCTTTGTAATGATACCATTAATTTAGAAGTACCAACAGACCGTGCATTTCGTATTTCAGTCATTGCTTTCAAGATTGATCTTGTTTGTGGTTTTTTGTGCTTGCACTTTTACCACATGCTTGTGTGTTTGATTGTATTTGCAAAGAAGGCGATGCTAGAAGCTTTTTGGACCCACTGAGTTAATCAAGAGATGTTGAAAACATTCTTTTGCAGGAAAGCATTATTTTAAGATGAGAAGCATTTTCTGCTCAAACTCCGTTCAGTGGAAAGGCAGGGTTAAAAATAGAACTGGAGTTTCCTAATCAGTAAACATAAAAAACTGTCATGAGTTATTTATAAAAACATCCCTTATGAAACAGAAGAGCGAGTGTGAAGTATGAGAAATCATTTGTCTAGAAATTAGTGCCTTTCTACATAGTGGGATTTACTTTGTAACTTTATTAAGCATGTATTATTTTGTGTGTATTTTTTAAAAAGTGCATCATTCATCTAATACCGTAAAAGAAAATGGTAAATAATGTGGTTCCCAGGCCAGGTCTTTCATTTTTAAAAATGCAAAAGAAAGTACAGTGAGTTTCAGAAAAGCTCAGAGAGGCACAGCTGTTCAGTGAAGGAAATGGCGACCGTTGCATAAATTAATGAAAGAAAAACTTGGGCATAGATGTCTCGTGTTATAAATGTTGCTTAAAATGTCATATGCAAAAAATTCACAAGAAGCTAAGCGCTTTGTTTTGAATTCATTTCCATAAGCACCCAAGTGTATTTTACCCAAAATAACATGAGGCATTAAGCACTTAGTAAAAAAACAAAATGCTTTGCACAGTGCAGGATGTTCCCTTTTGGATGTTTTTCTTGAGGCCGATTTCTGCTAGGCGCAGTTTCATATAAATAATAAAAGTGTGCTATGTCCTACAATATTTGGAAAGTAATGAATTTTTATGGGGTGACCGTCTCCCGACCGAATGCCTTCCTTCAGTAAGAGTAAGAGAGGACAGCGGATCATTCCCATTTCCATTTGATTACCATCAAAAGCAGCAGGGTGATGTGGGAGATTCCCATCTTGTCTGAGCCCTCCACAAACTGGCAGAGACAGCACCTTGGCTGTGTCTTTAGCTGACTATGACTGGGGTCCACCCACAGTGCCTTACAGCTGGTTGAGCAAAGCCAGGCCTGGAGCGTCTGTATTTCCTGTGCCACAGCTCCTACACCCAGCCCGGCGCCTGTAAGTTTCACAGTAACGCCGCTGCGTGTGGTTCACGCAGGTGGGGCCATCTGACAAGCAAGCCTGCTGCCCTCACCCTCCCAGTGTGGTATAGATACAGGGTTTGTAGTGGTGCACCAAGATAAAGAAATATCTGGTAATTATAGACTGGGTGGGTGAAAAATAAATAAATAAATCAATACATACATTTTAAAAATGCTAAACTTTTAAATAACAGAAGGACCCTCAATTACATATACACACCTGCTTAAAGCTCCATAGCTTTGAAATTGTGAACAAAATTTTGGGAAAAGACCTTAATTTAGCAGAAAGGCTAATTGATTGGAATGCAGTTTGGGACAATCTACTAAATGCATCTTAAACTTTTAACCATCAACTAACCCACTTTAAAGTTTTGTATACAGTAGATCCTTTTGGACACCATGCAAGAGATATGAAAGAGTTGCAAAGTAACAGGTAAAGGTTTATTCCATGCTGAAAAGAGAAGAAAGGAAACATTGTGTTCTTCTTCTTTTCTCAGCGTGGAATAAAACCTTTACCTGTTCCTTTGCAGCCCACACATGCTGACACAGCTCCCTACTTGAACTATCATGAAAGAGTTGACTCAGAGCCTCTTTGCAAACTTTGTTCAGAATTACAAAAAGTACAGAATTGGTACTTTTCATGCACGTTTTGGGACGGCACAGGGGTCAGTTGTTTTGGGGATCACCACTGGATCTTTTTGTGTTACTACTTCATGAGGACTCATGACTTGAACTAAAGGAGTGTTTGATGGTAGCAGATAAACTGTTGAATGCTCAGGGTGTCCAGCTGGCGCAGTAGTTAGCACAACATAGTGTGTGTGTGTGTGCCCTGAGATGGACTGGCAAGCTGTCCAGGGTGTGTCTCACCTTGTGCCCATTGCTTACTGGGATAGACTCCAGCTCCCCTGTACTGGATAAAAATGCGTTTAAAATGGGTTGACGGAGTTTGAATAATGTGAAAATATGGTACAAATATTTACAAACAATAAACATTCTCACTACTACAGTCTTAAAGATACCATAAATCGTATGGGACTGTTGTGATGATCATGAAAGCAAATACCATTTTCAACCAGCTTAGGTCTGAGGGCAAAGCAAGCCTTATTATAATAAATATCTGAAAATATTCTAATTCCATTACTTTTAATATTGAGGCTGCAGTTTCTTGCAAATACTTTCAAAATGCTGACTTCCTGCTGTTACCAAGAAACCTCACAAGTTGCCTCATAGGATCTGTTCCTGAAAATTGCATTCCAGCTGAAATGTTTGTTTTGTTTCTACCAGACCTGTACAGGGAATTATACCTTTATACCGTATATGGTGACGCCGCACAATAAAGTCTACTGCTGCGAAAGCAGTCTGATGAAGGGACTGACGGAATTAATGCAGCCCAGCTTTGAGGTGCTGCTCGGGCCCATCTGCATGCCTCTTGTGGATCGCTTTGTCCAGCTGCTGAAGGTCTCGCAAACCAATTCTTGGTAAGTTTCATAAGCGCCATGAAGGACTATGTGCCGTTATCCAAATTTAGCTTTGGTTCCCCTGCAGTCATGTGCTAAAACGAAATGTTTTAGGTAGTGAAATGAGAAGTCTCATGAAATATGTGTCTGTTATACTTTCCTTTACAAAGCCGGTGAAATCGAAACGTTCTCCGATCTCCAAACAGTGATGTTACTGAAAATGTGATGGATGCATCAAAGCTTTAAATGTGTATAATTTGATCAAGAGCCTGTGATGGAAGTGATTAGAACTGCTTGTCTTTCCTAAAAGAGCACTAATGTTTAATGGGCATATTGAGATATAACATTCAGCCATAGTTCAACCGTAGGACTCATCTCATTAGCTGTATCTTTCCAGTACTGTGTTCCATTCATTGGTAGGTAAAGGAAATGTGCAGTTTGATGCAATTGTGCTTATGACCGAAATTGCTAATTTTACCAAAGGTTACACATTCTAAAACACTTTATACTGATTAAGCTGTCTTTGCATTTGGGATGGTGTTTATCTGTTTTTATTCCTGCATTTTTAAAAGTACAGGACATAACAGTACGTATAAGCAACAGGACATAAGCTGTATAAACAACAAGGAGGAAATAGTACAACATAAGAATAATTCAGAACAGGAAGTGTCTCAGCACTGACTGCTCACTGATAGGGTTGGTACTCCTCATTATTTTCGGTTTACTCTCAAGCCACACTTTAAGCATGTCAATTGAGGTACTCTGAGCATTAGGAGAGGTGCTGTTGCCAATGTTGAGGTTTACTTCCAGGAAAAATGAGTCAGGAAAAGTTGTATTTGCACTTTGGCTGAATTCTGTTCCGATAAAAAAAAAAAACCTTCACAGCACGGGAGGGCTATAAAACTAACTTAATTTTGGTACAGATTTGAAAACAGGTTCAAGTCGCAATGAATAGATGTGTCACTAAGGAGGATGGTTAAATATCTCAGGAAGCTGTAAATGGTGCCTTTTTACAGTATAGTGTCCAGGACATTATACTGGGGCATTAGGACCCACACAGACCACAAGGTGAGCGCCCCCTGCTGGCCTTACTAACACCTCTTCCAGCAGCAACCTCAGCTTTCCCAGGACGTCTCCCATCCAGGAACTGACCAGGCTCACGCCTGCTGAGCTTCAGTGGACTGCCAGTTGTGAGCCGCAGGTAGCCCAGTCAAGAGTACAGCAACAGTGTCCACAGCAGTGACCTGAACCCACAGTCTATCGGTTGAGTCTAGCGGCTTACCCACAATGCTACACTGGCCCCAGCTATTGCAGTACATTCGTATACTGCAAGCTAGAGCCCAGCTGGGGTCATTGAAAGCTGCCTGATGTTGTCTAAAGCTACAGTGCCTTGCGAAAGTATTCGGCCCCCTTGAACTTTTCAACCTTTTGCCACATTTCAGGCTTCAAACATAAAGATATACATTTTTTATTTTATGTGAAGAATCACCAACAAGTGGGACACAATTGTGAAGTGGAACGAAATCTATTGGATTTTTGAAACTTTTTTAACTAATAAAAAAATGAAAAGTGGGGCGTGCAAAATTATTCGGCCCCCTTGCGTTAATACTTTGTAGAGCCACCTTTTGCTGCGATTACAGCTGCAAGTCGCTTGGGGTATGTCTCTATCAGTTTTGCACATCGAGAGACTGAAATTCTTGCCCATTCTTCCTTGCAAAACAGCTCGAGCTCAGTGAGGTTGGATGGAGAGCGTTTGTGAACAGCAGTTTTCAGCTCTTTCCACAGATTCTCGATTGGATTCAGGTCTGGACTTTGACTTGGCCATTCAAACACCTGGATACGTTTATTTGTGAACCATTCCTTTGTAGATTTTGCTGTATGTTTGGGATCATTGTCTTGTTGGAAGATAAATCTCCGTCCCAGTTTCAGGTCTTTTGCAGACTCCAACAGGTTTTCATCCAGAATGGTCCTGTATTTGGCTGCATCCATCTTCCCCTCAATTTTAACCATCTTCCCTGTCCCTGCTGAAGAAAAGCAGGCCCAAACCATGATGCTGCCACCACCATGTTTGACAGTGGGGATGGTGTGTTGAGGGTGATGAGCTGTGTTGCTTTTACGCCAAACATATCGTTTTGCATTGTGGCCAAAAAGTTCGATTTTGGTTTCATCTGACCAGAGCACCTTTTTCCACATGTTTGGGGTGTCTCCCAGGTGGCTTGTGGCAAACTTTAGACGAGACTTTTTATGGATATCTTTGAGAAATGGCTTTCTTCTTGCCACTCTTCCATAAAGGCCAGATTTGTGCAGTGTAAGACTGATTGTTGTCCTATGGACAGACTCTCCCACCTCAGCTGTAGTTCTCTGCAGTTCATCCAGAGTGATCATGGGCCTCTTGGCTGCATCTCTGATCAGTCTTCTCCTTGTCTGAGCTGAAAGTTTAGAGGGACGGCCAGGTCTTGGTAGATTTGCAGTGGTCTGATACTCCTTCCATTTCAAGATGATCGCTTGCACAGTGCTCCTTGGGATGTTTGAAGCTTGGGAAATCTTTTTGTATCCAAATCCGGCTTTAAACTTCTCCACAACAGTATTACGGACCTGCCTGGTGTGTTCCTTGGTCTTCATGATGCTCTCTGCGCTTTCAACAGAACCTTGAGACTATCACAGAGCAGGTGCATTTATACAGAGACTTGATTACACACAGGTGGATTCTATTTATCACCATCAGTCATTTAGGACAACATTGGATCATTCAGAGATCCTCGCTGAACTTCTGGAGTGAGTTTGCTGCACTGAAAGTAAAGGGGCCGAATAATTTTGCACGCCCCACTTTTCATTTTTTTATTAGTTAAAAAAGTTTCAAAAATCCAATAGATTTCGTTCCACTTCACAATTGTGTCCCACTTATTGGTGATTCTTCACATAAAATAAAAAATGTATATCTTTATGTTTGAAGCCTGAAATGTGGCAAAAGGTTGAAAAGTTCAAGGGGGCCGAATACTTTCGCAAGGCACTGTATGTAGGCGCTGTTTGAACTTGTTCTCTTGTGTTACCCTATGCTTTATTCTAGCCAGTATTTACATGAAACCATTTTGAATAAAATCCGGAAAGCCCGGGAAGTCTACAGTGGCGCGGAGCTGGCAGCAGAGCTGGAGCGGATCCGGCAGCGAGTGGACAACATGGAGTGTCTGTCGGCAGACGTCGTCATCAACTTGCTCCTGTCCTACCGAGACATTCAGGTACGAGTAAAACTGCCGCCTGAGAAATGTGCGACGGAACTGTGTCTGGGTCGTGTTGGTTGGGAGCTCTGAATCCGTGATGTTTTACACATGTTATTTTGTAATTTGTCTGACTCCCGCGGGCCAGGAAGCGCAACTTCCTCTTGACTGGTTGGTCAACTGGGGCAGGAGAGGATGCAAAGAGCTTTAGTAGTCTTCTTCGAGCTTAGACACAGTGAGTCAGGTATGATAGTTACAGATAGGGGGTTACGAAAATAGAGAATGTCAGGAAATAGGCCGAGCAGATAAATCAATAATTTAAATAATCATAACCCCCCAGTTTTTAAAGTTTTTGTCCAGGAATATACATGAGCAGTTGGTATATTGTAGTTAGAGGCACATGAATTCTTTGTTCTCTGTCACAGCTTTGGTGAAAAGAGTAAATAATTCAGGCACACTTGATTAAGCAAACATTTATTAAAAGTGACACTGCACACACTAAACAACACACAACATAAACATACAACACGGGTTACTCTGTTTACAAATTTACACACACGATGTCCCAAAGGCCCAACGTACTAACCACCCAGAAAAATCCCAGACGGCTGCCAAGTATTTGACTCTTGCATAACACCTACAAAGGCCAAAAGAGGAGACGAGCTGCCTTCTTAACCTGTGGTTAAATCTCTCTCCCTCTGTAAGCCCGGATGCCACTAAATGAATGTGAACCTATCTGTCTGTTCTAAAAATGCACCCACAAACCAGGGGAGGCTGTTTTTAGCCAAGAGATTCTTTACACAGGAAATCAACGTTCCCTATAAATCACAGAAGAGCAAGCTCCCTTGACAGGCTTCATATACTAGGCTCTATTCTGATCTTTCCAGGTGATCTGAAGCTCCTGCTTTCCCCTTTGCTTGTCCCTTGTCTTCTTTTTCCTTCTTTACTGTCCTTCACTTTAACCTCTTCTGTACCTGCCTGTTTTATGCTGTCTTCCTGGACTGTTGCTAGGCCCATAATCATTTACCCACAGCTTAATGAACTAAGGTAAACCACGGTAAACTTCACGATTCCTTTGATCACTGAATCTGGCAACCCTATGTCTCGGTCAACATCAGACACTAGCCATGTGATACCCATTGTATCTAGATTTTTAAAGACACTTCATAACAATCTAAAAACATACCTTTTCCAGTGGTTAACTTAGTACTGTATTCACTGCACAACCCAGCCCTCAATCTCTGTAGAAAACAGTGAAAGAAATGACATTAAACTCAAAATGAAATCTCAAAGTATAATAAGAACTGAAGACAAGAATGAGAACATCTTGTCATTTCATTCTACTTTTTTCCTCTTAAGCATCTTGACCCTGTCCTGCCTGTGTGCTCGCTGTTGGAGAGTCATTGTTATAGATTAGTTTTCTTTGCAGATAATTATGCTTCTTGTTTTGAGCTTCTTTCACAGGTATTAGACTTTTTCTGAATAAAATCCCTTACCAAATTCAGTCACTGGATGCCCTGAAAGATTTTTTTTCCATTTTATTTGTTGGCATTTATACTGTATCCTTTTGTTTCACCGCAGTTTCAGAATCAATATTTAGATTTGCTTGAGGTTGTTTACATTTTCCAAGCCTAAATCAGGCCATAAGCATTTCCTTATGTTTTTAAAATAGTCTGATTTTGCATCAAAGCAAATGTGACTTTTTTCATTTCTGTTTCTTTGCACTAATTTAGAGTGTAAATGAAGAGCACGAGCTCATGTTTCGCGACGTGTTTTACTTTCACTTGCTGCTGTGGTTCCTGTCTGGTTATGTCAAGACACTTTCAGACCGGCATCATTAATGTTTAATATCCTTTCCTTCCAATTTACAATTAAATCCCGAGGGGATTATTCTAAATGCAATGAGCTACATGCTGCCTTATTTCGATTTTACCTCTCAGTGATGCGCGTACTGTGGCACTCTGGTATCACGGACGTTAATGGTATAAATAATTTACGCATGTGGAATCCAAACTGTTACAACATGTATGGCCTTAAATGCAGAACAGTTGTACTTTTAAAAATTAATTGGTGCTGTATACTATGAAGCGGTTAAGCGAGTGAAGGAGTGTTGCTTTCAGCTGCCAGTGGGTCCTTTCCCTCTTGGGAAATAACAGGCCTGTCCATTCTTCCCCGTGCGTGTGTGTGTGTTTGTCCCTGACGGCGGCCTCCAGGATTACGACGCCATCGTGAAGCTGGTGGAGACCTTGGGGACGCTCCCAACGTTCGAGCCCGCGGCCCACCCCCACGTGCAGTTTCATTACGCTTTTGCGCTGAACCGGTAAGAGCTGTGGGCTGGCAGCGACATCGGCCGCCAGCGCGGCGGAGTGCGTGTTGCTGGTGGGGGGGTATTAAACGGGACTTTTTTGAAGCGTCACTTCAATTCTGTCCTGCGTTTTAGCACAAGTAACGTTTTTGATAGCTTGGTAAATTGCTGCGTCCCATGTTGAGAAGAGAAGAAAAGACAATGTTGTGTCTCTTTTCTTTTCCCTTCAGCGGGGAATAAACCTGCAGGTGCTCCTTTGCAGCCTCCGCATGCTGATGTGGCTTCCTACTTCAAATTCTGAATTGTCACGCTTTGCTTTTCAAGAGGCCTAGGCAATTTGGTGTAATTGAGTAATGCTTATTTTTGCGCTTTTTGGGAAACAGGTACTTTAAAATAAAGTAAACAATGATAATATCACAGCCTATTAGTGTTAGTGGAATAATTCTGCATGATAAGCTTACAGATTGTCTACTTCATATTGCTGAATCACATTCCCTGATCTGGATGACATCCCCGGACTAACAGCAACTAAATGGGCCTCCTTTCATCTGTAACTTTGCTTAAAGTCTTTGAATCCTTGGGATATTATTGGTATTTGGGATAACCCAATAATAAAAATGTTAATTTAATTAACATTTTTATCACCACCTCATTCATGGATAATTGTGGACTCATGAGCTGGCATGATGATGGGGCAGCTGTAGCTGCTCTTTCAGATCCAGCGTCAGGAGGTACTGCCAGCTGCTTTCTGTCTTGTGTTGGCACTGACATGACGGAGTGCTTTTGGCTCATTTCCAGTGAGAAGTTTACCAAGCTTCCATGGAAGTACTTTTTGACCCTTTGCGATTTAGTTAACACAAGCTTGTACAAATTTCCTCAGCTTCCATGTGTGTTTTATAAGGATACAATAGATATCCTTGAGCAGGATATGTGGGGCGTATGCTTAGCGCTCGTTTTCTGCCAGAAGTATTGAAAAGAACACGTCTGAGCAGCGTTTCTTCTGTTTCACTACCGTGTCCTTTGTGCTTGTGAACTACCTGAAAAAAGGAATGAGAGCTTAAGAGAAGTAGCATGGAAAAGGATAGATGTGGAAAGATATGGAGATCGGATGTTCTTCCAGTACTCCAACAGAACAAGAATCACACAGAATGAAGTCTAATATAACTGCGACTATGATGTGAAACGTCTATGGCTGATGTAATACAGAAGTATTTCATTGAGATGTTGACTGGGGGAAAAGTCACCAACATGCCTGAGGCAGTGGAACAGAGTTCTGTGTGTGTTAAATAGTATTAACAAAGGAATGACACAAGAGTCTGGGGTAATAAAAGCACTCGGTAATAAAACAATCCCCTAGAGCCCTTATGCCATTCTGACAGTTGTAGTTAAGTAAACAAGATGTTATTCATAAGTCATAAGTCAACAGTCACTAAGCACAAGGGCAGTATTATGGACTGGAAAACTGCTAATGTAGTGCCCCATCTATATAAAGGGTTGAAAAAACTGAACCAAGTAATTATAGACCATGCATGACATTACCACTGTGTCTCAGATAAGATGGGGTTCTTTGCAGCATCTGTAGTTCCTTTCTTTCTCCACGCATTGATCTTTGCTAATGGTTTATCTTTGTCTGAAATGTCTAGAAAATGGTACAGTGCGTCCCTGGTGCATCTTTCTATTGCTGAGAATTTTGTGAAGCTTGTAATAAAAAGGAATGTCCTGACCCAGGCGTCCATGTGTGATATCACACATGATGTGAAAGACCTCTGATGCTTAAGGGAACATTTTGTCTGCTTGTGTAGAAGAAAATGTATCCATACTTGCTGTGCAGAGTGATGGTAACCCAAAACACAGGGTCAGTGCAACTGAAATGAAGGAAAAAGTCTTGGCCAAGTCCTGAATTAAGTCCAATTGATATTGCATTTTAGGAGATAAAGAACAGATTGAAGTAAAAAACACACCAATATTGGGTTACACCAAAGCATTTCAAATTATTTTGCGTTAAGTGAGCTCAGTGGGTTGTAGACTTCATGTCTCCAAGGGTTATCCTTCTAAATACTGGCTTTTACACTCAGAAATTTACTTAAAGTGAACTTGTTCCGATAATTATATTCACTTAAAATGAATCAGTTGAGCACAAAGAATGTTTTTGATCTGATATGATCGAATATACACATGTAATTTCTGATGACTAATTACAAAGAACAAAAGTATATTTATATAATACTCATGAACATGAATCTCATAATCACAAACAATGGCTTGAATACTTTTGGAACCTGGATATTTTATATAAAAAATAGTGGGACACGTATTCAAACCATTTTTAAAAATGGTGTGAGCATTTCTGAAGGCTGAAAAACTGACATATTGCTTTCTAAGTTTCTTTTGTGTTGGATCCCTGTTAGAAATAATTTTATTTTATTCTCTATACTCTTTGAGTTGAGAGCCAGGCAGTGTTTCAGTTTTAAGCTCCATTTGTCCTGTAAATATTGATGCTTGAAAGTCCCCCTGTCTTGGCTTTCACTTAACCCTCCGTTCTCCTTACAGTCACCCCCAGACTTCAAACCTGCCCTGTAAACTTCCACTTCATGCACTGAGCTTAACTGTTTTTCAGCTGTCGGAAGAAATGAGCAGTCTCTTGTCTGTTCAGGTTGAAAGAGCATTCACAACGCGTTTGTGTTACCTGTGTTTTCTAAACATCCGTAGAAGAGGTTAAATTGATGAAGGTGAAATAACTTCTAAGTTAACTATTTGTAGTGTGAGTGTGTCATTAATAGCTCATTTTCGTGTAATCTTTTCATGAATACAGGCCTTGAAATCACTGTCAGTATCGATATTAAAATGTTTCCTTGCTATCAACAGTAAAGACAATTGGATATAACGTTCAATAACGTGTAAAACTGATGTGACAGTAGGCTGACATGCAAGACAGTCATGCGTTCATGCATGTGCAGAGTACCGAAGAAGGAACGCGTTAAAGACATCATAGTCTTACAGATCCGTTTCAAACATGAATCATAGGAGTGATTTCTGTGGACTTCTGTAGGAATCAACCGTGCAATGGAGGATCAATGACATGTTACAGCGGGGATATGCAGATTGTTAGAAGACACTCGAATAGATGGCCTCGATTTTATAAAAGAGCAAAATGAAAGTTTCTTGAAATTGTTCCTCTAATAGTGATCACACTAAACATAAAAAAACTTTTCACCCTACCTGGTTTGCAACACACATATAGAAGGACAAAGGTACAGTCTTTGATTTGTGAATAATGTTACATCTGTTCAATTTTGAAGAAATCCTGTGCTTTTTATTTGTTTTATATGTGGCTGTTACACATATTTGTGTAAAACTTAACATGTTCCACCGAACATTAAACAGAATTATTTTGAAGCCGTTATTACATCACACCAGCTGTGTGTTCAGTGTAAAATATTTTTTTTCGTGAAAGAACTGCTGATCACCATCGCATAATTGCCGCATGTACACCTTGGAAACACCTTTAGTGTTAAAAGGAGAAATAAATATTTACTCAGTATATTTAACCGGTTGAAATATGGAAGGACTAAAGGATGCCCTCTAATTCTGAGTGCTTATTAGCCATAGGAAGTTTATGTATCAAATTGAATAGAAACACAGATTCTCTCTTTCTCAGGAGAAATCTGCCCGAGGACAGAGAGAAAGCATTGTCGATAATGCTCCCCCTTGTGCAGTCGGCGGAGCAGCAGGTGGCTTCTGACATGTACTGCCTGGTTGGCCGTATCTACAAGGACATGTTTATAGATTCACACTTCACTGACACGGACAGCAGAGACAGTGGTGCCCAATGGTAAGGTGCTGGTTTTCATGTGGATTCTGAGCTTAACTAAACAAGAGGCACTTACCGTAAACAACTGTGAAAAGTCTAAGCCATTTTAGGCACAAAATTTGTCTCCAGTAGTGTTTTTTGCTATTATAAAACCTATAATATTAATATACAGTATCTTAGTTTGGGAGAGAAGAAACCAAACTTGTCCTTTAGGAAGGACAACCCACGTACTGAAAACGATGCTCCTGAAAGTTGTGGCTTGGTGTGCGTGGTTCATTTTAATGGTTTCTGTGACAGTTTCTACAGTAAATCATCTGGGATTAATTGCTAATGCGGTAGGCTGGATGGCAAAGAGAAGCCCCTTCTACTGTAGCTTCGAAGACTTTTCTAAACACTTATGCAGAAATTCACTTGAAAGTGTCTTTTTCCCAGGTTTAAGAGGGGATTTGAATCGGAGCCAACACTACATTCGGGGATCAACTATGCGGTCCTTCTCCTGGCAGCAGGACACCAATTTGACACATCTTCTGAGCTTCGAAAAGTTGGTAATTATCAGCATACAACGACAGTGAGAAAGACTGTTTCAGGGTACAGGGTCATGTACAAGGCACTGAACATATGTGCATTTTAACATACTGTTATATATTAATTCTTATAAAATACAAAACAAACTTAATTACTCAGAGACCTATGCACCAACAAAATGTAGGAAGATGAGTGCTTGCAATAAGAAGAAATCCCTTAATTACTGGGCATCAAACAGAGGCTGGTTTGTATGTTCATCAGCCTTACACACCAAATGACTTGAGTTTAAGAATGAACTTTCAGTGTCTTTGTGAGAAGCCGTGCAGTAGGTTTAGCAGATCATGCAGTTTGCTGTCATCTTGTTTCATTTCTTGCTGCTAATCCACTATTAAAGGTTGTTTGAGCATTTATACTGAGAATAACCAACGAAAGGAAGAAAGAACTGTCAGGGCAGATAAATTAAGATAAAAACAGAATCAAAAACATGATTTGCTCTGTCAGAGAGCCATATTATAACATTAAAGAACGTTATACATCGTCTTGGGAAACTGTTTGCTTCCTACAGTTTCTCTGGAATGGAAAACACTTGAATGACAAAAACGTAACCGCAGTGCACAAAATACTGTGTAGCCGGTTCTGGTCTTTGGTCAGATTTTCTTGTCCTTTATCTGAAGCTTCATGAACATATATGTATAGTCGCATGTGTCCTGTAGTCCGGCCAGTACAATAAAGAAACACTATTTACTGTATTGCAGTAGTATTTAATGACCTTAGATTATTTTTTCAAGAAATGTACATCTTTAGTTCAGTTTATTACATTCATATCATTTTGGATGCTGAACTATGGGGGAAAATTATCCTGTTTCATCAAAACAAGGGAAGAAAAAATCTGTTGTGTTTATTTCCACTTGTTTTGCCACACAAAATGACAGCAATTCGGGTGTCTGTGTAGCAGAAGTCTTCTTTATTACATATGCATATGAGAGCCCAGCTCTTGCAAGCCAGACTCAAAGAAAAACAGCAAAACTTTTATCTTTTATACAGTGCAATCAAAACAAGTTAAAAGGCACTCCCACTACTTAAAGTATGACTATATACAGTATGGTCTTATTATGTGAAGCTACTATGCAAAGTTCTGAAATGCTATTCAGTACACAATTGAAGTACGTGACAAGCTGCCTTTTGGCTAAAGTTCCTTCGGTTCGGTTAGCAAGAAGCATAAGTACTTATTTTCAGATACCCACAATATAATGACAGTGGCAGTGTTTTTTTTTTTCCCCCTCTGCAGGCATGAAGCTCAGTAGCCTTCTTGGTAAAAACGGAAGCCTGGACAAGCTTCAGAGCTACTGGGACGTGGGGTTCTTCCTGGGGGCCAGTATCCTGGCCTGCGACAACCTGAAGGTGGTGGAAGCCTCCGAGAGGCTCTTTAAACTCAAGGCCCCTGTGTGGTAAGGAGAAAGCCAGGCTTGTGCGAGATATATGTACTGTATATAAACCAAGTATTTGTACCACACACTTCTATTGTAAAAACAAACAAATCCAAATATTTACAGTCCATATGTACTCGGAAGGAACGTTGTCGTACAAACGGCAATATATATTTATAAACACACATATATATATGATCGTGGTTTACTTTATGGGGACACATGTACCTTAATGAAATGTTGGTTATAAAGAGAAGTAATGCATAAACCATTAGCTTATAATAATAATAATAATAAACTTTATTTGATATGGTGCCTTTAAAGGCAGCTTCTCAAAGCGCTTTACAGAACAACAACAACAACAATAAATAAAAAGAATACACAAGATAAAACGCATTAACAATATACAGAGTAGACTGTGGATGGTGGTGCTAAGTATAGTAGGAGCAGAGGGGTGAAGAATAGAACCAGTTAAGTAAAGGCTCTACTAAAGAAGAAGGTTTTGAGTCTGGATTTGAAGGAGTTTAGAGAGGGTGACTCTCTGATATCCTTGGGCAGAGAGTTCAAGAGCTTGGGGGCATAACAGAAGAAGGCCCTGTCACCCATACAATGTAGACGGGCTTGGTGGACAGTTAGGAGACCAGAATTGTTGCGAATTGAGCGAAGGTTGCGTGGTGGGCAGTTTGGCGATAATAGAGGTACCAAGCCATGCAGAACCTTATTGGTGAGCATGAGGATTTTAAAGTTCACATGGAATTTGACAGGAAGCCTGGGAAAGGACTCCAGGATAGGAGTAATGTAATCACTTGCACTAGACCTGGTCAAGATTCTGGCTGATGTATTTTGGACATACTACAGTTTGTTCAATGTAGATTTAGATACCCCAGCGAGTAGAGCATTACAGTAGTCAATTCGAGAGAACACAAATGTGTTGATCAGCTTTTCAGCCACATTTAGTGATCACATAGGGCATAGTCTAGCGATATTTCTGAGGTGAAAAAAAGATGTAAAAAAAGCTTATGAAAGTATTCATAACTGGCCATGTATATTGTCAATTTACAAAGCAAAACCCGAAATAAAATTTGTACAAAATGCAAAATGGAACACTCTGAGGCAGGGAAAGACTTACTGCTGACTAGATTTCAACATTAAAAGTCACTTAAACTCAGAAAAGACATTGTAGAAACATGCTGAAGTAGGGTGAAATAGCGTCAGCATGCGTAGGGTGCAAAGGGTCAGGTAAAGGCTGATTCCCTGCTGGAAAGAGAAGAAAAGAAACACGTTTCGGATGTGGAGATTCTTCAGGTGTGAAGTCTTCTTCATCCACACCTAAAGAACCTAATTTGACTTAAATATAAGCATTTACTTTTTTTTTTGTAAGTTGTTTGAACAGCGAGTCACATCCTAGTCAGTGATGGTGAAGATTTTGAGGCAATCAGTAGGAGAAATTGAGCAGCTCTGTGTTTTTTGTGTATCACTGAGCTTCTGTTTCTGTGGAATTCAGGTATCTGGGATCTTTAGTGGAGACTATACTGATTTATCAGCATTTCAAAAAACCTTCCGGAGAGCAACCAGGCCCTAAACAGGAACTGGTGGACTTCTGGATGGATTTCCTAGTGGAAGCCACAAAGAAGGATGTCTCCTCTGTTCGTTTCCCAGTAAGTACTCAGCTCCTTCTGTCTCCCTCTGTAGCTAGTGCGCTCTCTTTGTATTTCAATAGGTAGGTTTGGTGTGGTCGATTTAAAAAAAAAAACCTGACAAATTAATCCTGAAAGTGTATATTTTTGTGGGTTTCACTGTGCATAATGTGTAATGTTCGGTATCGTTTGTGTCAAAAGTATCATTGGACTTTTCTCTCACATTTTACTGTAACAAATGCTGCTGTAGAGATGTCTTAGCAAAGAATATGTACATTGCCAAGCCACTTCTTACATGTGGGAGAGTTCGCATTTGTTAATGTTATGATAGGTAAATTCTGCGCATCTCTTTGAAAAATGTAGAGTTATTGGTTATACAAATCCCCCAAGATTGACAATGAAAGGATACAATTATTGTGGTGTTTTAGTTATTGTAAACAATACACAACATTTCTCTAATGTCTATTTTCCCCGAAGCATTTTCTTATTTACTGTACTGTAATATGCATTTTCAGAAATGTGGTATTAAGCCAATTTGAAAAGGTGTAAAAAACACAAAAGGTGATTTCTGGTGAGTTGTAAATATTCTATTGATTGAGATCGAGCTTTGTACTGAAGCATTTTGTTCTTAAGACATCTTTACAATGCCTTTTCAAGAGCAGTATCATATGTAAGTACTGTATATTAAACATTCGGAATTGTGCTCATAACAATAGATCGAAAATTGTAGATGAAAACATTCAGAATTGTGTTCATAATGCATAATGATAAAGCAAACAAACTGAAGCATGCATGAATCATTGATGTAGGCAGTAGACCTCTACTTTAAATAGCGTTTTAATGAGAACGGGGGTGAGTTGCATTTATTCAAGAGGACGGTATTTCTGAACAAGTTGGGAACTTGTTCCAATACCTATAAAATTATGATGAAATGATTTATTATAAGTCAGATACTTGTACCAAACCCAAGGGTGTTCTGTACAATTTCAATCATACATCTTCATATTTTATCAGAGAAATCATAAAATTGTCAACTACTGTTTTGCCTTTATTTCCTTCAAGCTGTTCTAACTTTCCATACAGCATCCGAGCAATGGTGTAGTAGTCAACTCCTGAGAGTTGACATGAATTACCGACGCATAAGGTTTGGGCGCGTGTTAAGACTTTTTTCCCATTGCTGCAGTAGGCTATTTTGTCTTTGATAATACATTATATTTAAGAAACAAAACGGTACTTTGAGTATTGTCTTTCAGACATTTCTCTTTTTTGATCAATCTAGGTTCTAATACTAGAACCTACTAAGATCTACCAGCCTTCGTATTTGTCCATCAACAACGATGCTGAGGTGAAGACCGTGTCCATCTGGCACGTACATCCAGACGACAAGGTATGATACAGTTCCATATGTTGCTAGTAAAACAGGTTCTTAAGTATCATATTCAGTCTTTAGGTAACGTTTTCCATGGGCTCAGAACATCCTGTGAGTTCTATAGAATAGGGAGCCTTCAAGGAAACGTTGATGAATTTAGTACAGGTTGTCAGACCTTATTATTCATTGGGTTGTAGGTTTCAGTCCCACTGGTCCAGTCCTTGGATTGCTAGAGAGTAGAGAGTGGTACCTGTAGTTGTATGTGCAGTACAAAACTGTTCTCAAAGGTTAAGGTAAAGAATAGTTCAGAACATGAGGTATGCATTCCAAGATGGTTTTTTCCTTGCCTTGCTTTTTCACGGTAAATACGTAGCTTATCTAGTAATAGGAGCGATAAAAATATTAGATCCGATATTAGTCAGACTCAAATGCTTCCCTTTCTTGAAATATAGAGCATATTAGCAGTATTATTATTAGTTAACATGACTGGTGGCCTGTAAGCATTCTTTACATTCCTTTCATACATTATTTTATGTTATTGGGAACCATGATGGTAGAGAAATGATCAGCATTAAAAAGGGCAGGAGCGTGGGAATTGGATGCTGCACATAGCACTTAAATGTAGCTGTGTCAACTATGTTCTAGTTTCTTGTATGAAAGTATTAAATATTTTGTTTTACGTTCTTTTTTTCCTGTTTTGCCTCTGAACTGAAAAAGCAGAAAGGTATTCATGAGTGGAACTTCACTGCTGCATCCATCCGTGGTGTGAGGTTAGTGAATTACTGACCACCAGTAATATTTTTATATTTTATCTAAAAACACCAGTAGTATTTTTATTTTTAAAAAGTTAATTATTCTGAGCGGACATGAATTTTATGATAAGTAGGTTTATGGAAATTTACAAACTGATATGTTGAGTGAATTTAGCAGTAACATTCACCACATGCCAGTTGTGCCAAGAATATATTGCTATAGCGTATATATTTTTTCCATGTTTTGTTTGAATCAAAATCTGGATCTCGTAATGGGTGAGTTGGGAGTCAGAGAAACAGAGAGCCTTTATCCTGTGATTAAAACTATACTTAACTTAATTAACTCATTTTTCAAAGCTCACAAAACACGTCTGACTGCTTAACCTTCAGTGAGTTTGGACATAAAGGAAGTTGCAGGAGCTGTTGCCTGTAAGGAATATATCCAGAAGCTCTGATCATTCTCAGCCCCTTGTTGCTAGGAAACGCCTACGTGTTTATACCCACTCTCCCTCCAAATATTTAGGGAACAGAGAGGTAAGAGAGCATGACAGATTATGCTGAATGCAGATGCTATTTTATTCCTAACACCATATGATAAGAGTCAAATAAATAGAGGACAAAACTGCGGTAGCACCACTAATGAAATCTTTACATGTAGGCACTACTATGTGTTCAGAAGGTTAGTAAATTAATTTCTTGTGTGCCCAGAAAGCAAAGCAGGTCCAGAGTTTAAAACTCTAGTATCTCAGTTAATTTCAGCTCCTCATTTACTGAATCTGTGATATGAGCAGAATAATGTAGTACAGAGATGTGTTTGGTATCTGTTTCTGCTTTTGTTGTTCTTGTTTATAAACTCCAGCTCACAATTGAAAAATGTTTAGTTTTAAATCGGGAAGGGTATGAAGATTAAATGAAATGTGTGCATTAGGCGAATTATAGGTTTTGATATTGTGTGGAGTCATTTTATTATGCAAGAACGTCTATGAAGGAGAGGAAGCCATTTGGCCTGTCTGGACCGTTCGGCAGATTCATGTTAAGTGATACAGTAGAGTCCCATTTATCCAACCTAAACGGGACCGATAGCGTGTCGGATAATCGAAAATGTCGGATAATGTGGAAACTGAATAGACAAATCATAGATTAATGGAAGTGTGGTATAAGTCTGAAATCTGGTTTATTTATCTACTGTAAATCTGAGCTTTCTCTTGAAGTATCGGACCTGTGATAGGCACGCCCTTATCCCTTTGCTGCATGAACCACAAGAACGAAACTTCACTGACTTTTTCATAGTCGCATTTCTTTATTTGTCTGTCCCTCAGTCCTTTAATTGAGACCCGATCAGAGCACCACTTTTCTATCTCATTTCTTTTCCTCGTCCAGTCACCAGCTGTAACTCGTCCCACGCCGAATTCAGGTGCACTTTTTTGGATTGACTCACCTTTGTCTAGTCTTTTTAACGCTTCAAGCTTCAGTTCCATGGAAAGAACTACTTTCTTTCTCTTCGCACTTGTCATGTTTAAATAAAATTATATATACGAGCGCAAACGAGCAAGCGAAGCTACGTCAGTGGCAGTATCTGACGCACTGAGAGACAAAGCAGCATGGGATTGGGCAAAATATTATTCCTGGGCACACATACAGTACATAGCATGTATGTATATACAGTAGCATGTTGATTGCTATGTCGGATAAAACGGAATGTCGGATAATCAAAGGTCGGATAATCGCGACTGTACCCTCGCACTAAGATTGTCCACTGAGATGAGAGGTTTAGATAATAAGTGGGTGAGATGGATTACCTGTAAGACTGTAAGCCCCACTGTCAGGATGAGATTATCGAACCCCCTGACACACAAGCTGGAGTTCCTGTGAGGTGCTGAAGGGGTGCAGGAGGGAGTGCCGAAACAGGTGTTCTCCAAACCTGCTACCTGCGCCCAGGTGAGCGAAAGCAGGTGTGGTTTGAGGCTGTCCTCCTCCTCCCAGGCCTTTGGTTAATCCTGTCGGGAAGTGGATTTTGAGGGTTGCGCAATACCGCCTGACTGGTGGAACTGCTTCAGGGTGGGGAAGAGCTTCTGTGAAGCAGTTTTTGTTTCTGATTTCTTGAACATATAAAATCCAGTAAATATAATTGAAAACTGGGAACTGGAGCCAACGATTGCCTGCTTATGTTGACGGCTTTTTCCATGTTACGCATAGAAAATAAACTAGTCACATACAGCTGACATTGTAACAGATTGCAAAATGCATGGATGGGACTTGTGATGTTGGTCATTGTAAGAGGCTTAATTAAAGAAGATGATAAGGTTACAAGGTGCAGCAAGGTACCAAAAGCCTTACAGCAGCAATGCCACAAGAGAAGAAGTTTCTTTACAATGGAAAGAAAACACAGGAGAGTGAAATACACTGCAGTGCTGTTTGTCATCATCAGGAAAGAAAATGCCACCTTGACCTTAAAGAACGAATTTGTGGACTTCAAGCCTTGTAAACGTTAAAAGTGCTAACAAATAACCACAGCTGCATGTATAGATGTTGCTCCGAGAAAAGCTGAATCGGAGAATGGAGATTTTTAGGACGCATCTTGATGCAATAGATAAAAGATAAAATGCTTTAAGTCGGCTTTTAGACTTGTGCCAAGTTTGATTCCTGCTAGATGGGTTTGCACAAGCCAAGATGTAATTTCCTTTAGCAATACATTCTTCTATGACGAGCTCATTAAATAACAATTTAGTGTTTTGAAAATGTTTGCTTCTGTATGTTTTATTTTATTAAAGGAACTTTACAGAAGCGCTTATAGGAACGGCCGTGAAAATAGGTGTGCTGTAGAATAAGTTTTGTAAAGGTTTGAAAACTGTCTCTGGAAAGGAGCAGATGAGGAGTCCACTGTAAAAAGGAAGGAGTATTTTTAGGACAAATGGATGACTGTGGTTTTAAATTTCTTTTGTTACAGTGTGTCAAAATGTGATGAACGTAGTTCCTTTCTTTACATTCTGCACAATGCTGAAGACTTTCAGATCTACTTTTGCACTGAGCTCCACTGTAAGAGGTCGGTTGCAGTTTTTTACTTAAATCATTTCCATTACCTCCCACCTTATGTACTTATAGAACCATTGAATAATTAAACCTCTGTCATGATCCAGAAATATAAATTCTTTAAACAACTGGGTGACAAAAGCAAAGAAGAAAGCTGTAAGAAGACACAAAACAATCCTAAGAAAAACCTTAAGTTCAACCTTCCTATGAAGAGCTTTTTTTTCTAGCCTTTAGTTTCATATTATGCATGAAAATACAGTGGTTTGCATTTTGCCTATTTCTTTACGCTGCTTATTTTTCTCACTTTCTCAGATAAATGTTGTAAATAAAAATGTTGCAACATTTTTGTAATAAGGAGCAGATAAGCCATGAGTCTGTAACACACATGTATCGTATTTCCCCAAACTAATGAATCATCAGCCCTGAGCCTTGCACCTCTCAGGTGACTGTCTCCGAATTTTTTGCAGGTTCTGCAAGTTGGTAAACGGCATGATTGAGGAATCCGGGAAGGGTCCAGATGAGGGAGACTGCGAGACGGACTCCCTGGAGGTAAAAACAGGTCTTGCGATGAGCACTTGCTCGTGATGGCAGTTCATCTTTCTCACATGTCCGGTTTTGTATTTTGTGCTCAAGGTACCTTATAGTAAATAAAAATGCATAGAGACTAAAAGTGGTGGACACCATTTTTTCACTTTTTTTAGACATTGTTTATATGTTTTAGATGATTAGGATTATTGTTTTTGGCCTGTCTGGGATTAATAAAGTTGACGTACTGGTCAAAAACGGTCCTGATATCGATGTATTTCAGTTCGATTATCATTTTGACTTTGTTATAGGACAAAACTCCTATGGTTTCCTCAGATTTTTACTTCATATTAATGTGGGCATATATAAATTTATAAATATATAAAAATGGGAAAGGCTAGTTGAAAAGGGCACCTTGGTTTTTCTTTTGCTACAACGCAGTGTGTGGCACAGCACACTATCTTTTTGGAATGCAACTACAGAGGGAGTGGAATAACACTGAAAACGGGGGAAGTCTTTCTGACCTGCTTGTTTAGACTATAAACACCTGTGGCTTGTTTATACATTTGCCTGATCCTCCCGAGACAACAGGTCAGTGGTTTGGGCGAGTCCAACGGATAAGATTCTATCACACATGCAGTGGCAACCCCAAGACTAATAATTGTGGACAGAAAATATGAATTCAGGAAAAGAAGACATTTTTTTTTGTCAGCATGTGGATTTAATAGGTCATGGGAAGGATATGTTTTTCTCCTATCCTATTCTGTTTTTCCAATAAGCATATTTTGGCTACATCTATCTATAACCTGCACATGTTGAGGCAATTCCAGAAGAGTCTTTATCAGGTTTTTATCGGTTTATTTGATATCTAAGCAGTTAAATATTGGATCAGTGTGAGGGCTACATTGTCTTATCTGTTACTTCTCTGGTGCTCTTATTGATATGCACACAGCAAAGTTTTACTCCGTTAATAAGCACTTTGTATTTCATATCTGTTGTGGAATATTTTGGAAAGTACATGGGGTTTTGCTGAAAGACTTGAAGGTAGCACCTGATGTTGCTGGAAGGCGTGTTGGCTCCCAGTTGTTCACCACATGCTTAAACAGAAATGTTTAAATCTCGCCTCTGTCTGACCCCCCCCCGACGCTTGCTGTTGCAGTATGACTACGAGTACGACGAGAATGGAGAGAGGGTGGTGCTGGGAAAGGGGACGTATGGAGTTGTATACGCAGGCAGAGACGTGAGCAACCAGGTCAGGCTGGCCATCAAGGAGATCCCTGAGAGGGACAGCAGGTGAGCCCTGAGCAACAAAGCCCAGGTTGTTAACATTGGCCTCACTGTATAGGCCAAACCCGCAAACGTCTGGGCAAAATTCTCAGAGAAAGCATGTCTCCTTGCAGAGATGTTTTCAGCCAGGGTATGGCCAGTGTACGGGTGACACATGAGGCAGGCAAGTTGTTTTGATAGACACATGAAGTGCTGCAGTTATGGTAAGAGGTGTGAGTTAAAGTAGGGTTTTTTTTAAACAAATGTGAGATTAAACATTCTGTCTGAAGATCGAGAAGGTGGACACGTTTTCACCATGCTCTGTGGATGACCTTTAATTCTAGGGAACTTCCAGCATAATGACCACTTTCTTCGATAGTTTAGATCACCCTGAAGACCACCAGGTCTGCAGTGCCTTTTATTTTGAAAGGGATGCTGCTTTAGACTGAAGGAAAATAATTGCTTAGCAACCAGAGAAGTGCTTCCACCTCTTCTTCATTTCCCACCTCCTCTGCTGAGCATAGTTGTGAAATAATATTTTTGAATCCACAAATGAAACCAATATGTTCTGAAACTGAGTTGTTGGTTTGTAGTACCTTATAGTGCAGGTCCCAGTCCTGCTTTCAAAATCAACATTTCCAAAATACAAAGACACAAAATGTAGTAGCTCTTCTATTAATGTCAGTGGTAAATATGAACAATCACAGAATAACGTTAAACTATAAATATGTTGTGTTTCATGTTTAGGATAATGTTACACTGGGATATTTCACTAATATAATAATCTTTGTAAATATCCACCCTGGTTCTATGAATTGACCACAGCACACAGGGGTTTTCATATAACAATGACCAGTATGATGATTTAAAACTTTAAAATTAACTTTAAAGTTACTTTATCTAGTAAGTATACTAGAGACCAAATCTTAACATCAGCCATTGTACGTCACGGTGAAAGTGCAGCAGGTTGAAAGCATTGAGAATCTGTGGAGGAGCTCTTCCTCTTTCCTATGAACCTTAGTGTTTCTTCAAGGATGAATTTTTTAATGGTTTTCACCGTTTTGTTTTTTTCAAATGATTTCAAAAACCCACCAGGAATGTGTTTTGATGTCAGGCTTGATGTTAGTTCAGTTTCTTTTCATTTCCAGGTATTCTCAACCTCTCCATGAGGAGATTGCGCTTCATAAACACCTGAAACACAAGAATATAGTCCAGTATCTGGGCTCCATCAGTGAAAATGGCTTCATCAAAATTTTTATGGAGCAAGTGCCTGGAGGTTAGTGGTTGACTCCCGTTTCTAAGTGTTTCAAGACCTTATTGCATGAGAGGCCTGGCCGAAAAGTCATGCTGCCTTGGTTCATGCAGTCACCCGGTAACCTGGTTCAGATTTGTCACCATGGAGACGCTTAAGTTGCGGAAATGTATCTTGACTACTTTTGTTAATTTTGGGACTGTGTAGGCATATTTCGTAAATTATGTTTAAAAACGAGGCACTATAGAAAATTAATTTTGAGTGCATAAGCATTACACCACTAGCCAGATTTGGAAAACTCAACAAATCTACATTTGAAGTATTGTTTTAAAGTTTTGAAACACTGTAAGTGTCGTATTATGTACAGATCAAATAGAGGAATTTTAACTGCTGAAACTGTTTTCCCCCTAACTATCTAAGAATGCTTATGAATTAGAGGAGGTCATTTGGCCCATTAAGCTTGATTATTTCAGTGCCTGCATGACACATAGCCACATTAAAGATCATCCTCCTGGTGTTTGCTCAGTCCTGAATTCGGTCTAAGTCCTTTTGAACTTCTGTGAAAATGGCTTAACCGGTACAAATGCATTTGTCACTGAGGGAATTAACTAAAAGTATGTATTAGATCTTCTTAACTATGTATCTTTTTACTTATATTTTACTAAATCCGTCCCAGAATGTCTGGTTTTAAAAGATAACGTAGCCACATGATGTCTTTACGCATAGCTGATATAGTTCTCAGGGAAATGCCCAAGTGACCCTTCCTGGAACAAATGGTCTATTCAGCTGAAGGGGCTGCTTGTCACGCAAGCCGTCAGTAAAGAATATATATGTAATGGTCAGCTTTTTAGAATGACCATATACGGTATAGCCACAGTGCAAGCAGAGGGTCATGTGGGAGTGCGTCTTGTATCATTTGTTTCACTGTATAAAAGAGCGCTGTAAGCATTGTCTTTAAGTTTTGTGCCACACGACGCAAGACTTCCATACGCATATGAATAAAGACAGCTTTCAACACAAGCGCTCAGCTGATGCCATTTTTTCTGTCACTACAGTCCCCGTTCCTAGTTATGCAGTCAAGGGGTGTAGAAACCTATCCCAAGTGAGCTAGTACTGCATGGAAGAAGAAAGCGTATGAACAGATCTTCGGTTTGGTTCCTCCTATGTGGTAACGCGTGTTTCTCAATCACAGGAAGCCTCTCGGCACTTCTCCGATCCAAATGGGGGCCTTTAAAGAACAATGAGGCGACTATAGGATTTTACACCAAGCAGATCCTGGAAGGCTTGAAGTATCTGCATGACAATCAGATTGCACACAGAGATATCAAGGTATTACAGCAGCTGGCAGAGCAGACTGCTTCCATCGACACATGGAAGCAGTTTCCTCGTTAATCTTTCTGAGTATGAGAACGAGGAGGAGGAGGAGTGGGAGCAGCCCAGTGTCAGCCTCAGCCGCGTGTCGCTGTGGTCCCGTGGCCACTGTAGCGCCTGACTGGAGGGGGAGACATGCTGCGCTGGTCTCCACCCCCTGTGGGCTGGGTGGGGGAGGGTGACCACTGGTCCTGGTGGTTGAGCTGCTTGTTCAGCCTCTGAATCCTCTGAAGGTCTGGTCATGAGATCTGGCAGCTCGTTCATCATCGCCAGGGCTTCTGATTACTGGCTTTCGGCTAATATTGAGTTGCAGTTTTGCAGCTTGATGTGTTGCACCTTTGGATTGTTGTGCACAACAAACGTGTGAGCTAGGCCATGTATATACTGTGCCGTCAGCCAAGGGGCAACGCCTGTGTTTGTATTTAAAACCTGATAGGGGTATAAAAATTGACCATCATAGGACTGTGAACCTGTAGCTCTTCACTGCTCGTCAAGTGTCCTCCAAGCTAAAAAGGTTATTCTCTACTTCTCTACGTGTTATAAATCTTAAATCTGTTTCCTGACTGGTTAACAAAGGACATCTTCCGAATGGTGTGGATGAAGTTGTTTAATTACACACTTTCACATCGCAGGCATGCCAATCGCAGCGGGCTTCTGCAGTCATGGGCAAATGTGTGTAAAAAAATTAGAAAGTTAGTTTTTAATTTTAAGCAAAAAGGAATTAATATTGACTACAAATATCAATGTGAGCAATCAGTGTTTTGTTTTAAGAAAGCCACATATTCATGTTTTTTGCTGAACAAATGTCAAAATTCTGCTTGCAGCAATGTTCTTATTTTGAAAAATGTGTCGTTTGTTATGGTCTCATCTACGGATATAAATAACCGTGACTTAATTTTGTATAATTGGGAACAAAAAGCTGGTTCTTTAAGGTTCAGCACAAAGTTGGGTTTGCTGGTTCCTTCTTATACAAAGCTGGTCTGGTTTTCAGTCCACATTGTTTGCAATTGCAGGGGGACAACGTGCTGATAAACACATACAGCGGAGTTCTTAAAATCTCTGATTTCGGCACTTCCAAAAGGCTTGCTGGAATCAACCCTTGCACAGAAACCTTCACAGGTATGTAGCAGCTCTGCTACAGCTCCCCTGGAGTTTCGGTAAAAAAGGTCTTTGCGAGCCGCGTGCGTGACCGGACGGCACATCCTTCCTGTAGTGACCGGGAGCCAAGCCGCTGCAGCTGTACCAGGCTGTCAACACCGGGATCATGAGGGAAAACATGGAGGCCAGAGTGAGTGAATACAGAAACAGCAGCACTAAAGGCAGAATGTGGGAGGTCACACAAAAAAAATCAATGCTTGGACATGAGAAAACAGTTTTCAAAACTAGACTTCGTTCTAAATAATAATACATTTAGAATTAAAGGCTATTTGAAAATCAAAATCAGACAGAGGAGTCAGTACCTTAATATCCCATTGTCCCACCCAAGAAAACGAATCGGCTTCATACAAAATTGAGTTTCTAGGATCCTTAATGTGTACTATTTAATTTGTCATTTTAAGATTCATTTTAGAATAATCACATTTTAAACACATTAATGCAATTGTCAAGGAATAATCTAGCGTTTCATTCTGTTACTGCTATTTACATGGTTACGTCATGTGTTTTTTCATCTCATAACTTCAAGATTAAAAGTGCCTTTGCCTATTGCCAGTTAAATAATGATTATTTGCTTTGTGCTTTTGTCCTTGCAACCTCATGAGGTCCTCAGCTGTAGGTGTGCCTTCATTGTTAAAGTGATTATTCATAGCTGTGGTATTTCTGCACCTCCAGTGCCAGTGCTGTCAAACAAACATTAGCCCTCGGCATTAACTCCATTCAGACTCCTCTCGACGACACCTCAGTGCACTGGCACACACAGGTAGGATTTAGTGAACAGCAGTATTACTGTATCTGGACAGTATACAGGCCTGTAGTTGGCAAAACTGAGCAATATTCCTGCTTTTAACAGCCCTAATGCTGTAGGGTAGCGGGAGATTTCAATGCTACAGTAGCTACTGAAATTACATAGATAACCCAAGGGAGGAACATCATTCCACAGATGGTTTGCTGTTCGAAACTTTAGCACTTTGACACATTCTCTTTGTGGAAATCTGGAAAGAAATGTTTTATAGTGCGCAGTAGCGCATCCCTGTCCCCTACAAAGTGCATGTTCTTTTGTTCCCCTCACTCTGGCAGATTGTAGGCTGCTGTCAGCAGTGAATGCAGGAAGAGAGAGGACTCAGAAGGTCAGCTCAGATCGAATATTGTTAAATTACTCCCTTCTGATGTCTGTATAATGGACTTTGTCAGATCAGTATGACTAAGAAGCATGAAAGAATGAACACTCGCTTTAGAAAGAAAATTGGATCAGAGGGTGTTCATTAATTTACCAGAGAATATACTGTAGGTGATATAAGAAGCTATATTAACTCTTTAAATGGGCAGCAATATTAACATTGCGTACTTATATTTATATAAAGTTGATTACACTTTACCATCTCAAATATATTATTGCAATTGTTTTAAATATTGCTTTTAACACTAAATTGTAAAATTTATGTATTCCTGCCAAATTATGGCTCTCACACCAGCATTTCTTGAAGAGTTTTGCTACATTCTGCATGTATGGGATGCAGAAGATGTTTCCTCTGGTAGTTTGAAGTCTTCCTATTTTGTTAGCAGTTACTGTAGTGTTACTTTCTTGTAAATCCTGTTTTCGGTCCTGTTGCTACAGACACAGAGAGAGAGAGGAGGAATTAATGGTATCAGATCTCTAATGTGGATTTTCTGGTTTGCCGTTAATGCCACAGGCGCACAAAATGTGCCGCTCATGGCAAAGCACAGAACACCTGTCAGAGAACCGGCTAGGAGTTTCATTCCTTTCCCTGACTGATGAGTCGTAGACGAAGGAGGGTGCTGGTGTGTTCTTTTTGTATAAACATATACAGTAGGAGGATCTTTTCTTTCTTTTTTGCTTTACTGACTTGTGCCGTCAGTCAAAGGAAATTGTTCCTGTGCCTTTTTTTCTCATAAATATATGGTTCTTTATTTTGTGTCATAAATCTACTTTTTAAAATTCGCAAATACAATTCGCTAACGTTCAAAGCACAAAATACCTATTCTTAGCAATTCGACTTCCCCTATAGGCTCCCCTATAGGGCACCATTCAAATTCCTGCTTTTAGACCTATTTACAGGTGTGTTTTGTACAAAAGATGTTGTTTATTGTTTTATTATTTTTCTGAGATTTCTTATATACGTCTAATTTGTGTATACAATACTGTACATAACTGTACTGTAGCTGTGTTTTGTAAATACATAACGTATTGCATAACAATATCAAACTGTGATGAACTCACAGTTCAGTACATGTACTTCAACAATATTTTAACTTAAATGTGTTTTACATCTCATTTAAACTCTTATTCATTCTATTTGCCCTATTGTTAAGTAAACCAGGCCAGTTTTCTGATTAGCTATCCCTTGACCAGGCTTTGTCCGTCATTGCAGGGAATGTCCGGTATTCCGGCTTTTACAGAAGAAATTCCCCTTTAGCAGATTTAGTCTGGTAAATCTGAAGTTCTTTAAAGCAAATTTAAGGTGAATCCATTAAACCAAGGGTTTCCTGTAACAGTGAGTGGTACTTGATGTCAGTCAGAGAATTAGTGTGGCTAGTCAAAGGGTCAAAGTGCTGTTCCTCTTTGGATAAAGGTTTGAGGGCTGGTCCTCTTGGATCTGAACTTGATTCATAGCTGTGATGTCAAAAGTGAGTTTATTGTTCTGATTTAGGAAACAGAGGAACTGGCAGGGTTTTGTGGTCACTGTAAGTGTTTTTTTTTAGCATGGGATCATTTACACATGACACAGTGTCAGCCCTCTGTCTGAATCTTTAAGAGGTGCCGAAAGTACTAATTTGGGCCAATTCCTTGAACAGAATGAAAAATGACAGGAAAAATGTTGCTGGATACTGTCTGGTCTATTGCTCAAAGACCAGTGCCAAGTGTAGCTTGTTTCATAGTTACCAAGACATAGAAATATTATTACAGATTTATGGGCCACCTGCTGGTAAGGAAAAAGAGAATCAGACAGTATGCTGAAATATATCTATTTTAGTCAATAGATCACCCATTCTCCTCACAGGAACACAAGAAATGCTCCATTCTAGCGTGTTTGGTAGTTTAGAGATACAATAGTGTTCAGCTTTTCAGATGTGCTATTTTTATATTCTTTCATTGTAACACAAGCCCATTTGTTTATGTTTAGTACGGCGTCATTTTCCATTCTGTAAAAGTTTCTGGTGGGGGGAACATGCCTTTTCATTATTTACAAAAAGTAACAATCTATCATTGGACCATCCACCAAGGTAGACACCAGCCAAAAGGACTTTTAATTCCTCCTCCAGGTGGAGACATTGGAGGGTCTTTTCTTTCTAGTTTTACTTTACTGACTTGTGTCTTCAGTGTTAAAAGAGATTGCCTGAGACACCACAGACCCAGTTTTCTGCTGGTGGAAAAGTTTGTCAGTGTCAGAGGTAAGTCTTGTGCTGGACGGTCCAGTGGTACTAAGTTCCAGGTGTTACTTTCACTGAAGGAAATATCTTGTGGTTGCACTCTTTTCTGCAGTTATTCATAAAGCGTTGCTTTTGTCTTACCTACGTCCAGCAGTTCATTTTCCAACTGGGGAGTAGAAGCGTTCAGCGGAATAAGATTGCTTCATTATACAGCATTGCAGGAGACTCACAGTGAGCTGGTGAATTTTGCATTGTACAGGTACGTTGCAGTACATGGCTCCAGAAATCATCGACAAGGGCCCCAGAGGCTACAGTAAGCCTGCGGACATCTGGTCTTTGGGCTGCACCATTATTGAAATGGCCACAGGGAAGCCACCTTTCTATGAGCTGGGGGAGCCACAGGCTGCCATGTTTAAGGTATGGTTTGTTGACATAAGTAAGGGAATCATCGACTTCTGCATTAACTTAAGCATGATGTTACTCTGATTTGCTGATTAGGAAAGATTAGGAAAGAAAAGCACGTCCTGTAAGTCTCACAAGAATCACAACATAAATGAGAATATTTATATTGTAATTTTAACATTCACAATTTAATATGAAATATTCCTGAGGAAATCTTTAAAATCAGTAACTGAAGAAAACCGCTTTATAATATTTTTTCTTATATTTGCAAAGGAATTTCTTCTACTTTCTCTGGAACAGCAAAATGGCTAATATAATAGGTGTTTTGATGTGTCTGTTTTGCTCTTGAATTTTTCCCATTTCCTCTACTTTTCAATGGAAATTGTCGTTGTAATTTGAGTATTCGAATGAATTCAGGGAGAAACTTGTAAAAACTGAAATGTTTCCTGATGGAGGTATAACGGTTCGCATCACAGTTTGCTCCCTCAGGAGTTTTGTTATCCACAACAGTACATGCTGCCGGGTTCAGTGTTTATTTGTAAAATAAACAACAGTTTGCTGCTCCCCAACAGAAATAGGAGGTATTAACAACCTCACATGTCCAAGCAGAAACTGCACATACTCCAGGCTCATAAGCTGTAGCCCAGGAGAGTTAACTGTGTTTGTATAGGAGGTTTAACAGGATGATTTGTAAGATAGATTGATCAGATACCCCTTTATCCATTAATACATTAATACTTCTCAAAATCACTACTAATGCTATGAATGACTGATTAAAAAAAAAACATTATTTCTGAGTAACAGACATTAGTCGTTTTACCACAAACTGATTAAGCCGCCTAACTGTAAAACCCAAGATGTTGCAACTACCCGTATCTATTTGCGTGGGCACCTGCACACTTTGGAAATCAGAGCTAACATCTGCCTGAAAGGCCACCCATGTCACACAAATCAGTTGAGTAAGACAGGTACAGCTGTTTTTATACTGTTGTACTATTTTGATCCTGTAACATACCACCAATAAACTGAATTAGGTGAGGCCACACTTTTTTAAATACAACGTCAAACGTTAGTTATGGAGCTTTGTTGGCTAGTGTTACTTTTAGTGTTTTCTAGCTTTTCTAGCTATACAGTACCTGAGTCATCTCACTGCCTGTTTTTGTTGTCCGCACTCATGAAGGGAGAATAAAAGTGGTAAATTTGCTCTGGCTCTGTAAATCCCACCATCCACAGCAAGGCACGTCCCTGAGTAAAAGCAATTATGCAGAGTCTTGTATCGCCAGGATAGTATAAAACAAGCTTAAAAAAATGTTATTGTTTTAAGTAAATGTATGAAACGGATTGTTTCATCCATTCATCTGTTTTCTCAGTGCTTCATCCAGTACAGGGTCAAGGGGCAGCCAAGGCCTATCCCAGCAAGCAACGGGCACAAGGCAGGATACACCCTGGACAGGACGCCAGTCCCTCACAGGGCAGACACGCAGACAGACACACCCTGGACGGGACGCCAGTCCCTCACAGGGCTCACACGCAGATGCAACACACACACACACACACACCTAAGATCACTTTTGACAGAAGCCAGTTAACCAGAGCAGCTGGCAAAAACTCGCGTGAACACGGTCAATGCAAACTCCACCCAGATGGCACCCCAGGGCTGGAATCGAACCCGGGGCCCCGGCGTTGGGAGAGAGCAGTGCCGACCACCACAGCATTGCGATGCCCCCGACTGTTTCAACAGATGTGAATTTAAAAAGTTAGAAAGCACATTTTGAGACTTAAGTAATTGACAAAATTGGGATGGAATGATGATTAAGACCAACCATAAATATGATCTGAGTGTACTTTAAAGTACTTAAGTTTTATGAAGCTCTTTCAGGTGTTTAAGTTTAATTTCCATTAATTCGTCAATCCTATCCTCTTATTTATGGCCCTCTGATGACTTAGTCAGTAATGCTATAAGAAAAAGTATTTCCATATAAGCATTTTTGGAGAGCCTGACTTGTCTGAACTAGATACATCTTAAACAAGCCTATTGTTGAGTTTTTATCTTTTTATTTCATTAAGTTAAAATTTTCTCCAAACCTGTAACTTAAAAGTTGTTTTAGTTCTCTTAAGACTATACAATTGTTTCACAATGAACACGCTACAGATAGACAAAAACTTGAATTGAGATAGACTTGCTGCTTACATACAGTATCTCCACCTACAGTACGCAATTTCACACATACATGAGGTACATACTGTATGGGTGTATAGATGTATTTGGAGTATAAGAAGCTTATTTAACTGTGATGTAGAGCTGCTTGTTTACCTTGTTTGAATAATGTATAAAGTAGTCATTCACAGGGCTTACGTTTGTACATGACGACGACAGCTCTGTAGCTTAAACTTTCAGTTCAATCATGCCAGAAAATAGTTTAGTGATGGCTGGCCGCCAGTGGGGTCGCGTTCTGAAGCGGAGCTCTCGTTTGAGCACGGTCACGTCTTAGCGAAGCGCTGTCTCCCATCGCGAACCCTGCAGGTGGGGATGTTCAAAATCCACCCCGAGATCCCCGAGTCCATGTCTGAGGAGGCCAAGGCTTTCATCCTGCGCTGCTTCGAGCCCAACCCCGACAAGCGCGCCGCCGCCCTCGACCTGCTGACCGACGAGTTCCTCACCGTCACCAGCAGGAAGAAGAGGCTGAAAAGCAGCTTCACAGGTGCGCCTCTCGCCCGGCAGCCGCCGCCGCCGTTTCAGGAGCAGCTTCCCGATGAGCTCCTCTCGGCACAGGGCTCTCCCCTTGGTGCCGCGCACAATGACGTGCTGGTTCCTGCTGCGTGTGGCAAGTACAGCACGTTAGCGTGGATGCAGTGTTCACGTGCTGTCCCTTGAAATTATCCCAGGGCTTTGATGCGGCTCGTACACAGCCTCTTTGACTGACTTGCTGAGGTGTAGATCAGTGTCACATCTAAGAGAAATAAAAAGAATCCTGTCGTGTTGTACACTGTTGTCAAAACGTAAGTCCATCCCCCTCGAGGTTTTAATTAACTGGCACTTTTTCACAGCAAGATATTGAAAGCTGGCTGATTTTAAACAAATATTGAAATCAATAATGACAGAGTAGAATTTGTGTGTGCTATTTGTCACGTGAAGTACGTATTATCTACTGTTAGGACTGGGTGAAGGTCAGATATGTCTAAATATGTTGAGCCATAAAATCTTAAGGTGGTGTATTTACTTTTTCGCACTGTGTGAAGAGGCATAGTAGAATTGGTGGTTTCTTTCCACTTTTTACTCACAAAATCTTTTTTTCAAAATCTCTTACCTGTTTAGCTCATTTTTACCTTTTGCTGATTTTTTTTATTTTAATTTGTATTGCTGGTCTCCATTATGCTTACTGTTGTGTGTTTTACTGTTTTTCTTTTGTAGCTCTTTCCCCAGGATCAGGTGCGTATCACTGGTTTTTCCTTGTATTAGGTTTTTATATGATTATTACGGTTGTTTAAAATGTAATACCACTTTTAAGTGTTTGTATAACCACATTCAGAAGGATTTGAGCTGTACAGCCACACAGTACATTCAGAGGGATAATCTGAAGGTAGCACTGAGCTGCCTCTCTGCACATTTGGTCAGGCTGAGTTTTCTGTGCTGAGCAGGTGAGATCATGTCCTTGTGCAGAACCAAGGAAACCTGAAAGGCACGAATCACACAATACAACAACATCTTTCAGCTCGTTCTAGCTACAATGTACAACAGAAGGTGGGTTACTATAAATTTATGTACAAGAGAAGAAAAATTAGCCATGTGCCTGCTTAACCGATGGCCGATTTATTATCGTTTGCTGGCTCTTTTATCCAGAGCAACTTCCATTTGTGCCTATTTATTCAGCTGGGCATTTCAGTGAAGCAATCCAGCTGAAGTACCTTGAGCAAGTGCAGAGCAGCAGTGCCTCTTTACGGATTTGAGCCCCTGAGCTTCCAGGTGCAAATCCAGAGGCCTGTCTGCTGACCCACTCTGCTGTCTGTCTGCACTACACAGAGTAGTACTGTGCTCCCCCGGAGGCGAGCTCTGACTCTCCCGCTCAGTTTCGGGCGTTCCCAGCTTCCTGCCTGTGAGCTCCCTGGCCTTGCCTTGCTCCCCAGAGTACCTGCGCAGTGTCTCCCTGCCAGTGCCCGTGGTGGTGGAGGACACCACCAGCAGCAGCAGCGAGTACGGCTCCGTCTCTCCCGACAACGACCTGAAGACGGATCCCTTCGTCTTCAAGCCCAGGGCCAAGTGCTTCAGTGAGCGGGATATAAAAGGGAGCAGAGGCTTATACCTGAGGTACTGCGTGACAGAGCTTTTCCTCGCTTCCGATACGCTCGGTCTCTTTGGCTTCGTCCTGCTTCCTGGTCATTCAGGGTTTGCAAGTGTTCTGGAAGAGGATAAGAAGTTAAAATGGAGAAAAAGCCCTTTGGCTCATTTTATAGTTTGGGGTTCATTGATCCAAAAATGTCATTCAGCCATATCTTTAAGGATAGGCCCTACTCCCACCACTGTTTGGGTAAAGAAGAGACGCCTGTTTTCTATTCTATGATTTAAAAAAGCTAAGAAATGCAAGTGTTGGCAAGAGAAGGCAGCTGAGATTTTTTTGCTACTTGCAAGATAAAATGCATACTTCCTAAAAAGCTTCCAGTAGTGGAGGGTGAGTGTCTTAACCCAAAGCATTTAAATATTTAGTTTCCTCTTCTCCAGCTGTAAGTCGCCTCAGTGTAAACGAATATCACCTATCGAAGAAATAAGCAATGTCTCGTTCAATTATACTTAGAGACTGCCACATGAAAAGTCTCATCATTATTTTATGAAATGAGAAATTCTTGTGGCAGTGTATTCTAATCAGGTATCCCCACAGGGCTAAAAAAATATCATGTTTCGTGCACTGCTCAATTTTTGAAGTAACGATCATTCTAAATCCTGCTGATATTTTTGTACTTATTAAGTACAGGAAATTGCTCTTGCAGTTCGTACAGACCTCTTTTTACGATCGTTTCTTTGGCTTACACTGTTCTGCAACGTGAATGGCACACGTACCCCTGGGCCTGTAACTGCAGCAGTCTGAGTGAGGATCTGACCTCTGATCAACACTGCTGCTTATATTGGTGAATTATTAGGAATTATGCTATAAATAGGCCCATTTCCAAAAGAAAAGGGCCACAAAGTCTCAATGGTATGCATCAATCTGAGCACTTTGCAGTGTAAAAGAATTCCTTGTCTATTAAAATTAACACCACAGTTGTGATGCATTAAGACTTGCAAATTAAATACATTCAGGGGTGTTTTTTCACATAACCCCTATTCCAAAAAAGTGTATACTGTATGTCACAGTGCCCAAATTACAGGATTTAAATCATCTTTGAATTTTGGATTTATTAAAGAAAATATACACGGTTATCATCAGTCATGATTTTAAATGATGAACCCAATAATCTTCAGTCAGACCCAGAAACCAATTATCTGGTATCTGTTTTGAGTATTATTTCTTATTTAAAACTTCATTATTTTGTATCACACTTAATAACTCCACATGTTGACTGTACATTACACTTGAAGCAAAATTATGGACAAGAAATCAAATAACCAATTCTGAAGCACTGCTAGTTAAATGATCTTATTAGTTTTCCAACTTACTGTCAGTGTCACAGGCATTTCATTTACTTCTGGCAGGATCTTGAAAGGCCCTGCACAGAAACTTTTGGAAGTTTTTTTCACCGTTTATTTGAAAAAAATCCCAAAAGCATGGAATAGTTTTAACTGGAAGTATCATTTCATTAAATTAAAGAGGATTGTGCAGAAATCAGGAAATCTAGTGGGACAGAATTATCACTGGAAATGTTGCCATGGCATTTCTCCAGCCAAGCCCTTCCATGTGTCATCTGTTACAATGCATTATGTATTATTGACTCAGTCCCTCAAGAGCTTGGGTTTCTTAAAATAAACGTTTATGCTCCATCAGTTTTTAGTGACTGAGAGCCATGCAAACATTTTTCATCAGCAAATTCTCTGAAACATGCAAACCTGGAATAAAAATCGATCTTGAATGTTAAGATGTTAATGCAGTAATCCGCACATGTGTGCTGTTTCAGTGTACTACTGGAAGAAAAGTTTATCGAGCTGGGAAACAATGCTCGCTGTCTTGGCATTATGTTTAAGCATTCCAGTTGAAAATTTCGAGGACCACAGCGCACCCCCATCTCCTGAAGAAAAGGACCCTGGGATCTTCATGTTGAAGAAAGACAGTGAGAGACGAGCCACACTGCACAAAATCCTGACAGAGGACAAGGACAAAGTGGTGAAGAATCTGGTGGAGGCCCTGGCACAAGTAAGGAAGCCTTCGATCTCTGCACTTTCCTCTGTGGTTTAATTCTCCTGAAACATCTTATAGAAACATGTTTTAGGAATATTAAAAAAATGAAGAGGCTGATGAGCTACCAGAAACAAAGTGCACCTGCACTGGGCGGTGCGGTGGCACTGTGGCTAAGGATCTGCGCCTGTGGCTGGAAGGCTGCTGGTTCAAATCCTGTGGCCGGCAGAGGAATCCTGCTCCAGTGGACCCCTGAGCAAGGCCCTTAACCCCCTCTAGTCCAGGGGTGCTGAACAATGGCTGACCCTGCGCTCTGACTCCAAGCTTCTCTCCCTATCTGTGTGTCTCATGGAGAGCAAGCTGGGGAATGCGAAAAGACGAATTCCTAATGCAAGAAATTGTTTATGGCTAATAAAGTGATCTTGTCTCTTATCATATCTTATCCTGTGAACTGTAGATTGTTTCAGAACGCAACCAAGATTTGTCCCCTCTTATTGACTCAATCCAGGCTTCAAGTAAATGCCAGGCAAACTGCCTTACTGTACATCTCCATCTTCTGGTTCCAAACACAGGGGACAGAGGAGACCAAGCTAAAAGAAGAACTCATTTCCACCCTTGTGGTGAGCTTGGGTGAGTTTGTGAGGACCACAGATCGCAAAATCATTGCCAACACCCTCTCTCAGCTCAAGCTGGAACTGGACTTTGACAGCCCCGCCATCAGCCAGCTGCAAGTGGTGCTGTTTGGCTTCCAGGATGCTGTAAGTCTTTGCTTTTAGGAAGAGCGCTTAGTCCTCTGGGGCCGTACTTGGTACAAGGGGGGAGAGGTGGAGGGCGTACATGGACACGAGTGCTTGACAGAGCGTGGAAATATGGGACAAGAGTGGAAAATCGGCAGTCCCTTCCACCTCTGCTAACAGGAACAGGCCAAGCGGCAGTTCTCAGCGATCTGCTGACTAGGTAGAGGTGAACTCCAAACGAGAGCTTATATAAATGAGGGGAGGAAATTGGACTCATCCGGCAAACTTTCTGGGACATTCAACATGTGAAGCCTAAATGTGCTAAAAAGCAAACTTATTGAAAGTACAAGCTGCGACACTGAACTCTCGAGTCCTAATGATTTGAAATAATCGTCTGATTGTACACTCTTGTCATGAGTTCTGTCTCTCAAAGCTGCATTTCACTATAAATGCAGGGCACTCTTTCATAGCCTCCTTCATAGAAGTACAAGCAATCCAATAATACTGTGAAAAGCGAGTTCTAAAATGTCTTTTTAAGTGACATTTATTGCAGATGCCTTAGGTTGGGGTTTTTTAGGGTTGCAGGTTATTTTCTGTCTTTGCTTTTGAAAGGCTTACATGAATAAGAACTGGAGCTGTTCTGTTGAACAAAGCAGTCGTTAAGTGATCCGTGCGGTTTCTTTTACATTTAGTATACGATACACCATGGAAATCCCTGAAGAGAATACCGTTTTAGAACTTGGGACTTTGTAACAAGTTCTTTTGTTCTTAATCACAAAACATTCATCAGGTGATTTAATACCATGTTACTTCTTGTTTGGAAACCTGTCACTTAGGATTTCAGGTTTTAAAACTGAAGAAATGCCAAAAGCTTAAATTTATGACTACAACACGTGACTACACTGATGAAACTTTACACCAGTTTTGCTTTATAACTAGATCAGTCATGGGAAATGAGAGAACCTGGGAGGTTATGTGGTTGCACGGTAGTTTGTTTACAAGAATTGTCACTTGAGGTCAGCGCTCACCCCCGCTAGACCTCCCTTTCTCAGTCACGTCTTGTCTAACATTCAGTTAACGGCACCATAGGGTCTGCAGTGCTCTGCTTTGACATGGAGATTTCAAGGGGTTCCGAGACATGCTTAATTCACTTTTTTCATTTGGAAATTAATTTCACCAGTTTAAGATGAGATTTCTGTCAACCTGTGTCAAAACGGCCCTTTAAAACATTGGACTTTAAGTGCTCTAAAAAACAAAGAAAAAGAATGCTGCCTTGCTCACCCAATGTGGATGGGCAGCTGCATGTCCTTTTGAGTGTGAAAAATATTATGTAATCCACTTAATGAAGAGCTGTTTGGCGCCCTCTTGTGGGAAACGTGTGAAGCAAGCAGCTTGCACATCATCATTAGCTTATAATAGCAATAATTGGGAAACCCTGAAGTTCCAATCGCCAACAGAGTCCAGTGCCTCATGTGTGAATTAAGCTACTCCACTAAAGCTCATTGAGAGAACAATTGTCTCATTACATATTCACTTGCTGATTACCACATTTTTCAAAGTACAGTTATAGCTTATGCTAAGCTCACGCATTAACAGGCAAAACATAAAAGTCAGCATTTTCTCACAAAACAAACAGAAGGGAGGAGGCCCTGTATATTTCTAAATAAGAACCAACTTACTTTTCCCTTTTATTCAACTGTCTATATTCATTTGGGAAGTATTAATCAGTGGGTGTTTTGATTTTGTGTCACCAGGTGAATAAAGTTTTGAGAAACCATAAGATTAAGCCTCACTGGATGTTTGCCCTGGACAATATTATCCGCAAAGCGGTCCAGACTGCCATTACAATCCTGGTGCCAGGTAATGAGACTCATCTCGTCTGTTAGTATGTGTGCGTAGATATTGAAATCAATCAGTGCTGTCATGCTTCACTACAAAGCACTGTTTAATAGTAGCACATGCTGAGTTTGAGTGATGTAAAATTGCTCTTTGCTTATAGCTCTGTACCCTGACCTGCAACCATTTACTACATAATACATTTAACTGAATGTAGGAATCTGGAAAAATTCATCTTCATCTTAAGAATCACTCAAGAGTGAGCAGCTGAGAAACAGTGGTGGCAGTGTAACTTCACATTCTGTTTCTTTTACTTAAAAAAAGGTCTCTTGCCCCTAACGAAAAAAAAAATGAATTTGCCTCCTTAAAGTTGTTTTTTCCTATTTTTAAAATATTTATAGTATAACTTCCTAATTCAGTACTGGTCTTATGCTACTTCTGTTTGACAAACCATAGTGTACTTGGAGAACAAAATTTCTGAGCAGAGAATTTTATGTGCTGTGTTCCAAATGTTGTAAAACTAATCTCATACTTTTTATTAAGAGCTGTGCTCAGTCTCACAAGACTGTTAGATGTGTGATTTGGTAGAATGTCGCTGCTGTTATTTTACCATATCTGTACAGGAAAGGGGTTTTGGAAGCAGAACAGCTTGCATTTCTGTGCAATTCATGACTTCCTTGTAAGATTTTGAAGCTAAGTTCTGCGATTTGTAGACATTTTTTAGTAAGAGATGATTGAAGTTGGATTTCAGTGCACTGCGTCATCTGTTAAGAAAATTCTTGCCCCTGTAGCAATGTTCCATCCCTAGTCCTAGGACACAGAGCTTACAGTATAAATGTGGTCTACATTTTTTATTTGACTACCGTATGGCATGCTTGCTATGTGTAAACAATATGAATCATGAGGATACTCCGGCGATTAATCAACGTACAACTCATGAATCCCTTCATGGTCATGTGCTATGACAGTCAGCTGGGAAGCGAATAGTGCCAAATAAAGACCAAGCCGTGCCAAAGTCACATGAAACTGATGTAATCTGGACCAGCTATACCCCTCCAGTTTCTAAAGCCTGGAAATGACTTGTGATTGTATTTTGCACTGCCCAAGCCAACGTCCGATTTACAACAACAACAACAACAACAAAATACTTGCAGCCCTGTCAGCTCCGTTACAAAAGCCTCGGGGCCTTTTGCAGAGCTGAGGCCGCACTTCAGCCTGGCTTCGGAGAGCGACGCGGCTGACCCGGAGGACCCGGAGGACGAGCTGGACCCCGGCGGCGGCGGCGGCGGGGCCGCGCCCCAGAGCGGCCAGCGGCCCTGCGTGCGCCACGACGACACGGTGCCCACCTCCGGCGTGAGCACGCTCAGCTCCACCGTCTCCCACGAGCCCCGTGCCGGCCCGCGGTCCATCAGCATGGAGCTGGGCAGGATGAAACTGGAGACCAGCAGGTGTGCCGCCCCTCGCCTGATTTCAAGCGAACGGCGACTTGCAGAAACGGGACGGACACTTGAGACGAAGGAAAAGTTCCTCCATGATTTCTGCAAGTTATTAGTTATGCATTTCTTAGTTATGAAAAGACATTCTAATATGTATTTCTTCATCAAGTAACTTATTTTACTCATGTAATAAGACCATGATGAAAAAAGCGTCTTTAGTACTGTTATCTTTTCTTCCTTGATTTCCTTTCAGATTTCAGATTTTCCTTTCCCTGATTTTTGTGGAAACCCTCTTTTCTGTTCACATTTTAGTTTTTTCCTAGTATTCTGCTGTTTTTTTCATTCCTTTATGATTATAGTCTTCACGTATTCGTAAGTACCCAATGAGTGGCTACATATTAAGTCAAACAGTATCAGCACTGTTGCACACAAAGGCATGCAGACCACAGCACATAATCTGAATCAGCCACATGACCGTAAAGGAAATGCTCAAGAAAAATTGATCTGTTCAGCAGATGTATGCTTTTCCCTGTCGTTTCTCTTGAAGGTTGCTGGAGGAGCTGTTGGAGAAGGAGATGGAATATCGGAACATCCTTCAACAAGTCCTGGAGGAGAGAGAGCAGGAAATCAGACTACTGAGAATGAAATCTGAGCCAATTGGTAGGGACATGTTCCCATGGCCTGTGCAGTGATCTATTGTTTATTTAATATAGGCCTTTTCTTCTAAATTCCGTGATTACGAGTGTTGGACACACTAGCGCTCGCTATCACAGTGCAAACCATTGCAGAAATGTCACCAGATGTTCTTCTGATCCTGAGGCATCAGCAAATTGAGCTATCTTCTGTCCTCATCGCTGAAGCCCCTGCTATACATGACCTCACAATCGCCCATCTTTCAGAGTCGCTGAGGTCTCCTCTGGCAGCCGTAACCATGGACAATTAGGCCTTCCTGGGCATATTTCTGTACGCCCGTAACCACAGGTGGATGTTAATTCCTTGATTGACGATTGAGCCACTACTGTGTGGAAGCCCTTGCTGTCAATATGCTTGGTGTCCCCTTTTCTATTGCTTTGTCTTCTACCTGTAGGCAAAGGGCTGAGATCCCATCTGTAAGAGGGAGTTAGATATATAATTCCAAATAGGTGAGAGCTGAAAACATTTTGGGGGGGGTGGGGGGTTGCATAAAAAGGCCAGCTGGCTTCCCTCCATGTTTCCAGTGAATTTGCACTGATTGGGCTCATTCAAAGGGAGTGCCCCTGTAACCCAGCCATGTTGTAAACATTGCTACACAGCTACACCGTCCAACAGCAATATTCAGGTGCAGTGGGGCTGCAGAAGCCCTGAAGCACTGCACAACTGTCAGACTGCTTGTCCCTCCAAATCCAAAAATATGATGGAACTGACTAGTTCCCAGTATTCAGCTAGAGGTCAAGTGGAGAGCATGGAAAACAAGATGGTAAAGGGTGCATTAATTTTTATTAAACTGTACCATGTAGTGTAGCCTTTAAAGGTGACTTTTTAGTGTGATCTGCTTTAATTTATTCAGGCCTTGAGCATTAGACCTCTCTTTGGAACTTTAGGGAAAAATTAGGGGAAGCCTTAATGCTCAGATAAACTCAAACAAGTAAAACCTGAGAGCAGCACGGGATGAAAGGGGAGTGGTCATGACAGAGGGAACTCAAAGGCATAACATTTGGTCTTGATTAATTTACATGCAGAGAGTCTGCCAAAAGGATCTATTCTCAAGTGATGAATTTAACGAATAGTTAACTATAGCTTTTAAACCATTATAAGTTGCAGATTTCGAGTTACTGATGCGTCGTATAAAGCATGTGAATATCTACCTCTGCTTAATGCATTTAAATCAGGAGAAATGACACTGAGGAGAAAGACTGGGAAGCTATGCACAGAGTGAGTCACAGTAGCCTATACCGTTTTCCTGTAAATGTGATTTAATGGAGCATTGCAATGCAACTGCTATCAAATCATACTACTATTATTATTCATCCGTATGACGAATGAATCAAATAGAAATTTCATAATTCCTCAGTTTTCCAAGTTGCTCTGCTCTGTTAACTTTTTAGCTTGATGTGACCAGATATTAACCGTATGGATGGTCATTCTCCCCTGCGCTCCAGTTTTCCACAGACTCCTGCAGGATTCGGTGATGTGTGGTGCATACACGTACTGTAATTCCTTGCAACTGCAACAGTTACATTCCTGAAAACCCTTGCTGTAGGTATATTAGTGGCTGGCAAGCTTAAGACATTATAGGGAAAAACAGAGTTTAGGGTTTTGAACCCTGAAAACACTAGACTAAAGTGAAAGGCAATAAATCACAACAAAAGAACAACATACTATCAATGCCATATCCTAAAAATAAATGTTAGAATAATCCCCTGCTATCTTTATGTTATGTAGATTGTTACGCTTCTTAAAGTTACCAAGCCCCCCATGCTGGTAAAACAATTTTCAATTTTCCAGTGCCCTCTCCTGAGCTTCCCACATGCTGCGTGGAAAAGCATACTTACTCAGGCATTTTTTCTGTTCGGTTTTCCATCTAAATGTTTGCCTTTTCCATTTTTTCGCCATTCGGAATGCCGCTGGCACTACTTGTCCTGATAGCAGCCTCATGTTTCTTTCCTGTGCGAATTGTGGAACCGTTAACGCCAGATATTCCACCAGCAGCCCTGTTGCTTTGACCTTCTCGCAACTGATCAAGAACCTAAGAGACATGGCAGCATTTTAACTGCGTGTGGAGCAACACCAGATTCTTCACCCTTTCTCACGCCGAGGAGCCTTTTTAATTGAACTGCCGCACATATGTATTTTGAGAGAGAATAGAACTGTAGTTTGATCACTGTCCCTGTATGCTACAATCTGCTGTCAATGCGAAATGTTAGACTGTACACTGTACAACACACAGTGTTGCGTATGGTTGTGAGGTGTAACGAGATCAATCCGAGTACACTGAAGTATAATGGGTCACGGAAGCCCACATTTGCGTTTGGTAAACTTGCGGTTGCCAAGGGATAGCTGTGTAAAAAAACTGTGAAGCGTATTTTATTTTTTTTTATATGTCAGCTGTTCTTCTCTTAAAATAACAGTAATGTGAACATGTTCAAGTAGGGAGTGACCTGAAGAGGGGCTCCGCCGCCAAAACGCTTTGTCTCTTTTCAGCGGGGAATAAACCTTTCTTGCTCAATATGTCGTACTCTCGACCGAAGGCCGAGTGGGTACTGTGTTACCAAGGCAGTGCTGACAGCTGTAAGTACCTGTCTTAATGCAGATGTACCTGCCTCATCAGTGTGCCGCCACCATCCCTCTGCAGCGGGACGCGGGGACCCTGAGCTGTCCCAGTGGCTGAAGGAACATGGTGCCGATGACGACGCCGTTGAAAGGGTAACGTACACTTGGAAGTCGTTTTGTTATGACGTTGAGTGAAGGTTCGATGTGGGTTTGCTTACTTATCGCCCGTCATTCTGTGTGTGCATCCACAGTTTTTGCAAGTTCAGAATTTGACGAATGTCAGGCTGCATCGTCTTGGAAACGGGATGCGGATTTTGTGGGCCCAAAACGCTATATTCCTCTTGAAATGCTAAATTCCTCTCCTGAGCGCTAAAGAGCCTCTTTCGTCTGGGACTTTTGGAGCCGTGATATTCAAGTGTCTGATGTGAGCTGACGCAGTTAGACAGGAAAGCAAGGCTATTTGAGCACATGGATGTCTCGAACACTCTGAAGGAAACAGCTGGATTAAGGTGCCAGATTATGAAGGAGATTTCCAGAGATCCAGGCCTCGGTGTGCTTCGCATTAAGGCAAATGAGAAGGAAGTGATGCATTATTCTAAATATAGGCAAGATCTTTGCTGTTGGTGGACATTGACTGAGGCATGTGCAGCTCTGGATAACATATATCTGAACAGCACTCATAAATTATTGTAAAACTGTTGTTAGCCCTCCATTACTGCCTGCAGGCCTCCATGACATACTCCCAAGATCTCTCCAGTGCAGGAACACCAGAGATGATATTTGCATCATCGTGTTTTGATTCACTTACCCTTCTTTGCATAACGGTATTTCCCAGCTTTATTATACATAGCAACCGCGGTTACTAGGGAGAATATATTGGACTTTCTCCATTTCCTTTTTTTCCCCCATTAGGTGAATCAGATGTACTTCACAAGGTTTAACGTTGGCCAATTTTAAGTAGTTATGAATAGAATTTAAAAGGTGTTCAAAGACAATAACAGCCGTAGTCATATTAATTCATGCTTATAATACTTAATAACAGTAGGATTTCCCGAAAGCATTAATCCAGATATCTCAAATAGGTTTTTGGGATTGTGGTGCCATAGCTGACAATGGTGCAGAACTGCAGGGGGATGAATCTCCCCGAGTCCTGAAGCTTCTACTATTAACACACTCGCCGCTCTTTGAACAGTACATTCGAGGATCGCCGATTTTGATGGTGCTGTGTATGAATAACAGAGGGCATATTTCTATCTCCACGTCTCCTAGTTCCTGGCGGAAGATTACACGTTGACCGACATTCTTCACGATGTGACAAGAGATGACCTGAAGATCTTGAGATTAAGGTATGTCTGGCATTGTTTTGGAGTCGGTGGAGTTGTGTTTTAATGGGTCTGAAACTGTTTTGCCATTTTATAATAAGAGGTTTGGAAGTTTTTCAAATATATTTACTTAACCTATTTCAAGGTTCAGGAGGTTCTTGTCTTTAAAAGCTAAAGTGAAAAGAGACTGGGTAGATACGGTCATAAAACACTAAACAAGCCAAGTCTCACTTCCTTCCATCCAATTTCTAACTCCTTCCAGTTCAGGGTCACAGGGAGCTCATCCCAGCAAGCAACAGGCACACGGCGGGGTACACCCTGGACAGGACGCCAGTCCATCACTGGGCAGACACACAGACACTCACCTACTCACACCTAGGGACACTTTTCCCAGAAGCCAAACAAATCACCGTGCAGAAAAAGCCACCTGTTAATTGGAGAGATTTTGGCCACGTTGCTTTTTTTAAAAAAAATATTCACTTCATTTTATTTTTACCGCACACTCCCAAGTATTATGAAGCAATGCATATTTCTGACATGTGTTTTGGGAATGTTTTGTGTTACAGGGGAGGCATGCTGTGTAAGCTGTGGAAAGCCATCACAGATTTTCGAGAGAAGCATTCGTAGACACCTTGGGATACCGATGTGTTTATTGGACAAAGACCTTAATCAATACGGAACCAGTATTCTTTTTGCTGCACTTTATTTTTCAGTAATTTATGAGACCAAATTAGACTCATCCTGATTAAAGGAATGATGTACTTGGGGTAAATGCTTTAGTTACAAATGTACATATTTCTAAAATATTGAACAAGTACTTTCATACCCTGGGTGCTCCAGTTTCAGGCCCTTGAGGTTTCCAGCTGTAGAGCCACTGGAACTATTTCTTGGGGTGAATGAGACAGGACATTACGTGCAGGCTGCTGTAGCCACAGGGTTGACTGTGTTTTTATATGTATACACAAACCAGAATTCTTCAGTTGTTCCAGCAAAGAATTCAGTCTGAGTTATAGCGCCATCTATTGAAATTGGGATAAACAGCAGCTTTTGGAGTTGACTAACTTTTTAAAACAAAAGACCATCTGAGAAGGTATTTTTAAGTCAGACTTCAGTGAGTATTTGATAAAATAGATACTGTTTGCTTTTCTTTGAAAATTAAAACTTACCTTGGTAACTAGTGTATCTTATTTTTCTTAATATTCTCTTCACGTATATTGGAACTGAGACTAAAAAATTATAACAAACCACAAAGCTTGAGTCGATTTGTTTTTGGAATGGACCAGAATATCTTTTTAGCGCTGTGTTCGAGCCCGCTATGCCCTGTACTCTTTCTGTAGATTGAAATTAATTATCCACTTTCTGTTTTAAAATTTAAATACATTTGTGTGAGTTGTACCAAGATGTGAGAGTTTCTAAGTTGATATGAGTTAATTGATGTTTCCTTCCTAAGCAGCATAGCTTGGATCTGTAATATAAAGGTTTAAAATAATTCTCTTAGCAAGTAATCATTCTTGGTCTCTAGCTACAGATAACACCTAAATTTTGTTGCCAAGAGCTTAATTTGTAACTGTGCTGTTTCCACTTTTTGTGTGCAGTGTGGTCAGCAAAACAGTGAACATGTACATTTTAATTCTGAGATAAAACAACACACATAACTTGCAGTTGAAAACTGACTGTACGTACTGAAAAACTGAGACAAGATCATATGCACCATATCTCATTGCTCAGTGATTTTGTCAAAACACCTGAAGCTCTTTCATTTTTCCTTTATAAGTAAATGTGACAGTGGAACAAAACTTTGAGAACTGCTTTGAAGTACATAGATTTATATACTGTGTTTACACCTGTAAGTAACAGATTTAAATATGCAACGCAAAACAAAATGTTTGCTTCCTCTTTTTCTGTGTTTTAGTTCAGTTTAATAAATTATTTGACATACATTAACTTTTCAGTTGAGCCATAGCAAATACAGATCGGGGAAACAAACATGTTTTTATAGTGCAAAACGTAGGAGGATCATTGTGCCATTATTAATAAGGATGCATATATATATAGAGAGAGAGAAACTTAACAGACTAATGTCTAATGGTAATGTTAGATTGTGTAAAGACCTTTCCAGTTATACATTATTCCCTTTTTCTTTTTAACTTGCATATCCAAATGGAAAATGCGAATATGAACTAATATTTTTTACACATTTTCAAACTATTGTAATGTTTGAATACTCGTTTTTAACTGATTGCTTGTCTTTTTTGTTTTTATTTATATCTGTAATGTAAACAGACGAGATTGTGTCTGTGAATAATTTTAATGTTTCAAGGTGTGGATGAACTGTAAAAATAAAAATGAAATTTTGCAATCAGATTGTTTTTTTTTCTGCGTCCCACACTCCACTTTCATAATTAAATCCCTCAGAGTCCAGATATAATTCTTTATGTTCCATTTTGGGGAAAATGCATACATTTTGGTATTGAATAAGGTTATTTCATTAACCTATCTAAACATACCCTCCTCAGGAATCCTGAAATGCGCACTGATGTTAATCCCAGTATTCGTTCAATGAAAAATATCTCTTAAGCAATCCAGAAGTGGTCACTGCTCTATGCTGAAATTGTGCACTGAACTTCATAAAAAAAGTGACACTTCATTCATAACACAGCACCCATATCGCCCTGCAGCTCGCCACTAGCAGCCCACTGAAGCTCAGCAGGTGTGTGTCACGTTATCTAGGTGGGGCTGCACACTAGTGGTGGAGGGGAGACCCATCACCTGTAAAGAGCTTTGAGAGATGTTTCCAGAAAAACGTTATGTAAGTGTGAGGTTTATTGATTTTTTTTTATTTATCCGTCCAGTTTTGCCAAATCTATACACGTAGAAGGTATTCCTACTTCTGAATATTACTTCTTTATAAAACTGAATTAATACATTTAATTTGATCACATTTATATTCCTATTCCTTTCAGGCGAAAAGGTATTTTTAACATCTTATATTGTGCATTATATTGTGTATTAATCACACACTACACGGTGAGCACTTAGCTACAGTGCGCAAGTCGGGCACTGAAAGACAGCGGCGAGTGCGACCGATTCCGCGTTTTGCACACTATTGACGTCATGGGTCTGCGATCTCTTCCATCGCTGGATGGAGCTGTCTGTCCTCGCCGGTGCTGAGCTGCTCAGGGCCTCCATGTTACCGTCAAGGTAGCGCACAGCAGGGTTTTACACAGAGGACCGTGGACGACACACTGTGTGTACAGTGTAAGACGTCATGTTTTAACAAAGAGCGAGGGGTCTCTTTTTTTTTATTTAGCTCGATTTGACATTCAGGGGGTGATGAAGAGGTGAAGATTACTTTCCGGGGAACCTCTGATTACAACATGAAAATGTTACATGCAAATATGCCACGGTCGTCCGCATCTCCGCAGTCCCACCGTCTGCTGTGCTGCGTGACGCTGCTTTTCACCGGCCAGTGCGTTTTGGCCAAATTCTCCCAGATATCGGATTTGAAATCGAAGCTTTCTGGGGTAGAGGAGCTCTTGGAGGAGTTTCGGAAGCAGCTCCAGCAGGACCAGGAGCACAAGAGGGAAGACGGAGCGGGCGACGAGTGCCTGAACAGCTACAACGCCATAGAGGACTACATCATCAGGGCGAGGGACTCCATTGAGCTGGGAGCCACCTTCCTGACCGCGCCGGCCAGGGTGTACAGCTGGAGAGACTGCCTCCACGCCTGCTGCTCCGATCCCCACTGCACCGTCGCAGTCGCGGAGCAAGAGCGGGGAAGGTCGGAAGAGAGCCTCAGCTGTTTCTTATTTAACTGCACTTACCGGGGCAGGAATATCTGTAAGTTCTCTTTGCAGGAAGGCTACAACAGCTACAGCCGCGTTTACAACGCGACCCTGCGCCCCGCCGCCGGCGGGTCGAATTCGGACCTTCCGGAACACCCGAGTTCAAGAGGGGGACCCCGTGTCAAAACCATAGAGGACGATTCAGCCATAGAAGGTAAGTTACTCTGATTCCTTTTGACCAGTTAAGCAAATGCATGTAGCCTACACTGTAATACTGAACATCACTGTCTTTTGAAGTCGACTGATAAAACGCTTATGTGTTTGAAATCGAGTACTAAAAACACTTGGTTGGAGGGAGTACTGAGGCTGAAAACCTTAATTAAATTAAGGTGCTACAGTACATTAGTGTGCCTGGCAGTATTATCTGCATAGAGTGAGCTGGATGTTTCGGTAATTCACGTTTTAACATGAATTCTAAAATCGCTTCTAATGTCTGGAAAGGAACTTTTGTGCATATCCATACCCGGTAATTCATGCCAAAGTACAATATTTTCCGATAATATGAAAACAACACTTAATATTGCACAGAAATTACAAATCCTCCGGCATTTTTAAATCAAGAGGGATGGACATTCTTTCTTTCCGAATACATTATGTCTTTCTAAAATAAAAGCTTCTTGAAGTGTGCATAATGGGACACAATCATACTTCCTGTTGTGTACTGACCCAGTCCATCAGTGGTCCAGTTTGTCTAGATGGCCTTATTTACTGTCCATATTGTGGTGGAGGCACTCAGTAAAGATAAGCTCTTACATTAGAGTATTCCCAGCATAGGATTTAGACCCCAAAAGATTCAACTGATGAAAGAAAACTGAAGCAGAAAATCCATTCGTGGCAGGTCAGAGCCCGAGTCCCGTGTCCCAGAGACTGGACCGGTTGCACTGTGAAACTACTGTATCTGAAATCCTTACTCAAGGCAGTAATAGCAGAAACTGCCGAATTTCTGGACCTCGTCCACGTTGTGACTGTGATGCTGGTGGGCTTAGCAGGATTTACAAAGCCGGTGATAATCAAAGGAAAGGGTTGACATGATTTGAGCTGTGAGCTGATGGATGATGTCAGGAGGCTTTTAGGATTGTAGGCCCCAGAGATCATTGGCAGAAAAAAACACAGCCCACAGGCTCAGCATTACTGTGAGATACTTAAACATGTCTGGAGAAAACAGAGTTGAGAAAACATATAGTTGAGACCTTCCACCACCCTATAACTAAATATCCATTTGATCCATGGCTTTTTCGCCATACCCTGCCAGACACGTTCCTATTTTTCCTGCTGTGCCCCTGCTGTACCTTGGTGCAGGAAGTGTCCTCTAGGATTGTCACATCCACTCAGTCCGACCCTACCACTGGTCCTGGAGCAAGGCCACACATATAGTTAATGGACGGTTGCGAACTAGAATTGACAGCACCATAGCAGCTGTTGTACTGAGGGGCCTGGCTGCTCCTAATATCCACCGCGGCCTCAGCAGGCCCTGTGGATGCCAGGGCTCATGGTGTCTGGGGAGCGTGTCACTTGTCACCCTCTCAGCTTTTGGTAAACAGTTTGATAATGTCGTAGGGTGGAGGGGGGGAAGGGGGGGTTGTTCATCAGGGCAGGCAGAAGTGTGTATGCCTCATATGGGCTCAGATCCAGAGTCAACTGCCTGTACGTCATATGCAAAAGTACCCCAGGACTCTGACTTTCTGCACAGACTGGGTGCCTGGAAAAGGCTGCCGTGCTGTGGGCCAGGGTTACTAAGCTTAGCAAGACAATAGATAAGGTGTTGCTTCCTTGTGTAGGGCATCGGCAGCTGTTTAATTAGTCTGCTGCAGTGATGTTTTTGCTGACAAATCCTACACCATCGATGACTGGTCTTCAAGGGTAATAGATTGGTGCTCTTGTGGACTGTGCTTTGGGCTCAATGTATGATTTTACCATCTGTGCATTTTTATGTTGCTTTCAGTTAAAAGGCACAGATTGTCCCACAGATTATGTGTATGCAAGGGGCATTTAAACCTTTTTTGAGTGACGCAGAAGGACGTACTTTGGCACACCTTTCTTCTGCATAAAAATCTGCATCTGTATCTACACTGCATGATAATGTCAAGGTTGAAACAAGGATATGCTGCACCACAAAACGTTTTGTATTGAAGGAGATATATTGAGACAAACTCTTACTCACCCGGCGAGAAGAGATTCCAGGAGCAGCCCAGTATAAAAGCTGCTTCTGTCTGACGTACAAGCAAAATGCTCTGATATTTCTGCCCGCAGTGCTTTCATCCGAGAGTAAAATCAAAGAGCTAAAGACCTCGTATACAAATGATTAGAAAAATGCTTTTTTTAAGAGATATCATTTTAGTTTAGTCATAATGTTGTAATGGCACGCCAGTGAGGCAGGACTCGTAGCGTGATCCAGGAACGTGAGAGAGCCCACTCGCCAGGCGAGAGGAAGCCGAGCTGGGGAACCTGCGAGTGGCTCACAGGGAAACCCAGGAGCTCTGTGTTATTACTGGGACCCGGGGGAGCCCTGGGGACGAGGAGCAGGCTGCTCTGGCAGGCGTGTCTATCTGGGGAGCCGGGGCGCTCGGTCTGCAGAGAGGGCGAACCGGGGAGTCTTGGTCAAGTGTCGTCTGAGTCCAAAGCTGGGAAGACACCGGCAGGCAAGAAGCCGTAGGGAGAGACCCGTCAATGAGGCCAGCGAAGGTCAGACACAAGGAAGGTGCTGTGGGACGAGAGGCTCGGTGTCGAAGCTCAAATACAGGGCCCAGAGCTCCGACGGGTCCAAGTGTTCATACTGAAGAACACCTGTTCGTCATTACCCCGTGTCGGGAGGGACAGTCCCTCATGAAAAACCGATGTCACTCGAGTAGAGATAATCATTTTCACGCCTGTCATTGAAAATGAGTGAAAAAGATTATCTCTACTCGAGTGACATCGGTTTTTCATTTTAAACGTGGGCAGGGAGTTTTGCCACAACAAAGTGTTTTGTGAGTCATTTTGGGGGAAGACAGGACTGACTGTGCATCTACAGGCCTGTGAACAGCATCACCAGATCTATCGAGACCTGCCACCATTAAGGCAGCCAAACTCTTCTTCTGTTCCAGGCTTAGTGAAAGACTTCTTTTCTAATGCTTGAACCTTAAGTCAATCTCAGTCTTAGTCAATCTTAGTTATCTCCCTCTGCTGAACAATGTAACACACTTTGTTACTATGATTGGTTACCTGAAGAGGAGTATGTTTATTCTCCTGGGATCCCAACAGGACTATATTACCATTTTAAGCTTCCTATACATTATGAGTGCCGTCAAACACAATGCTCAAATTAGGGTCTTTGTGTTCTTTTTGATGCAAAGTAAATAGTAAAGTTTAATTTCAGGCTGAACAGTAGAAAGAAGAAACAAAATGTTTCTCCTGTTGAGCCTCGACACCTGAAAAGGCTCAACAACAAATTTAAAGTTGTGAATTTTCGCCATTGAACAAAACAAAATAGTCTGTAATGTTAAAGTGAAAACAAAATTCTACAGATCCCTCTAAATTGTTGTCATAGGAACAGTTTCTCCCATCTTGGCGGTGGAAGACTGTAAGTCCTTTAGAGTTGTGGCCTCTTGGTGACGTCCCTGACTAGTGCTCTTCTCGCCTTGTTCTGCACAGATTCCCGGTTGTGCCATATTTTCGACATGTCTTTATAATGGACTTTACTGTGCTTTGGGGGATATTCAGTGCCTTGGAAAACATCTTTTCCTGTCCACTGATAGGTGCTTTGAATGTTCCTCAACAGCGGGACCTCTCAGAGAAGGGTGGGTTTAACCTGAACTCATGTGCAAAACCATAACTGCACACAGGTGGACTCCCATTCAGCTAATTACAGTATGTGACTTATAAGGACAATTGGTTGCACCATCGCCTATAGCTGTACAGGCACTCCCAGTCAAATTGTATGTATCAGTGAATTGCTAAGTGGGGAAAAGAGCTGGCGTAACCTCTGCGAGGTACAAACTTAAATACGACAAATTTAAAAAAACAGCATGTAAGTGTCATTGGAACTTTATTAGAAATAAATGCTCTGTGTGGATGAAAGGATGTTAGATCATATAGGATTTCCCTCAGTCATCTTTGAAAGAGGTGCACTGCCATGTTGCATACAGTCTGAAGTTACAGTGATACATACTCAAGATCATTTCCATTGTTATAGTCTCAGACAAATGGATGCACATTTGCTTTATGTTTGTTCCAATGGAAACCTTCTGCAGCATCCTGAAGAACAAAGGAATACTTCTCAGAAAAATTTATCAAGAACAGTATATTTAGATAAGATCACTTTGTTAGCCATGTACAATTTCTTGCATTAGGAATTTGTCTTTTCGCATACCCCAACTTGCTCTCCATGAGACACACAGACTGGGAGAGAATAGCTGGGGGTCAGAGCGCAGGGTCAGCCATTTATACAGCACCCCAGGAGCAGTTGGGGTGAAGGGCCCAACACAGTAGGATTCCTCTGCCGGTCGCGGGATTTGAATCGGCAACCTTCCAGACACAGAGCCACTGCTCTGCCCAACATATTTATCTAGTTTAAGGGATTCTTGCACTTGTTTACAAAACGAGGACATTTTATGATCTGCAAGGGAATTTTAGAACTAATTTGGCTGAGATAGCTCCCAAACTTCTCGCAGCTGTTTATTGAAATCCATTTTGAAGGGGTCGTAGCAACAGTATTTCTGTTTAAACCTGTAGAAATCTTTTTTTGATTACATAGACATCTTTAATACTGTAGAACTACTTTCGTGTCTGTAAACCAAACTTTCAGCTATTTTCTTTCAGCTCTCTAGTTGATGCTGAAGTTCTTTTACCAGGTGTCTGCTTGTGATAGTCCCTGGTGACCGGATCCCTGGCATGAATGTCAGGGCTGTTAATTAACTGGTGTTTCTCAGGAATCGAGAACCAAGGTTTTGAGTTTCCTGCATGTGACGAATGACACCACAATTGGTCAGAGCTTTTGAACAACTAATTTTCTGTTTTCATATAGCAGTGTCTGTAGAGAATATTAAAAAAATTAAAATGACCATTGAAAGTTTTAAGCTCTTATTTTTTAAATAATAAAGATGAATATTCATACATTCTAACCAATACATTGTTGAAAGAATTTAATCTTTTGGAGCATACAAAAAGCTCTAAAATTATATTAAAATTGTGGCTACACTATGTGTCGATTACAAGTAGCAGTGTCTTGACAGAAACTTGGGTATATTTTTTTGACAAGTATTTTTATGCTTCATGTTTTTGGACAGATATGTCCAAAAGCGACCACTTTAACTGTTCAATCCCAAAACCTATTGGAAAGATTAACTTGAAATTTTGTGATCCTTCTTTCAGGGGACACAAATGTGTGTGTGTCATATTTCAGGCTAATATGAGTTTCACATGTAATAACCCTGTTATTTTTATAATGATCACTCTTGTTGGTGTGTCATACAGAAATGTTTTTCTTGTGTGATGCACACAGCTGAAAACTGCGCGACTTTAACACAAATTTGATGCCCTGTGTTTTACAGATTGCCCTTAGAGAGTCTGTAGTGACCCATAAGATCACGGACTAGGTCCTCAGTACCAAGAAAGAACAGTTTTTATTTTGGAAAGTAAATTATTTCCTATCCTAAATTTTACTTCGTTTCATCGATTAGATTTGTCTTAAGAGGATCAGAACTTTGGGCTTTTTTAAGTGTCCTCTTGCATCTATCAATTCCCAGAGGACCAAATATAAAGAGGTTCCTAAGCACTCAACACTTAGTCACAGCAGATAACCTCCAGCAGGTGATCAATAATAAGAACGACCCGGAGGATCCCCAAGTGTTTTGACAGTACAGTGGCGCGGATCGATGGGGCTTCTCTTCTCTTGTTTTTCCATGCAGACAGTGATGAGCCCCCCCGCAGTGATGCTGGGCAGGACGTGGTCATACAGCTGCCCACCGACTGGGCAGTTCTGGACGGGAGGGACAGCGTAGACGATCACGGAATCCCACGCTATGAATGGACCTTACTGCAAGGTGATCCCTCTGTAATTACCAAGGTAAGGAACTAACAGAGGTCGTCTCAATATGTCTCATGATAGGAACAAGCACCTGCCACCTCCTCATTTACTGCATTGCTATTTTATGCATTCCAGCATGGCCGGCACGAACCGTGGGCCAATCAGCTGCTAGAGGCCATACGACTGGGATGAGATCAGCTGCCTTTCCCTGCCTGTAGTCTCTGTCCTGTGCTTTTTTTAAGGATGGACAAAATTGAACGTTTTTTTGTTCTTCTTTCTCAGTAGCATTTTCTGGCCTCTGTTATCTTCTGGGTTTATTTCTCATGTTTTGCTAAGTATGGTTTGTGTTTTCTGACACACCACTTTGTTTTTTGTCCTGCTGGTCTGGCCCGCCACCCTGTTTTATGGGTAACTTCTAATCCTCAATGGGCATAGACTTGGAAACAGGGGTGAAAGAGACCAATTAAATGAACGTTTCATTCACAACAAGAATTCAGAATGAAAATCAGAAGACACTGTGTAAAAATAAGCTCCTCATGGTATCGTCCTAAACCTTTTTAAAGTAAAGAAAACATTATCTGAAGCTGAATAAACAAGCGTCTATTTACCTGGCATTGTGGTGAGTCACTGAAACTACAGAGCTGCCCAGTAGAATTAGGCTGTCTGAGAATTGTTTCCACATTGAGCCCGATGTGGGATCGTGTGACAGGTTGTACTCAAACGTACTTTATTTTTTAAGCCATAGGTCACTCCCCAGAAACAGAGGACACATTTGCCACAGTGGAAATTTTATATTTTTCACAACAAACTGAATTTTGTAGGTCAGTTATAACATCCACGTGCTAGAAATAATTACGCTCGCAAAATAACTCTCGTAACATGACATTAAAAACATTTACCAAAACGTTACAAATATGGTTTACACATATATTAAGCATTTGTTGACTTAAAAGCTATAAAGTGGATTCATGCCTTTGTGGTGAGTCGGAAAAAAACAGAGTCAAACCATTTTGTAATTAACTTATAGGACTCTGTTGGATAAGATTGCGTTTAGAAGAATAATTTAATTCTTGGGTATTCAGAATTACTTGTAAATTATGACTGAATTTCTGAAAGAAAAGTACTAATTTAAGAAATCTCAAAGTGCTATCATACCTCAATTTTAAAGCATACAGACTGGGTAAGTAAAGACCTAATCCTTGTTATAAAAGGTGTGATCCTCACTTGAGAAGCTCATGACAAATTGAGGAGGTTCTTTAGAGTAGTCAGAGAACAGATGCAGCGTGTTTGGTTAGGATACAGCTGGGCTCAGAAGCAGAGTAGGACCTGCATGTGGAAAAAAGGACAGATTGAAAATGCTGCAAGGGTTTAGATAAGAAGCTATTACATTACAACCTCTTTCAAGGACAGAGGCCCTATTGTGATAAAACTCTCCTGTGCAATCAAGGTGAGAGATGAATAACGTCAGTGCTCCTTACTGTCCAAACCGAAGAGTCGTGTACTGCAAAACATACCAATTAGTCGATGGAAGGATACAAATCAGTAGTTATATTTTTTTCAGCGTTTTGATTTCCTCATTGCAGTGTTCAAAGCTCTTAACGAGCCTTCTTGTCCTGCTGGGTGATTTTAACCCCTCAAGAATGGACTGCGCTACGGTCGTGAGCTCATGCGTGAGTCGTGTCGCTAGCCAGCTGTGACCGAGAGTTGCCAGGCGGGCGGGGGGCAGTCAGTCAGGCGGGACTCTCTGAGCCCTTTGCAGGCGTGCAGACGTGCCTCTCTTCCTCCCGTTGTCACTGAACCCCCCTGGACGGGGCTGCGTTGCTCTGTTAGAAGAGACATGATCAGACCCCTGGTTGATTGCCTAGGAGCCCTTAAGAGAAGGGCGAGGGTATTAATCCATCCATCCATCATGTCTTCTGTGTGTTAGTACTCCATGCAGATCTCTGTAGACCTATTGTAAACAATAGCTATATCATCGATGTCCCTCTTGGATCCATAGCAATGATGCAGCATCCAACTCAGATGGTGCCCAGCCCGGGCACCATCCAGACATGTGGGGAGGGGAATAGGATAGTTTGGTCAGAACAGATGTATCTACCTGGTGGACCAACACAGAGACACACAGTGGCATGTACAGCAGCACCAGCAGCCATGATTGCAGCAGGCTATGATGTAAGGTGTGAGTAGGTTAGGCTGAAGTAATAGGTCTTCAGTCTGGATTTGAATACTGAGATTGACTCGGCATCCCGAATATGGGGTGGGAGACTGTTCCATAAGCTAGGGGCCCTGTAACTAAAGGCTTTACCACCAACTGTTATTTTATTAATGCGTGAAAGATGAAGAAGACCTGAATTCTGTGATCTAAGCAGGCGACTTGGATGGTAAACAGGTTTCATGGTGGTAGTACTGGGTTGTTGAGCGCAGGTTTCTTTGGTGCATTGTGAAGTTGTGAAGAGCTTTGTGTGAGTACAGTAGCTTCTGTCTTGTGGGCTTTTCATCCCTTCGGGATCAGTAAAGCCTTATCTATCTATCTGCTCAGGCCTCGTTTAGATTTATATTAGCCAGTACTGCTGTCCATGTCGCCTCTCGGTGACTGTGCTCCTTTATTGGGCAGGTCACCCAGCCCGGAGTTCTGAAGCTGAGTGGTCTCCAGGAGGGGTCGTACTGCTTCCAGCTGAGCGTCACGGACACTGCTGGACAGAAGAGCTCAGACAACGTCACCATCACTGTCCTTCCACCTGAGCACAAAGCAGAAGGTGCAGCAGAGTCCCCAGAGTCCCCAACAGTACAGCGGTCTCTTAAAGAGCACTGAACAGAGCGTTGTACACTGCAGAGTTATTTAGGGAATCTGTGTTTTCAGGTTGTGATGAAATCATTCATGTCCAATTTCCGTTTGATTGCTGATGCCCATACGTACTGACTCAGCCCAAAACAAACAAGCCTACATACGTCAGTTGTGAAATGTCTCTGTAATGCCATACTCCCCGTCTCCAAAATCACTCCTTTCCAGTAAAGCCTCCTCAGCCAAAAATGACACCTAGTTTTAATTTTAAATTAATTTGATCCAATGTTAATTATGTAATGCATCATAAATGATCACAATAAATGGATAAACCCAAGAACTTTTGACCTAGAGTAAAGAATTAATGAAGTCACAACAACAAATTCCTTTCTCACTTCCTTAGAAGGATGTATTGTGGTGTCTTATTCTAAGAGAGGTCTGATGGGCGGAGCGGTGGCTCTGTGGCTCAGGATCTGTGCCTGTGGGTGGAACCAGCCTGTTGCTGGTTCAAATCCCACGGCCGGCAGAGGAATCCTCCTCCGTTGGGCCCCTGAGCAAGGCCCTTCACCCCAACTTTTCCAGGGGCGCCGTATAAATGGTTGACCCTGCACTCTGACCCCCAGCTTCTCTCCCTGTCTGTGTGTCTCATGGAGAGCAAGCTGGGGAATGCGAAAAGACAAATTCCTAATGCAAGAAATTGTATATGGCCAATAAAGTGATCTTAATCAGTGAACACAAGGAGAAAAGTGGTATTGCACCATACAGTACGATGGGCAGCAATACTCTACAGTCACCAAATGAATCTCCAAATATACCAATATAAGACTTAAACAAAAAAGATGTTTAACCCACAATTAAAGTACTGCAATCATTGGTGCCTCCTCCAAGACCGGACAACTCAGCACTCGTTCAGGGTCCTGTGGAAGAGACCTCAGGCTCAGGGCACCTTTGCACAAACCACTCTGTGATCCTCTGTAACTAGAATCCCTGGCCTCCTTTAACATGCACCTGCAGGCGACGCCAGATCTGTCTTGAGCACCCCAGCCCCTCCCACTTAATGCTCTGAGACAACTAACCTCTCTGTCCTGAAGCAGCTGCCCCCACCGCTGCGGTCTAGCAACCCAAAGTGACCAGGGCAACACCCTTATCTACACCAAGCCCACTGTGAAAATACACCCCTCCCCAGCTACTGCTCAGTCAGCCACTAGGGCGTAGGGGTGGGTCAACTCTTCAAGCCAGTATCCGGGCTGTATCCTGGCAGATCTATAATCCCATAACATAATGTCTGACTGACACTTTCCTTTTTCTCATTGGAATGATGAGAAAGTGTGAATAATGAGAAAGTTTCTCATTTTAAAAAACCGATCCCCAAAGAGAAAATGCCCATCCATGAAGAACTCGCATGGAGCAAAAACAAAAAAGACACAGGAGTCCCCCAAGAGCCGGGTTAGGAGCCCTAGATCTGGAATTGATATGACAGGATCTTCTCCCACATGTACTTCATATTATATCTGGAGTCTGGGAGTCTCAAATTTAAAAGGAGTTCAGGAAAATAACATCATTTCCCAAAATGTTTTGATAAACAATTATGGATGTAATACTCGGCTTCATCCAACTTGGAAGAAATTAGCGTGGCTTTGTTTTGATCTTGAAAGCATATTCGTTTTCCGCAGTGTATTAGTATCATTATTAATTTTTATTTCTTGATAGTATTCAATATATGTAAGACTGTAGGCAGTCAGGGCAGCCCCAAATGAACCAGACAGGAGACAGCAGTGAGACAAATTTTCGTCTTTATTTCACGACATGCACAACGGGAGAGCCACAATACAACCGAAATGTGCACAAGTAAAACCTGAAGCAGAAAGCAAGCATCAGAGATTAAATACACTTTCAGGTGGGGGTGGCTGATTAACTGCTCTCCCACTTACAATACTAAATAACTGGCCTCTATTAAATACTGTTTGTGCAGAACCACTTTTTTATGACGTATCAAAACCATGGTGTTGTGCTCTGAAACTGTTTATAATGCTGTTTGGATTCTGATGTGTGACAACTTCAGAAGTGGTGTATTGCTAAGCCACTAACAATAATTAAAAGTACAATGCTTTACTTGGCTAGACTAGTGACGAGTCAGATTCTTATTTCCTAGAGAGCAGGAAGCAATTTCAGCCAGATTACTCCACAGATCACTCGGCCTTTGTCCATAATGGAACATAATTAAGAAATTTGCATTAATAAATGTTACTACTGCATGAAGGTCACTGAGCCAGAGACAGAAGTATTCAGACTGCAGGAAATGTTAATACCCTCTGGGAAATATTAAGTCAGACAAAATATATGTGTTTAATAAAATGTGCGGCATAGTCCATTTTATTATTTAGCAGTGTTGCTTGATTATTAGAGTATTTGTTCTCTTTTTAATGGATTGCAAAATGAATAGATTTGAGGTTCCAAAGCATTGAAAAAAATCACTTTCATACATTGTGCTCAAGATGAATGAAGCATAATGATACTGCATATTAATGTGAATATGTGACTTTGAATACCAGACTCTAAATACTTTAACTCTGGTATAATAGCGCTCAACAGACAAAAAAACAGACACCAATCTATCCCACTTCAAATCAGTTGATTAAATAACCGATGCTGTTATAAAAGAGCATGATGTTGTATTTGGCAAAAAGATATGATTCGTGTTCTTCTGGAGCACAAAGGCCTGCAGGGAATCGAAGACACATTTGTGTCCTACGTGGCATTTCTCATCTGAGGTCTTTCCTGCTGGGTGCAGTGCTTCACAGCACATGTTTCTCCTCTCTGCAGCTTGTACAGGGCGCTGTTCCCGATACCAGTTCATGTGTGATGATGGCTGCTGCATCGACATCACGTATGCATGTGACGGGAAACAGCAGTGTCCAGACAGGTCTGATGAGGCCTTCTGCCAGAGCTGTGAGTACTGCGGCGGTTTGCGTGACCAACGTTTCAAGGAACTGAGTGACCGGGGCCTCTCAGCGCTCAAGTCTCCGTTTAGGAGTGATTTCAGCAGTTAAAAGTGGTTTAGCTGCAGTATCATATCTTTCTTTTTCCTATTTCTTAAAAAAATCCCAAACAAATAACAGTAATATAATCAACATTGGTAACATAAAGCTGCAAATAAACATTAATAAAAAAAGATTTCGTATTTTAGAAACAGAGCCAAAGCCTACTTGATAAAATAACCATTACTGTAAACTTTTATATGCAAAACCAAAGGATTTTTTTTAAGCTAACCCATTTTACCTCAGTGTTTATTTTGAGGCCTTGAGGGTGAACAGTTGGGCGGAAGTGGGGGGGAAACAGCTCCACTGCTGCAGGCCCCCAGTCTGTCAAGTTCATCTGCTGCGGTCTGGGCTGCTCCGACCGCCCTGGGAAATACAAAAGTCAGAACCTGCTGGCCACCACACAGCAGACCGCGTGAACACGTGTGAGGGCTGTTCCCTGGCGACAGGCCGGCCACGTGACAGGACAGCGACACGCCGGCCGAGTGACAGGCGGGCGACAGGCCGGCCGAGTGACAGGCGGGCGACAGGCCGGTCGAGTGACAGGCGGGCGACAGGCCGGCCGAGTGACAGGAGAGCGACAGGCGGGCCGAGTGACAGGAGAGCGACAGGCCGGCCGAGTGACAGGAGAGCGACAGGCCGGCCGAGTGACAGGAGAGCGACAGGCCGGCCGAGTGACAGGCGGGCGACAGGCCGGTCGAGTGACAGGCGGGCGACAGGCCGGCCGAGTGACAGGAGAGCGACAGGCGGGCCGAGTGACAGGAGAGCGACAGGCCGGCCGAGTGACAGGCGGGCGACAGGCCGGCCGAGTGACAGGAGAGCGACAGGCCGGCCGAGTGACAGGCGGGCGACAGGCCGGCCGAGTGACAGGCGGGCGACAGGCCGGCCGAGTGACAGGCGGGCGACAGGCCGGCCGAGTGACAGGAGGGCGACAGGCCGGCCGAGTGACAGGAGGGCGACAGGCCGGCCGAGTGACAGGCGGGCGACAGGCCGGCCGAGTGACAGGAGAGCGACAGGCCGGCCGAGTGACAGGCGGGCGACAGGCCGGCCGAGTGACAGGCGGGCGACAGGCCGGCCGAGTGACAGGAGGGCGACAGGCCGGCCGAGTGACAGGAGAGCGACAGGCCGGCCGAGTGACAGGAGAGCGACACGCCGTCCCAGTGACAGGACAGCGACAGGCCGGCCGAGTGACAGGAGAGCGACAGGCCGGCCGAGTGACAGGACAGCGACAGGCCGGCCGAGTGACAGGAGAGCGACACGCCGGTCGAGTGACAGGAGAGCGACAGGCGGGCCGAGTGACAGGAGAGCGACAGGCCGGCCGAGTGACAGGAGAGCGACAGGCGGGCCGAGTGACAGGAGAGCGACAGGCCGGCCGAGTGACAGGAGAGCGACAGGCCGGCCGAGTGACAGGAGAGCGACAGGCCGGCCGAGTGACAGGACAGCGACAGGCGGGCCGAGTGACAGGAGAGCGACAGGCCGCCCGAGTGACAGGACAGCGACACGCCGGCCGAGTGACAGGCGGGCGACAGGCCGGCCGAGTGACAGGCGGGCGACAGGCCGGCCGAGTGACAGGACAGCGACAGGCCGCCCGAGTGACAGGACAGCGACACGCCGGCCGAGTGACAGGAGAGCGACAGGCCGGCCGAGTGACAGGAGAGCGACAGGCCGGCCGAGTGACAGGACAGCGACAGGCGGGCCGAGTGACAGGAGAGCGACAGGCCGCCCGAGTGACAGGACAGCGACACGCCGGCCGAGTGACAGGCGGGCGACAGGCCGGCCGAGTGACAGGCGGGCGACAGGCCGGTCGAGTGACAGGCGGGCGACAGGCCGGCCGAGTGACAGGAGAGCGACAGGCGGGCCGAGTGACAGGAGAGCGACAGGCCGGCCGAGTGACAGGCGGGCGACAGGCCGGCCGAGTGACAGGAGAGCGACAGGCCGGCCGAGTGACAGGAGAGCGACAGGCCGGCCGAGTGACAGGCGGGCGACAGGCCGGCCGAGTGACAGGAGGGCGACAGGCCGGCCGAGTGACAGGAGGGCGACAGGCCGGCCGAGTGACAGGCGGGCGACAGGCCGGCCGAGTGACAGGAGGGCGACAGGCCGGCCGAGTGACAGGCGGGCGACAGGCCGGCCGAGTGACAGGAGAGCGACAGGCCGGCCGAGTGACAGGAGAGCGACAGGCCGGCCGAGTGACAGGAGAGCGACAGGCGGGCCGAGTGACAGGCGGGCGACAGGCCGGCCGAGTGACAGGCGGGCGACAGGCCGGCCGAGTGACAGGAGGGCGACAGGCCGGCCGAGTGACAGGAGAGCGACAGGCCGGCCGAGTGACAGGAGAGCGACACGCCGTCCCAGTGACAGGACAGCGACAGGCCGGCCGAGTGACAGGAGAGCGACACGCCGTCCCAGTGACAGGAGAGCGACAGGCCGGCCGAGTGACAGGAGAGCGACAGGCCGGCCGAGTGACAGGACAGCGACAGGCCGGCCGAGTGACAGGAGAGCGACACGCCGGTCGAGTGACAGGAGAGCGACAGGCGGGCCGAGTGACAGGAGAGCGACAGGCCGGCCGAGTGACAGGAGAGCGACAGGCCGGCCGAGTGACAGACGGGCGACACGCCGGCCGAGTGACAGGAGAGCGACACGCCGGTCGAGTGACAGGACAGCGACAGGCCGCCCGAGTGACAGGAAAGCGACACGCCGGTCGAGTGACAGGAGAGCGACAGGCCTGCCGAGTGACAGGAGAGCGACAGGCCGGCCGAGTGACAGGAGAGCGACAGGCGGGCCGAGTGACAGGAGAGCGACAGGCCGGCCGAGTGACAGGAGAGCGACAGGCCGGCCGAGTGACAGGAGAGCGACACGCCGGCCGAGTGACAGGAGAGCGACAGGCCGGTCGAGTGACAGGCGGGCGACAGGCCGGCCGAGTGACAGGAGAGCGACAGCCCGGTCGAGTGACAGGAGAGCGACAGGCCGGCCGAGTGACAGGAGAGCTACAGGCCGGCCGAGTGACAGGCGAACTCTCTGTTTTGCCTCTAGTTGATGGAAGCCGGAAAGCCGTGAGCCACTCCTCGGACACCGCCAGCCACCTGGACACCGCACCCTACTCCGAGGACGGGGGCGACAGGGTGATGTTGCTGGGGGAGCCCCGAAAGGCAGTGGAAGACCTGAATTCTCCGGTTCATTCCTATGACGGGGGGGCGGCCTCCCCTCCTCGGCCTCACACCCAGACAGAGCAGGACGGCAGAGAGGTCTCGGGTATGCTTGCCGGAGGGAGAGGTGGGGTCTGTCAGCTGTGCCTCACAGCCCTGAGGTGCTGTTAGCGTTCAGCCAGCACTACACATCGTTCCCCCCGCGTCTTCACCTCGGTCCTCCCTGAGTCGAGCACTCGAAACAGAAGCAGTAGCCTTGCAGTGGGTGCTGGGGAAATAGCCATTTCAACAGCGTAGCATCAGCAACATCACAAAAACCTCCGAAAGCACCTGGACGCACAGTTTGATTGAATAGATTCATTTAGGTGTACCACAAATCTTATATTTCTGTGCTATTTATTTATCTTTTATGTGCTAAATGACACAAGATGCACCAGGAGTTTACCTCAATGTTGTAAACATTAGTGAGATACTTTTTTTATATCACACTACATGTTTTAGACCTTTCAAGCATTTCATTAAGAATATGTCTGTTCTACTCTTTATTAATATAACTCTCAATCTCAGTCTCACTTTATATATATTCTAAAAGCAACATTACTCATTAGGAAGACCTGAAAGCCTCCCAATACCACTTTTGAGAATGTCACCTTCTTTAATATATTCAATCACACAATATTTGTTTATACCTTTGCATCTATTGTGTTATAAAATATAATGAGTTCAAAAAGGAATGTAAAAACTATTTGTTTTTAGTTTTCATTAAATGACACTGTCATATAGGTTAACTGACTGCAGCTTCTAATTAATAACATACAGGAAAATGCTGACTGAAGTTGTCGTCTTAGTTGTTAACTGGTTGAGAGATTTGTGCAGCTATATGCCACTGTTTTCTAATGTAATCGTTACAAGAGTTATAGCAGAGCACAAAATGACTAAATAGTAATACTAATACATGTGTCATCATTAAAGAACAGAAAAAGACTCTGATGCAAGGATTATTAAATGAACTGAACATATTGTGTTACCCCATTGTGTTATGGAGAAATGTAGGTATGGTGGTTAATTCAACATGAAGGGATTCTCTGTAATAGGTCATACTAATAGGGCTTAACAGAGCTTTCCCTTCTGCTCCGCTGTGTGCTGAACACTGAAGGCAGACTACAACAACGTAATATATTGTTCCCAGCAGAGGAGGGGCAGGTGGTACACAGTGCACCTCAGTTTTAAGTTATCCGATCCTCCAATTACTGTGAGATGGATCTGTTTCTCTTCCTTGCATGAGAGGAACAGGACCCTCAACAGCCAACAGTTTTACCCTGGTCGTGAGAGAGGTGACGCTTGTGTGTCCACAGACCACTGTCTGGCGCCCCCTGCTGCTGGTCCCTGCAAAGGCCTCTTCCCACGCTGGTATTTTGATGGGGCCGACGGCACCTGCAAGCATTTCATCTACGGAGGCTGCAGAGGCAATGGGAACAACTTCCTGCAGGAGGCCGACTGCGTCAACGAGTGCGTCAGGAAGCCAGGTGCCCCAGCTCTTCCGGTCACGTCTGCGGCCTCATTCATGCAACTGCACATGTCACGATTGAACCTTACACACCCCTTGAATGTGAAGCCCACATGTTAGAGTTGCAATATCTTTTGCCAACAGCCGTGTAGTGGGGATTTTGCAAGCTGCAAAGGAGCAAGCCGAGAGGGAAATCCCACAGAGTGAAACTTTTTTCCCCTTGTAATCCCACTTTTTTCTCCGGACAGCAGCAGACAAAAACAGGACACTAATTGCAAAAGATGACGCTAATATTAGGGAGAGACAGTCCCCCGCTTTGTGAAGGGGGTTTCAGACGTATCCTAGATTGTTTTGAGCTGTACAGGAATTTTGAAGTCGGGATTTTGAGTTTTGAAAGGAATTTTGAGCTTGAATTTGACTAAAACTGATTTTTGATGGTAGTGTTGAAAATCACGGGCGTGTAACTGTAGGAATGGAATGGAGCAGTGGGTGAGCCCCTGGACAGGTAGTGGGTTCAGGTCCCTGCTGCAGACCGAGCTGTTGCATCATTGGACAAGCTGTCTTCCTGCTTTTGACTAGCATTGCTGGGGACCTTCCTCGCAATGTGCCAGTCCCATCCTGGGGGGAGTCACCTGCTCTGTGTTCGCGTGCTGCTGCAGTAACCAGGATGAGTCCCATAGCTCACCCAGTGAGCCGCTGTGCTCTTTCACGGCCTGTGCCAAGCCTGTCCCTCTCTGTAGATCAGACCTTATGTCGCTTATTTCCTCTAGCGGTGGTAGTAATTGGCCTGGGTTGTCTTCTGCTCTCTACTTTTCGAGTGTGGAATTTCCTTTGGAAATTTAATTGCATACATTAAATGCTCCAATGATCTCCCTTCTAGATCAAAGTCTGAGCCTAGGTGTAAAAATACACACGTCACTTGAAGTGGCAAAGCAGATCCCTTTCAAAATTTTCATTCCGCACAACAAAATCCAAGAAATTCATCCCTAGTAAAATAATATCATGCAATGCCAACCAGGCAGTGAAAAGGCTTTCTGAAATGTTGCCTTTGACTTGCAATATTCTGTTTCATCTAGATTGACTCGGGGTGAACATGAAAACAATAAAAGTCAGTAGACCATGAATATTCATCAAAACATGGCGTGAAATGTTCAAACACCTGAGGCTAAATTCAAAATAATCATCACCTTGAAACTGTACGTAGATTTGATTCAAATGTAATTTTGAGAACTGTGGTATTTCATACTTGTGCGCTGAACTCACGTGGGTCGTTAATTGGATATGAAACATGATGGGTCAGGACAGAAGTGTTCAGGGAGCAAAGGGAAAAAGCTGAAATAATAAGCCCACGTTTGTCTGTTTATGTTTTTAGGAAGAGCTGTACCAAAGAACACCACGGACCCTCCGTCTAGAGTGGAGTCAGAACCTTGTAAGTTCACAAATGTAGATGCACGTCCAGATGGAGAAACAGATCGGTTTTCATTCATTAAGAGCGAATTGCAGCAGAAGTCGGCAAGCACTTCGTCAGACTGGTGGTAGTGAAGGGGAGTCGCCATTACCTGTAAAGCGCTTTGAGTGGAGTGTCCTGAAAAGCGCTGTATAAGTGTAAGCAGTTATTATTAATGATTATTACTTCAGGGGTGTCCAGCTCATTTGTTCGGCCCACGTGACGGGTGTGGCCAGGGCCTGAGTGACTTACTGTACCTGCGTCTGCATTGTCTGAGTCCGCACACGACGCAGGCGCCTTTGATGGACTTGGCAGTCTCACCCTGCAGGGCAGGCGCTCCCTGCGGTGCTCGATCTCTGATCTCCGTTTGATGGTGTCGCAGATCTAGTCTGGCAGGAGAGTGTCTTTGCATGAAAACGGTGGGACTCAAAACCACAAGGCCCCAGTGCTCACTTCCCCCTCCTCTATATGGCCAGTAAGGTGATCTGATCTGATCTCCCTTGTATCTGAAGGAGACGTCTGTGGATCAGCATGTTCCTGTCCCCTTGCAGGCATGTTTTCACACCCGAAGAGGGCTCCAGAGCCGAAAAGTTGTGTTTCCTTTCTTCTCTTTTCAGCAGGGAATAAACCTTTACTCGTCCCTTTCTATTGTAAAGTGCCTGTTGTTTCCCGTAGCTCGCACTGCCAGACCAGATGTCCCGCCGGACAGTGGAGGGGACAGTGGCATCTCCTTGTCAAAACCGGCACAAGGCATAGGTGGACACCCAGCCCCAGAGTCAGGTCTGCAGTTCCGGTGATGTAGTGGTTAATTACTCTATAATTAACTAGAGTCAGCAGCCATATCAGCCTGCAGCTCACAGCTGGCAGCCCACTAGAGCTCAGCAGGTGTGAGCCTGGCCAGTACCTGAAGGGGAGACTCCTGGGACAGGTAAGGCAGCTGCTGGAAGAGGTGTTAGTGGGGCCAGCAGGGGGCGCTCACCCTGCGGTCCATGTGGGTCCTAATGCCCCAGTATAGTGACGGGGACACTGTACTTTAAAAGGGCGCCGTCCTTCGGATGAGACATAAAACCGAGGTCCTGACTCTCTGTGGTCATTAAAAATCCCAGGGTGTTTCTCGAAAAGAGTAGGGGTGTAACCCCGGCGTCCTGGCTAAATTTCCCATTGGCCCTTACCAATCATGGCCTCCTAATAATGCCTATCTATGAATTGGTTTCATCACTCTGCTCTCCTCCCCACTGAGAGCTGATCTGTGGGGAGAGTACTGGAGCATCAGGTGGGGCTGCACACTGGTGGGGATGGAGGGGGGTCTCCATTACCTGTAAAGAGCTTTGAGTGGAGTGTCCAGGAAAGAGCTATATAAGTGTGAGCAATTATTATTATTATTATTATTATACCAGATAAAGCGACAGAAGTGCTTCACACATGATGACTAAAAGTAGAGAACCTCTGCCTATTCTTTACGTACAAAAGCAAGCTTCTCAACATATGAGACCCGACGTAACACGCGTGGTCAAGTCATGCATGCAGCACTCCACAAAGCACCTGAGCCACACCAGGCAAAGGAGCCTCAAATCACTGAGCCGTTGGCGTGGGGAGTTCGAGCCACTATCAAAATATCTTCTTCGCTTTTTTGACGGAAGCGATTGCAGTAGCCATTTAAGATGCAAGCATTCATATGAAAGGCAAGAACAGGTAGAAGTGGGTTCCCCTCAGGGCCAGGGTGTTGAATTTCTCCTTTAGGTACCGGCTGGAATTGTGTTTTTTCCCCTGCCGCGGGTGCGATTTTAAACCCTCGCTGGTGAAAAGCCCTGGGACGGTCTCCTCCAGGCCCCGTGCGCCTCCGTGTTGATTCGTGTGCCTCGTGCAGTGTGTGCGTGACCGGGCGGGCCCTCTCTCTGCCCCCTGCTGTTCCCCTCTCCAGGCGCCGTGGTGCCGCTGGCTCTGGGCCTCGCCATCACCGCCCTGCTCCTGCTCATGGTTGCCTGCCGGCTGCGCCTCGTCCGGCAGAAGCTGAAGAAAGCGCGGCCCATCACCTCGGAGGAGTCCGACTACCTGATCAACGGCATGTACCTGTAGCGTCCGGACCAAGAGCCACCTGGGCAGAGGGACCCCGCCTGCAGCACAGAGGTGGTCTGGAGCGGCCCTCACCTCAGAGGTTTCCAGAACGTATCTGTACCCCCAGGCTCGACGGCCTGTGCTGAAAATTCGAAAGCGGCTACGGGTTTTAATCACCATAAAGGTTATTCCTCTCCCTGCTTGAGTACATTTCCTGGAGCTGACAGTGTGGTGGGGGGCTGAACTGGAAATCGAGAAAAGCCGTTTATCTCCCAATTACCCAGCTCTTACCATAAATATCAGCACTGCTGTCCTTATAACTGTGCAGCTGTTCCATGAACATGCGCTCTTGTCACGTCTCCATTTTTTACTGTGTGTCAGCCCAAATCATCCTTCAGCCTTGTCAGCAGTTTGGTAAAAAAGGTAATTTTTTCAAAACCTAATATTTCCTTGTTTGAGTTTGATTGACATTCGTCTGGTGCATTCTCAGGTTTGAAATGCTGAACGAAGCCCTAAGAAATAAAATGTGCAGAGTTCTGTAATCGTGACAGTGTTGTATTGCCTTTTAATGCTTGTGCCAGGGTGTCATGGTTGTGCCTTCAGTAAAATGACAGTGTCTCATATTCAAAGAAGAATTGATGTACGCCGAGCAGCATACTATAAACATCTTACCCATCATGCTCATCACGAGTTCACTTTGTACATTTTTGTGAAGACCAAAGGGTGAAGGCGATATCCTGAAAGTGTAGTTTCTGGCCTGTATTCCCCCTTCTTTTGTAACAGGGTGAACATTTTGAATGGTACAGCCTTGTGAAATACAGGTCAAATTCTCCTGGAGCCTCCCGTCTTCTCTCAGGATGCTTCCAAATGAATTACTTCGAAAGAAAACAAATCTGGATTGTTTTTTTATTGACCAATATATACAGAGCTAAAAGATCTGTCCAATGCATACAAATTAAATAGTGTAGTTTCACTTGTAATTTAGAAGTTATAGCCCATTCCAATATTACAGCACTACAGAAGTGGAGCCAGTGAGCAGTTAGTCAGATAAAACCATCTTTAGGACTGTTGTATGAAAAGAATCACGTTTTCCTGTTTTTAACAAGGACTTGTTGCATATGGTAAACATTTACTACAATTTAAGTTTTCACCTGCTTCATACCATCAAGCAACAGTTAATCAGTTCTCATATACTTGACAGTTCAAAATGTTTTTCTTTTCATTTTGTTAACATCAAAAAGAGGTGTGACGAGCGTTGCGAGACAAAATGGTTTATAAATGGAACCTAAAAGTGTTCTGCCAGACAAGTACAGCACTGTTCTAGACAACACGGTCAACTTCAAAGAGCGTGGATCAGATGTACTCGTCTTCGGCAAGCTGTTTGCTCATCAAGCATCACATCCGTCTGCTTCACTGTTCAAGGTTTTCAGCTGCTGCATTTGCCAGTGCTGTTACTGTTCTAATTATTGTTAAATGGTATTTATAATATAAATCCTTTAAATATAAATGTTGGATGTAGCTCACCTTTGAATTGTGAGATCTCGGTGTGCTTGGGCATTAAAAAGATGTGCAATATTCTACGACTTTTCACTGAATTCAACAGTTTAAACTTTTCCTGAGTTCAGTGGTTTCATATCTGAAACTACATAACCTATCTCAACGTCAGATTAAATTTCTAAAATGCAAATTTCGTTAAAGGCATAAAAAATGAATTCAACTGCAGATATGAGACCTCGTAAATCAACCAGATGCAAGATCAGGCTGAACTAAAATGTATATTAAATGTATATTGGCCTATTAAGCATGGTATTGTAGCTCTGGCTTTATGAAAAAATTGCAAACCTGCTATCATAGAATATCATCATGCAAAATTTTATACAAATTAGATTTAAAAATTTATTTGTAGGCACTGCAAACTGTCAAGTTGTGCTGAACTGTTGGGAAAATCTTAATTTAAACTATTTATAAAACTTATACTGGCAAAATAGAATAGAAATACCGATATCCATCTAGAAATAACTGCAATTTCCATGGTTTTATGGGACAGCTGGACTAAAACCAATTGTTTCCATACATCAGCAATAACAATTCAGAAAGAAAACATTGCTCAGCACATTCATGGGTCATCCTCAGTTTGGTTATTGCACTTGACCAAAGCTCACGTCATATTGCGCCTAGTTTTACTTTGCAATCATTTCCCTTTGCTCGATTGAAAAGCCTTGAAATCGCTCTGAAAACAATCTGCAAGGTCAAAGCCAGGCATTGTGATTGCTAGGCCCCAGTCTCTCTGGTAACAGGGCTCGCCTGCTGGCTTGAACTGCACTGGAGCTGGAAGAGTCACTCAAGACTGCCAGCTCCTGTAATAAAGGAGAAGGTTTCTCAGTTCACCTTTATTTCCAGAAATGAAACGGCCCACTTCCACGGATGACACGTGGTAGCACTGCACACAGACAAGACAAAATAAATAAAGTCTTGGTAAAGTGCTGATTGTTACTTGTTTTCATAAGCAACACATTAAAATTGCAACCAGCTTCTTTAGCCATAGATGTAAAAACAGTAGACATTTGCTTTGAGTTCAGATTTATTTGGCAAAGCAGCACTGAATTATATTACCTGTTACTTGTACACAGCATGTTACTAGTCATGTAAATTATAGTCTGCAGCCAATTCAATACAGCAAAAGGAAGAGAAAAGCAAAGAGCTGTGAGAAACCCGTAATGCAGTGTATAAACAAGATTTTTCAGCCGTCAGTCTGTACAGGAGGGTTGACAGAAACGGTAACTATAACACCATTTATGTACTGTGAGACTTTGTGCTGTGTGTTTGTGCCATACAGATTAAATGACAGAAAGCTGTACTTGCTGCATTCCGCTGTTTAAATATTGTAAGCTGGAAAAATGCTGAAAAATGTCAATATTAGCGCTGAGCAACAGAGATGTCTGCATCTAGAAATCTTGGAAATGCGCATAGTGTTGTAAGGTGCACATCAGCGAGTTATAATATAGGCTTTACACACTGCACAAAAACAGTCCAAAAATAAGGAAATATGGTTTTCTCCAACTTAACTAGAATGGAACTAATTGGATGAGAACTAAATTTTAATCATTGATACTTATTTTATCCACAAACTGACAAAGTCTGTACCCTGCATCTGCCTCCAATGAAAACAATAAAAGAAAAAGCTCCCAAATGCAAACTTCTTTTGTGTTAAACTGCTACCAGTCTATCTTTGAGATCCACACCATTTTTTTTAACACTTGGGGGGAAAAAAAAAGTCCCAAAAACAAGCTTCAACGCGTTCCTTTTTTTGTTTTGTTTTTCTTGAAATCCACCAGCTGCTTGAAAAGGGAAAAGTCCACTCAGGTTAACACTATAGTGCAGGACATGGATATGCTGAGGCTGCTTCACAGTTCATCCCTGAAAGAAACACAAAGACAAAGCTTTAAAACTCCAGCGTCGGCCCCCTCACTGCCATCACAGTGCAAACAGGCTCAGCACCTCTCCAGCCACAGCCCGCAACAAAAGAACTGACATTCACAATGCCATCTATGAGCAGTGCCACTGGCATAAAGCTGTGAAAATTTAAACTCTCTCATTTAGAAAAAAGCACTGGATGATATTTAAAGGTGTATGTCAACAGGAACGGAAATATTTCAGTCTAGAGCAGCCCAGTCATTTTGGGGTTATTGAAAATCCATTTGCCTCGTTTTCGCACGCATGTTCTTACAAAGACCATTCAGTCCTGTTCCTTACATGCGTGAGAATGCTCAGTTTAGCACTGAAATGGTTAATTCAACAGGTAACTGTAGGACAAATGGATTTCCACGCCACCCCACGCAAGCGCGGAGTTCAAATCCTTTGGAGATGAAGCTCAGGCACACAGGCTGATGAGCGATAATACAAGGCCTGTGGAATGAAAACTGGTTTCTATTTTGTCCCAAATGTTCTTCTAGTTTTATTTTTAGTTTCAAAACTGTCTCAACCAGGCCAAATCAAGATAGCGTAATACTGATGGGTTTTTAAAGGTGGAATGGGATTATGAATACTTTGATAATCATGTGTTTTTTCCATTTTATTTCGACAGGCGACTGTCAGAGCTAAGAAAAGTTCCATCATAGCTCATATCATATCATAGTTCATAAATCATAAATCCCTTCTGGGACAGGCGATCCGAAATATTGCAAGGGCTCAGCAAAGATGGCAAGAATTGTAAAACATGCCGTAACGTGGTGCAACAGTAGTCTCATCTTTAAAGAAAATAACACCAACAATACAACAGAAAAAAAACCCAAACGCAATCCACGGGCCATGTTAAGGAGGTCAATCAACACATTCCCAAACAGTCTGAAAAACGACTGGTACATTAGTTTTGGTCAATTCAAAAAGTGCAGCCATTTGCCATGGTATGGGGTAGCAAAAAATGATAACAAGCAGCAAACGCAGCCCTTGTGATCTATTATCTGCTCCAATCCACACCATTTCACCTTGGCGACTCTCTGCAGGAGAAGAAAGAGTGAGTAGAAAGTCACTTCCACCTGGACCACTGCTTGTCTTTGTCTGTTAAAGGCACGTAAATCACTCCCATGAGAGGCTTCATTTTGGTGCTGCCGTCCCCCAGCTTGTCGTACTGCTCCAGCATCTGGTTTCCACCCGCGGGGCCCACGGGCAGGATGAGCCGGCCGCCCGGCTTCAGCTGCTCCAGGAGCTGAGGCACAAAGAGCAGACGGGCGGGTCGCCCTCAGCATGCGGCTCGGATGGCACTCCCAAAATAACCTGGGGGCGCCATTTTTAGTCTAGCGCTCGCGTGCAGGGACAAATGAACCACAGGCAGGGGATCGAGGACGGGGTACAGTGAGCGTACGACAGACTCTGGTTGGGGGGGGGAGGGGGGAGGAAGGACTGTGAAGCCCGTTCTGGGAAGAATGCACGAAAGCAAAGAATGCAAACTAATCGATTATATTAAAAAAAAACTTCATTTTGGGGGCACTTCTGGCCAAGAACTTACTGCCTGAGGAACAGTCGGTGCTGCCGCCCCTACATGAATGGCGTCATAGGGTGCCTCCTCCGGAAAGCCCAGCCGGCCATCTCCAACTGCAATACAGGGCAGAGCAACACAAGTCCTGTGACGGGAGCTTGACGAGGGTGTTCATCTGATGTGGTCTAACACAAAGCTGATCACCAGAAGAGCACTGCAGTGGCTCTGTGGCTCAGGATCTGCGCCTGTGGCTGGAAGGTTTCCGGTTCAAATCCCGCAGCCGGCAGAGGAATCCTACTGTACTCCGTTGGGCCCCTGAGCAAGGCCCTTCACCCCAGCTGCTCCAGGGGTGCCGTACAATGGCTGACCCTGCGCTCTGACCCCCAGCTTCTCTCCCTGTCTGTGTGTCTCATGGAGAGCAAGCCAGGGTATGCAAAAAGACAAATTCCTAATAAAAGAAACTGTAGATGGCTAATAAAGTGATCTTATCTCTCTTGCGACAGGGAACGGAGCTTGCGCAATTAGGGTTTTGCAGTTTGTGTGCGTCCGATTCTGATTTCTCAGAATTCATATGGCAAGAACTACATCTAAAAACAGAACAGCTGGGAGCTGATAAAACTGCAACGATTAGTCAACGCAAAAGCTCCATCACGTATAAAGAAAATAGCCACACCTGAAGATCGCAGGGGGAAACCATGGAAGTCACATTCCACAAAAACAAAGCCCCTCCATCACCTTTAATTTTCAGTTGGCTGTGCAAAATGTTTTTTATTAATTAACCCCTCTTCCAGTGGGGTTTCAATGGTAATGTACTATGAAAGATTATACGATCTCTACATCATTTTCATTCGAACCTGTACAAGATGATTTCAGTATTACACATCTATGTTAATTTCATATACAATTCAATATATGGTGCATTTACTTACCAACCAATTTTACTCTGCCTGATGTTATTAAGCTGGGATCATCTTTCTTAACATTGTTTATTGAATCATCAACAAGTTCTTTAATATGATCAATTCCTATGACTTTTCCTTTGGGGCCAACCTGTAAAACAGAACGATTATTGTTCTTGTCAGCTGAGATTTCATTCCAGGTACAAAATGCATTCTGCATGCACTACGCTTTCCAACATTTTCTCCCACACTCCAGTGCACAATGCTTTCAAATCCCACTCTGACTTCATTTGAATGTGTTAAGAGTGCAAAATCACCCACCAATATGTAAATGATCTTTCTCTGATTCTACATTGAGTGATCATTATTGAGGCAAATGTTATTCTGTATTCATCAGTCTCCAGCCAATCCCAACCACCTGACGGGCCTCGCAAAGATTATCAGAACTATAAAAAACTCTGCTGCTGATGCACACAAAAATGTCTGGTTAAGGGCTCATCGTGAAACCGCTCGAGGCTATCACGTAAAATACAAAGAGAACATGGTAGATGATATAACAAATGCTGTGATGTGATTATTATGCTGGTTTAAAACAAGCAGTAGGTCTCAAATAACATTTCTCATAAACATTAAATCAAAATTGAAAAGGTCTAATTAAGGCGATAATAAAAGCTTACATCTAGGTGCCCAAGCAAATATCACCGATCTCCCATATGGCTAATATGATGAAGCCATAAGAGTGCACATTGGGCACCACTTTTCAGAGATTGTTAGGTCATATTTGGCTATTTAGCGGACTAGGACTGGAAACTGGCAGGCTCCCCCAGGGCTGGCTGCATTTGAGATCCATGTAGTTTCAAGCCAGCCTCAGCTTGCTGTGTACAACAGCGATTGCTACGCCCGGGTGTGTGGTCACACTTGCAGCGTAGCCAGTGATGACCACATTAGTCATCTCCGCAAATGACGCCGTCTGTGCGGCAGGTTCGCATTGTGAAGAGAGAGGGCCACGGGCACACACTGTGGAGGACGCGTTTACTTTCGCACTCCTGTGCTCTTACAAGTGCTTGCAGCAGCCAGCCCAGCTGAATAACAGCTGACTTGAATGGTTAGTTAGAAAACAACAGATGTAAGATTTGGAAAAACCCTTCTCCAAGAGTGGACCACCAAAATGGAGGAAGAGGGAAAAGAAGAGAAACGCAGCTCATAAAGATGTTGATTTGTTTTTCAGGAAAGTGAGGACAAGGGGGTGTACAGAAATACATTTATAGATATCCACACAGTGGGTGTGTCAAGGCAATTTCTACAGAAATAAGTGCAAGTTCTAGATTCCCCTGCTATACATTTAGAGAAAGTAACACATCCAACCCCTTAACATTACACTTTAATCAGCAATTACGCTGAAATGAACAGCTGAAGGTTAGATAGTTGTAAAAGAAGACTAATACTTTTCATTTGCATACAAAAACCCTAACTTAAAACATAACCACAAGCGCTACCTAAAATACTGTACTAAACAGTGACCACTAAAGGCCATGCCTAAACTTTCGCTTTTCATCTTTCACATTAAGGTAGATTTTGACATCCAGCACAACCAAATGACAACAAAATGCCCTTTTTCCCCCAAAATGGAGACACCCACAGGGGCAAATGACCACCAGAATGTTGTACCAGCAATTGAAAGTGAAGTTAGCAGCTTGAAGGGGGCAGTTTGAACAACAAAAACTATTCGCAGAGACATCTTGTTTGCGCCGTATGCATGTTCCTAAGCATCATGCACTTACAGTATGAGCCCCTATTTTTGAAATGTGGGCGTGAGAGAACGTCACCCCTGAAAACATTATTACGCACTGACTCACCATCCGCGCAAAGCAGACTGACAAGATCCCACTTCCTGATCCAACATCTAGAGCTTTTGCTCCTTCATACAGCTGATCATGGAGAAGTTCCAAAGCATATGCATGCTGCAATAGATAAAGCAAGCTGTGTGTCATATCCGTCTTAAAGGCCATTTCTAATACCATTTTATGCATTAAATTGCTGAAATTATGTTTTTTTTCCCCATTAGAAATCTACAGCTACACCTGCCCCACAGATTCAGTACAACTAAACAAAAAATACAATCATTTAAAATACTTTTCAATGCAAACGTTTAAAAAAATGTTAAATCTGAAACTTAAATATTTCGTATTTATATTTGGGTAAGATACAGTATTTACTTTGCTATCAGCTGTAAAATTAATCCATGGATTTTTTTTAAAATAAACAAATAAACCACTGCGGTTCAAAATGAAAAAGTGAGTAGGTGCGAAAATCCTCTGATACAGAGCAGCACATCAGTGGATAGACTAAAAACAATCTGCAGCCTTTTAAGAGCAATCATTAAAGCTTACCATGTGAGGAGCACTGATAGTTGCTTGGAAACCTGTAAGCAAAAAAAGTTTGGCAAATTATGCCTTATAACAAATTATACAAATATACAAATGCAGCATTCCACAACTATTTTAGCCAATAGACTTGTATTAAGCAGGTAGGACAGATAAACAGTCATATAACATCAATATTGTTATTTTAATTACTGAAACTTGTTTCTGGTTGTACTGGATTTTTGGAAATGCATAGCAAATTCATTATCTATGCCAGCTCCGGTTCTCTTAAATTAATCTCAACTGATTTGTAAGCAGTCTCCGTTCTGTATGACTGCAATGTTTTTTTTTTTAATCTCCGAATTAATTTTACCATAGAGGGTCATCAAAATATCTGAACTGAAATTAGCTGAAAGAGATGCCCATCTGTGTGCAATGTGTAGAAAGCCTCAACTCTTGTTTCTTTTGACAGTGAAATGGTTGGGATTATCTGAGCTTCGAGCAGGCTTGCCAAATACATGACGGTCAATCAGAAGTCAAAAACAAGCCTTTAAAAGTCAAGGAATAGCTCATGTTTAAATTTATATGACAAAAATGCATTGACTTGCTATGAGAAGGCTTGCTTTCTGTGTGCCAAAACTACTGTCAGCCACTCCCAGAAAACTCCTGCTACCACTAAGACTGCTAGTACTTCTGAAAAGAAATTAGTTAGAAAAAAACAGGCTGTGATATAGAACATTATTAAAACAAAGTAGTTCAGGTGGGGAGCTGCGTCAGCAGGCGAAGGCTGCAAAATAACAAGTAACAGGTTTATTCCCTGCTGGAAAGGGAAGAAAGGAAACACAACGTTTTCAGCTGTGGAGCCTTCTTCAGGTGAGAGCAAAACACTGCCACTGTATTGATCGACGTTTCAGATGTATTTACCTATTGACTGGGGGGAATCCATGTAAGGATTACATTTCGCAAAGTGTGCCCGGTCAGTAGCCAGCATGACTTCAAACACTTTATCTGATTTAATGATCCCATTTTCTGTAGAGAGAAAAAGAGAAACAGATATTTCCTGCAATCGCACGTCTCCCATCCCTTTTCAAACCTCCTGCCTGCCCGATGTCTTGTCATGTGGGCCTGGTGATTACTCTCTCTCCATGACTTACTGTACTGCTGACACCTCCTGCCTTACATACCAACCATGGAGCCCGGTAATGTCTTCTGGGTTTGTATTTATTAAAAAAAAAAATAATGGAAACAAACTAATAAATGTCAATAATTTCAATTTTTGTCATTAAATGCAGAGTACAGCACTGAATTCACCCTTAATTATAGGAGCAGTGGCTCTGTGGCTCAGGATCTGCACCTGTGGCTGGAAGGTTGTCAGTTCAAATCCCGCAGCCGGCAGAGGAATCCTACTGCGTTGGGCCCCTGAGCAAGGCCCTTAACCCCAACTGCTCCAGGGGCGCTGTACAATGGCAGACCCTGCGCTCTGACCCCAGGCTCTCTCCCTATCTGTGTGTCTGTGTGTCTCAAGGAGAGCAAGCTGGGGTATGCGAAAAGATAATTCCTAATGCAAGAAATTGTAAAGGGTTAATAAAGTGATGTTATTATTATTATTATTATTATTATTATTATTATTATTATTGTTATATCATGGCCTCTTATTGGTAACTCTAAATATCTTTCTTTAGGGGTTAAATAACCTCTATATACAACATTTTAAAAAGAAGAGGTGCCTATATTACAATTATGTAAACAAAACGTCAGTCAGGAGACTTAGTCATGAAATACATAGGGGCAACAAAATGACAAAATAAGCACAGGTATAAAGAAAAAAAGCCTAGGAATTAGACTACGCCACTTAAATGTTAAATTGTCTTGAAATGAGAAAACTCAAAAGCTTGCATTTAAAAACATGTTCTTTCAAAGGCACAACTGTACTGTTCTACCTGTTTGAAATTAAGACAAAAGTTAGTCTTCAAATCGAAAAGTTTCCTGTGTACTGCAACTAACGCTGCAATTATTTCCAGATTACAAATGACACATCACAAAGATACCCCATATTTTATGGGTAAGATGTAACTCGGCTTTCACAATCACCCCAACTAGCTATACTCAAAACTGAGATGTAATAAAACAACACGGGGAATTAAACAAATAGCATTTGAGGCATTTTAATGCCCATTAGTACAGTATGCACTCAGTAATTTGGGTTAGTAATGCATACATTTCAATCAATTAAGAAAGTCAAAAAAACATAACCCCTTATGATTTTCCTAATGTATGAAAAATTAAAGTTATGCCGCCCTGGAAAATAAAAGCTCATCACTCAAATTCCCAAGGGTCAAGCACCAGATGTGGTAACTGGGTATTTCATTTTTCCAAGCTGTGAACAAGAGGGTGGTTTTCCTCCATTTAGCTGCTGTACCACAAGAAGTGTCACCCCAGATCCCCTCTGGTTCTCTCAACCACAGAGACTGAACATTTGAATAAAATATTCATATTTTCTGGCATTATATGCACTGTATTTGTTTTACAAAGAACTCATTTTTTGCATGTATAACACGTCGAAACAAAGTAATAACATTTTCTCTTCTTAATGCAAAGAGATATTCACTTGATTAACTTTGGTGTTCGTTTGCTTGACTGAAAAAACAGCGCAGACACTGTGACAAAACGCCTAAGCTTAGCGTAACAGTACTCTTTACAGAATATTCTGTCACCACAGTCAGCTGCACCTGAAGGAAAAGCTCCTATCTGAACACAGTAAGACCCTGCTGTAGTACATATATAAATATAGCCCACTAAACATCCACAGTCAAAGGTGATACAGAGACTTGAAGTGTAAGTTACACGATGATCTGGACTTTATATAGAGAACTTGCTGATCTGAGATGACCTTCTATGTCCAGAAACTCCTCCCTCCCTCCCTCCTGATAGCTGCAGTGGAGGGCCAGACCACAGTGACAGTGCATATTCTTCCAACACTCACTGTACACCCAGCTCCTGCAAAGCAGAGGGACTACGCAGGGAAGCTCACATGCAAGACAAAGCACTATTTTGGAAGCTACATCAAAACAGCAATCACAACCAATTCAGCACTGTGCTGAAATGAGTCATACAATAAAGATATGTTGGTTAAAAGACTACAGGATAGCGCTACTACGCTATACTTGAACCTTTTGCAGAATGCCCTTAGTCTCTCCTGTATTCTGTTTTTCTGAAGAACCCCATGTTTATTTTTTAGCTGTGCCCACCTTGGAAAGCTCGAGCCTGAAACGTGTGGGTTTGACAGATCGGATCCCTCCTGGGTGGGTGACTGCGAGAGCACCACTTGCTTGACGCGTGGGTTTGCTCCGGTCTCTCTCTCGTTCCGACATCGCAGAAATAAAAACATGCAGCCAGCTGTCACCAGCGGCCCGTACAGGGCGCACTTCACCTCACATCCCTTTGTACGGCACGCAAACGAGATCTGGAAACATCCTCCAGCATCACCCACCCTTCTGGCCGACGTCGACGTTGTCGGTTAGAAACCCAGGAAAAAACAAACCTCTAAATCTTAAAACACGACTATTGTGAGCATCATCATCGCCGAGTATAACTCGGGTTTGGCTGGAAAATGCATTTGAGGTCAGGGTTTTTTTTTTTCTTTCCTATTTGAGAGTGTCCACATTACCCGGACTCTGCCAGGTTGTGTGTACGGTCTGCGCAGCGTGTGCTTCGGACTTTGCGCCTCAAGGAAAGCGCCGGCCCGCAGGTGAACAGGGCGCTGCGCTATGATACCGGGGTGCACCTGCCGCCTGCTACACCCCGGCTGCAACACGAGCCACGCGTGCCAAACCCCACCGACACGACAGGGACACGACAGGGCCACCCCCCGTCCCGGTGACCGCTGATATGCGGCTCTCTTAACGCTCAAGGGTGCGCGAACGTGGCTCCCTGCACTGGACACGGGGGATAGCCGGCTGCCAGGCAATCATTCAAAGCGACTCCCCTGTCCGAGGTTTGTGCGCACTGTGCAAGCCGGGCAGACTGGCACAGCAAACGAACCCCTTCCCGCGGCAGGTGGGTAACGCGGACGGCGCAGCTCTCTTCTTGCACGCCGGCGCAAACGGGCGAAAACTAACTTTGCCAAGACCCCACGCAGGCACCACTCGCGTTTTGCCGCCGCCGATATGCCTGCAGCCGCGAGATGCCCGGTCAGCTCCAAACGTGCCTTTTTAAGGTTGCGTCACGAATGCTGGCATGCCCCGCTCCGGAGAAACGGTCTCCGAGCTATTTCTTTTAAAAGAAAACAACGCGGCGGCGGCGGCTGCAGACGCGGCTGGGCTCCGGCGTTTGAGGGGCTGACACGCCCCTTTCCCCCGAGCTGCCGACACGCCGAGATGTTTTTCCCCCCCGCCACCATCCAGGCTGGACCGCTACACCACCGGCAGCGTTACCGCCAGTCCGCCCCCCCAGCCGGGTACCACCGAGACCGACACCGCGGTCCGGTCCGACGTGCGTCCGGACCCGCAGCGGGAGGCGGCGGCGGCGGCTGTGAAGGGCCGGCTCCCCCCGGCGGGGCCAGCCCGCTCCGCGGCGGACTTACTGCGGAGGTTGTTGACGAGCTCAGCGTGGCTGGCGCCTCCTGACTTCCAGGCCATGGTGAGACACACTCTGCGGATCAGGTAGAGAGCGGCTGTCAGTGCCGCGCCTGCGCACACGGCCTTGCCCACGACGCTGACTACTTCCAGCGCGGACGGCGTGACGTCACCGGCGCCGCCCGACATGGCTCTGCCCCCCCGCGACGCGCGTCCCCGCCGCCGGGGGAGTCGGCCGCCGTGGGCCGCTGCCCTGTCAGTGCCACCGCGGTGACCTGAGCAGCCGTGCGGTGCGGTGCGCTGGCTTGCAGCTGCGTGCGGGCCGGACGCGGTTCCGGCTGTTTATTATTAATCGTCTCGGACGGGCGGCCTCGCAGGCTGTGCCTCTTTCCTCCACCAGGCGGAGCGAGTGTGTGTGTGCGCGCTCCCGCGACGAACACGTGATGCCGCTTGGGGGGTTTTTTTTGGGTCTCGGCGGATGACCGGGGCAGTGGGGGGGGGGGCATCTATTTAAAAGCACGGTTTGTAAATGCCTGGTTGCAAATGTGAGTGAGACAACCATAAGGGCAAGGCCGTTACGGCGTGAGCCCAAGAGCTAGACATCCCAAGTCCACCGGGTCACAGCCACAGACACTGGTTCTTTCAAACCCCACTGCGGTTTCTATCTGGACGATAAAACATAAGCTTTTCCCTTACTGCCCCCCTTCACTTTTAATGGAACACGAATCGGACCACATTAATAAAACCCAGCTGGAGAAATGAAAACTGTGAAGTAAACGTGTGTGTGTACGCAACACGATCGATTTGATGTGAACTTTAAAACAACCGTGGGAGCAGCAGGTGCCTTTAGGTAAGATATTCCACACATTGATTTTTCATTAAAAAAAAAATCAGCATGGTCTGATATACCATTTCTTATGGCCGCGAGTGTTGAAAATATATAAATACATAACAGAATAATATCACTGTTCAATCTGTGGACTAGTGTAGTCTGCGCTATTTTGCTAGAAAAAAACCGTTTGGCAACGATCTGGGAGCAGCGTCCTAGTCGTGGATGATCCTGTGGTTGGTACTCAGCTCAATGCTTAAGAAATACGCCAGGTCGATCGCTGCTGAAATGAGTCCTCACAGGTAAATATGATCATGTTTTCAAATGCAGACGGAACACCTGATGCCCTCTAGAGGATACCAAAGTGCAAGACTACAGATACTGCTGCTAAACTAAGCAATCCAGTACAGTACCAAGCGGAACACTGGGTCGGAAAGTTGTTGGTTTTCTTTACGTGCAAATTGTTGTACTTTGCCTGAGGTGTTGCCTAATTGATATCCGTGGATCATGGCCGTCCGGGGTAGTTGGATCTCCCCAGGGTTTTCCCGAAGAATACCCCCGACTTGTCGAAGAAATGAGGGGGTGTCTCTTGGGCCCCGCACTCCAGGTTTTGTTAACTCTGCGTGTTGTTGTTGTTGTTGTTGTTGTTGTTGTTGTTGTTGTTTGTTTGTTTTTGCCTCTGACTCTTTGCCCCGTGGTGGCTCTGCCCGAGAGCACCGGTTATGAGGGGGCTGCACACGTACAGCGCCGTGAAACAGCGGGGTGCCCATGGAGCGAGCCTTGGGCATTTTAAAACCGCGTTTTGCTCGTCTCTCGTTTGGTCAGGGTACCAGCGCCGTAAGAGCCAGCGGTATCATTGCCACGTGTGGTCCGCCCCAGCCTTGCTGTCAGCCGGGATGAACTGCCTGTACCATCTCCAAGACTTTCGACACGCCAGCTATATCGACGCTCTTATTGTTACTGGCCCACGGCCAGGGGCAGTGTACTGAAGAGCCGTCATCGATCACCTCTGAAAAGACCCTAATAAGAGTGTTTTCTTTAATAAACCCTACAGAAAATAAGACACTTTACCCCGTGTACGAATATCCTTGTTCCTCCATATCCCTTCTCCACTCTCAGAACCTCCCGTGTGGAGACCTCCCACCGTAAACAACAGAGAGAAATGATGCCCAGATGAGACTGATCACAGTGAAGAATCACTTCCTGTTTACTTATATGCATTTCCCTTAATTTCAGTTCACTTCCCTCCACAGAATCTGTATTTCAAGACTCACCATTGCATACAACGGGCTCTGCACTCTTCAGTGTGTGAGGTAGGGATGGCACCCCCCTTAGTATTCAACGTTTTTATTGTTTTTTCCGGGAAAAAAAAGAATGTCACACAGTGCCAAACCCAATAACAAACACGCGTGAACAATAGTCATGGCAAGACAAGCTGGGTCCCTGAACACACTGTGTAATTCCACCACTAATATAAAAAACAGGAATAAAGGAGTAGGAAAAAGGAAGCCAGAGATGTGGGAGAGATAAGCGTATGAAAAAGAGAAAAGAAAGAAAAAAAACTCCCTTTATGATTGAACCATGAGAAGTAGGTCTATTGATAAGATCACTTTATTAGCCATATACAATTTCTTGTATTAGGAATGTGTCTTTTCACATACCCCAGGTTGCTCTCCATGAGACACAGGGAGAGAAGCTGGGGGTCAGAGCGCAGGGTCAGTTGGGGTGAAGGGCCTTGCTCAGGGGCCCAACAGAGTAGGGTTTCTCTGCCAGCTGCAGGATTTGAACAAGCAACCTTCCAGCCACAGGCACAGATCCTTGGCCACAGAGCCACCTGCAGCTGGTTCGTTTACAAGGATGTATTTCAGTGCCCATGTACAGCAGGAGAGTTCGGGGCATTTTACAGGGTAGAACATAACACACAACAGAAATAAAGGCAAAGATCAACAACGTGGACAAGGAGGAAAGGCAAACACTAATTAAAAACCTGACTAAACCTGATAGGTGACTGGTCTAGATTTTAACTGTAAAAGACTGAACAGACACTTGTTCCTGTAAGAAGGTGGCCTCAGCAGAGAGTAAAACCCTGCTTGATACACAGCGGTAATGAGAGATGCTCAGGTGCTCTGTACTGTGGGGCTGGATGTGTTGGCTTTAAAAGTTAAAAGTAAACTTCTGAACTGGATACATTTGGGTAGAGGGGATCCAGTGAAGATGTTTCAGAATTGGGGGAGATGTCTTCACAGAGAACACGTTAGAAGTCGAGCAGCTGAGTTTTGGACCACGTGGAGCTTGTTTAGGGAGCTGGTCGGGAGACCACTGTAAAGGCTACTGCAGTAATCCAGCCGAGGTGTGACCAAGGCATGAATCAGGGTTTCTGCAGCAGTGTGATCAAGAAATTCAAGCAAATTTTCTGAGATGAAAGTAAGAGACTTTACAGGCGTCTTTTATTTGTGCATCATTTATTTGGGATAAAAAAGACCACCGGACAGGTGTCATTGGTGTACGGGGTGCTAGTTGAAAAATCGAAAGAATCGTTTGACTGTAGGCTTCAATCGTGGAAGACAGATATACAAGAAGACATCTCTGCGGAAGAGTGGAGTGAAACTTGTTTGAAAGCTCAGACTCAGACTGTGAATACTAGCTTAAAACTCTTACAGTATAAGTGGATACGAAGACTGTATATCACACTACATGAACTTCATCAGTTCTATCCTAATTAAATGCAAAGATAACAAAGGTACATTTTTTCACTGCATGTGGGAATGTCTGGTAGTTCAGGGTTTTTGGAAGAAGTATTGCATAGATTTTCTAGAGAATAATCGGGGTAACATCTAGAGAGTAAAGGCTTTAATTAGAGGAACTGCTTTATGAAAGGTATCACATTTAAGCCCTGTATATAACATGTATTTATGTTAAAAAACAAACACCTGGGTGACTTGTGTTTTGAATCACTGCCATTGTATGAGTTATTGGAACTGTCTGGATGTTTTATCACATTCTTCCTTTTTCTTTTCTGTTGTTTGGACATAGTTCATATTTTCTCATTTCATATTAAATATGGAAAAAACAATAAAGATATTGTTTTAAAAAAAGACCACTGATTTCTCATAGTAGGGCATACTTTTAGGCTACTGTTTCCAAGTTGTAGAGAATTTACTAAATGAGATTCATCTTCCCTGGGGTTTATTCACATCATCTCAGGTTTTATCATATTTAAATGGAGGACATTTCAGCCGGAAGTTCACTCACGCAGTTTGACATAATTGAAACATTGCATTATGGATTACACAAGATGTAAAGCTAAATTTCATCAGTGTAAAAATTAAAGCTGACACCAATAAGACTGCCTGATGGGGATAAATAGACTAAAACAAATAAGTGCTAGGGCAGAGCCTTGGGAGACACTTGAAGAGAATGGGGCAATTTTGATTAAAATTATTATCTGCAACAAATTGTCCCAGGTTTGACAAACAGACCAAGGCCGTCTCTGTACCGTATGTACCGGCTGGTTAAAAACAGAGGTCAAATGAGATTGTAACTGAATGGCGACTAGTTTCTTTATGATTTTGAATATTGTTGAGCATTTGAATACTACAATAAGTTTCCAACCAAACACTTAAGAACGCTTAAGATTAAGTCAAATGAACGATATCATTTCAGTAATAAGCTGCATGAACCTGATGAACATGGGATCTAGTGTTCATTTTAGTACGATACTAGATTGCGTCTATAGAAAGAGTTGGACCAACTCAGTTGGGTTCGTTGGAAGCGAGGACATTTTATTATGGAGCCGTGAGCTATTTTCAGCAACTGAAATTCGTTGCAACTGGTATTGACCTTGGTGGGTACTAATGGGGACACTATAGTGTAAAAATAGAAGACGGAATCTTCCTCGATAAGTACAGTCTTCAGTTTAGTTGCCATTGACCACCTGTTAAGCTTGTTGAAAATGTACGGAGACATACCATTACTGGTGTAAATAGTATATGTGATCAATTAAAGATGCCATTAACAGATGACATGAAACACAATATAGGAAATATAATAACAGAGCATATTTTCAATCTCATTCAACTACGATTTTGTAGATATTTTTCATGTTTCTGCAACCGTATTTAACCATGTGAACGACACTTGTCTTCGCCGAGGATCCGTACTCACGTGACCGTCTTGTGAGCCGGAAGAGGAGGAACTGACGGGATCCGGGGAGCCGCAAGAACAGTTCAAATTTAAATGATATTTTAATGTGAGCTACAACAATAAAATAGCATTTTAATGGAGTACATAAATGCCAAATTTGTGTCTCAGAAGATCAGTAAGACACGATGGAGACCGGTGTCTTCTGCATCCCTCCAAAAGCCAGATATATTCGCTACAGGGTCTTGGGATAACGAGGTAATTTATAGAGCTGTAATAAGCATGAAAGAAATGAATGGATGTCCTTTCGAAAGCAGTTTTGTTTTCGTAAAAATTATAAGTCTTTAACTCAAGACACGCCAGATTAAGACCAAGCGATAAAGCCGGTGTTATGTTACATTTCACGTTTTACTAGGTGGAAGTCGATCCTGTATCCCCAGCAGATTTGAGCACACTACTGTCGTTGCTTCCAACTCTTTCTCAGTTTTTTGTCTCTCGTTACATTGAAAACATTGAATATGTCTGACTTGATTTGGTTCTGTACTTCATTTTGTAATTGTAAGGCAACGTGGCTCCGTACGGGACAAGCCAATAGGCTCTACTGTTCAGCTTTACAGAGAAGTGAATGAAGCCGTCACAGCGGCAGTTATTAAAAATTCCTCACACTTACAGTATAGAGCGCTTTTCTGGACACTCCACTCAAAGCGCTTTACAATAAGTAGGATCCCCTCCACCCCCACCAGTGTGCAGCCACACCTGGATGATGTGAAGGTAGTACACTCCCCACACAGCCGCTCTCAGTGGGGAGAGCTAAGTAATGAAGTAATGGAGATTATTAGGAGACCGTGGAAAGCCCTGAGATTTTTAAGTTTTAATAACCACGGAGAATCAGGACCTCGGTTTTATGTCTCATCCGAAGGATGTCATTTTTTCTTTACACTATAGTGTCCCCGTTACTATACTGGGGTATCAGGACTACACAGACCGCAGGCTGAGCGCCCCCTGCTGGCTCTACGTATACCTCTTCCAGTAGCGGCCTTAGCTTTCGCAGGAGTCTCCCCACAGGTACTGGCCAGCCTCACGCAGCTGAGCTCCAGTGGGCTGCCAGCTGTGAGCTGCAGGCAGTTGTCATGGTCGAGGGGTGTTTTTACATGCGGGATTACCTGATAGAAAGGAATATCTTCTTGAATGCCACTTTTGCATCATTGTGCCAGGACAATAAAGTTTCCATATGGTCTGTGGGGGAGCTTAGCGTCACCAGCATGGAGGATGAGTTTGAAGGAGACCCCCAGCTACTGTGTGACTACCGACATGGCGGTGATGTCATGGACCTTCAGGTACACTTGTTCTTCATTCGTTTTTCTATCTGGAAATATGTTGTACATTGTTTTTTTACTACGATTGATCATTGGTCATTTTGAAAATTTCTAAAAAGGGGCAGTAACTCTATTTTCCTCTTTCATATTCTCTCAAGTGAGGTGAATAATGGAACTGTGGTATCTTAGCAGACAGTTTAGAATTTTCCACAGAAGGAGGTTTCAGAAAAAAACATGGAAGGGCAGTACTAGGGCCAAAAGACATTTTGTGGGAACTAGTATGAAACATCATTCATATTATGTATGATATCAGACACTTTGTGTTTATTCCTGCTTATGTTTGGCTGAAAATTCTAAAGTTGTATTCTCTTTTAGATTATGTCGTATTGATTGTATAACATGTCTAAAAGTAAACATTTTTGTGTGGATACAGAATTTGCCTCTCCCCAGGCAATGGGTACAGTACAATGGGTCTTGAGCATCAGAAGAAAATTCCTAGTTAACAGGCCATAAGTGACATTCCACCTTTCTTTGAGTACATTTGAAGTAGTAATATCAGGCACAACGTAAAATGTTCATACATTACTGTGTGATGCCGCGATCGCTCAATATCAAACAGCGTCACTGTTCCTCAACCTCGGACACATTTCACAATTCTTCCAGAAATGCTTTGTAGGAATGATGTTTTATTCCTGTGAATGTAATAAATCCTTTATTAATGTTGCTTTATCCTTTATTCTTCTTTCGATGTGTTACTGGAGGATTATGTAGGTCAGCCTTCAAAGCAATATACTTTTCTCTCATTCTCTGACCTATAAATGTTAGTTGTGAATTAAACCTTGGTATAGACTTAGCTTGGTTTACTCTTTTTTTATTCGTGTTTATGACCATTTTACATGCCCTGTAAGGCACATTTATTTTCTTGTGATGTTTCTTTTAGTTTCTGGACCATGAGAGAATTGTTACAGCTTCATCAACTGGAGCAGTTACCATCTTCCGACACCATCACAACAGCCAGGTAGATCTGTCTTTCCAATGCTTTCTTTCAGAGTTTAGACCTCATTCTGTTTTGTTCTTTCAGTTCAAAACTTTTTTTTTTTGGTTTTGCTGTCTTTCAGACTGTGTTTCTGTTTTACTACTTTTGTTCTCTTCTTTGAGATTCTCTGGAAATGTGCATATTCCAAAGAACATAATATTGAGTTTGATTGTAGTAAAGACGTTATTTCAGAATGTTAGAATAGGATCATGTTAAAGTTAATCTGACTCTGAGTTCTTCTGTGTTGCTTATCTTAGATCACCCTGGAGGGATGAAATTAACTTAGCTTTGGTTTTGAATTATATCTTTTACTCTCTGCTTCAGAAAAGCATGTTTGTGCATGTTACTGGCACTCCAAAATATAAATTTTTAATTCAATATTTTCATCATAACTAAGTTCCTCCGAGGTACAGTAGCTCGCCTTATCTCATGTTAACTCCCCGAATCTACTACATCGCTCTTCCCATCTCTTCACTTTGACTCTCTGAAATGATTCTCAAAATATAAAATGTAGATGTTCCCAATATGGGTCCTGACCTGCTGCTTGTATAACAGACCTGGACAGAAATGGCCTGTTGGCCTCAGACAAGCATGAGTCTTTGGAGTAAGATAGAATTACAGCAACTGAAAGGAGTTTCAGTTGTTTCCTGGAGGAAAAGAGTCTCTCTGAACTATCTCTGTTTATCTCTTTTTGTGTGATCTTTCCACAACAGGACTTTGGCAGTAAACATTCCATAAAAGTCAAGTTAAATCATAATGACAAACTACCTCAAAAAACAGGCAAACCTCCTCTGAAGCTGTTATGTTTGGATGATGGTGATGTTTTGTTTTGTTTTTAAATCAGGGATTACAAGTCAATCCTTTTTTCCAAAATGTTTTCCTGTAGACCCTCTCTGTGGCTCAGCAGTGGAGTCAGGCACACTCCTACTCCTGCGGCAGTGCCCCTTGTACAGGTGTGGTTTGCAACAGCCCAGAAATTGTCTCGGTTGGAGAGGATGGCCGGATAATTCTCTTCCGAGCGGACCATAAAGGAGTCATACGTACCATAGGTGTGTACAAATTCAAAGCTCACAGTTGTCTTGAAAACAGGTTTAATACATTTTTGATTTATTTATAAAAACGTGCATGCTTAGACATTCAAAGGTATTCAGTCTGCCATGCATTCATGTATACTGGTATTTGTGGTTGAAGAAGGAGCTGCTATTTAAACTGTTCAGTTCACCCACATTAACAGCGTATTTTCCTTCCTTTTCACAGACAATGCCGATAGCAGCACAATCCACGCTGTAACTTTCTTAAAGACAACAGAGGTCCTGACAGTCAATTCTTTTGGCCAGTTGAAATTATGGGACTTCAGGCAGCAGAGAAATGAACCATCACAGATTCTATCCTTGTGAGTTCACTGGTTGTTAAAAATACTCTCAATTAAAGTTTTGAAGAGAGCCTACGGCAGCTCACCATTTTTTAGAAATCTACAAAATATTGTTAACCCCATATTTAATTTTTGTGAACATATTCAGATTTGAGCTATAATAGGCAGGCTTGGAATGCACATTATGGAAAAAATGGAATGCATAACTACGTTCTGTTAATCTCAGCTGTTTTTCCACCTTACAGAACTGGAGAGAGAGTGCCCCTACACTGTGTAGACAGACACCCCAACCAGCAGCACATAGTGGCCACTGGGAGTCAGGATGGCGTGCTGTGCATCTGGGATGTCAGACAGGGAAGCATGCCATTTGCGCTGATGGAAGCACATTCTGCTGAAAGTTAGTAATGGCTTTACTTTGTATCAGCCCGTCTGTTTTTTAGCGAACCGCCAGATACTTTTAATACCTTTCCACTAGATGACGGACATGCTGTGCAGACGTTATGGTTGTTGTATTCGGTGAGTGCCGTAAAGGTAGGGAGAAACTAACGCTGCTCTTTTGCGTCCCAGTGTGGGAGGTCCACTTTCACCCCTCTAACCCGGACCACCTGTTCACGTGCTCTGAGGATGGCTCTCTGTGGCACTGGGAGAACTCCACAGGCACCGACACCCCCTCCTTCCTGCAAGGTAAGGGTCCCCGTTTGAAAAGGAGAGGGAGAGGCGCACACGTCTGTAACCGGGTTTTGACCGAATAGAGCCTCGTTTTTGTTAGGACGGAGCAGAAGGCTCAGACTCAACCCCTTCTTCATGGCGAGGAGCTCTTGTCATGTCATGTTCGGGTCTAAAAGTAATGCGTGCGCTACATGGTTTATAAAGGCCTCAAGTATAAAAGTTACTGGATAAATCTGAACAAGGAGTATCATTAAGAGGTACAAACGCACAAAATATTCACCACTTTTTTTTAATAAAAATTGCCTTAGAAGCATACAAGGGACAGTACAGCATTGCAGATGTATCATTCTGTCATAGAAGTATCATTTCCTGTACATCTGTACATCTATGACAGAAGTCACAAAGCATTGATTCCTGAAGCAGGAAGTTAATATCGGATTATATACTATTCTTTTCAGCCCATTCTTGACATTTATTTTCACCTTGGGTTCTCTGGAATGTGAAGGATAGGCAAAGCGCGACCAGTGCATTTCGATATCGAGATAAGAGAAGATAAAGATGACAAAGCTGACGTGCAGTATTCTTATACAAACAACCTCTTCTAGTAAAGTCACGTACATAACCAGTGCAGAAGACAAACTAAAAGACGTGATTCACTTCTTAGTTCTTTGTTTAGTTGTCCGAATTAAGAACTTAATAGCTTTGGAGCTTAAATAACATACTAGGAATAAGGAGTCACGGGGGTTAAATGATTTTGAAGTGAAATATCTTCAGTTTCAGAATATAATGCACTGCAGGACCTTTTCCTGAACAGGTGGTTTCTAACTCTGCGTGGGGTGGATCCTTGTCTCTCCTGGCTGTTGTTCCAAGTGAGATTTCAATTCCAAACAGCCTTGGTATTTATTTATTTAACTGAACAAAAGAAATGTAGATTAACACATTTCCACTGTTAACACTGCAGTTAGAATGTTAGGGAAGGTAAGGTAGAGCAAAAACCAGACGCTGGAATATTAATTTCAATAATAAAGGATTCATTTTTGTTTTCCGAAAAGGTGGGAGGAACACTACCATCACGTCACGCAGCACAGTTGCCCCTCACAGCATCAACCAGTCCTTGATTAGCTCCTGGCTGAGCAGTGACTCTTCCAAAGGCCGTCTGGAGACGACAAACATGCTTCCTGGCGAGACAATGTCTGTGAACAGTCTGGACGTGCTGGGGCAGCACCTGGTCTGTGGAACTGATGGAGAAGCTATTTATGTCAGCAGACATGTGCCAGTATAACAGAAGGCAGGCTTTGTTCTGTATTGGGGCCCTCAATAGCACACACTTCACTATTGCATCTGGTACTGGATGATTCCACACAGCTGTCTTGATAGTTAAACAACTGACTAGTCACTCGGGAACCACTTATAGAGAACATGCTTCTCAAGGCATCTTAAACAGTACTGGTCCTTTTCGGGCCGTAGGGATTTACAATTTCATCCTGTGCTCATCTCGCTAATATAAAGCAGCTGACAATTTAGTAAGCATGTCGAGGCCTACTGGAGTGTGCTGTTGAGGGCTGGAAGTGAGGAGCACTGTTCTGTTTAATCCCTGTCCTGTTTGGAAGCCAGGAAAAATAGTTCAGTAATGAAAACTGCAAAGCGAATAATTCTTTTTGTATCACTATTTTTTTTTAAATAAACAATCTTTGCAAAAAGCTCTTTGCATACAATGTTGATGTGGAAATGTATTTTTGTTAATAACCTTACATTATTTGCTTTTAAAGCTCGTTTTTAGAGTAGCCGGTCAAATGATTTACAGGATGGGACTGATATGTATGTGCTCTATAATGGCAATGAGGTAAAAGTAATGTTGTTTTTTGTATTTATCTGTTTTCCACTATACACGTTTGTTTAAATGTTGTTGCAACATTCACAAAATTCCTGTTTAATATTCATGATTTTGAACAGCCACTGTTTAACCGGCTCTAGAAACGTATTTGTAAATTAGTTCAATGCTGGTATTATCCGTTGACCCACAACATATGATAACAGGGCACTGTACAGGGTAAAGTTTTAACTTCACACAGGGGAGTAAAAAGATTTGAAGCCAATTTTATTATTTTTCCGCTGTCTTTTTTCTTGAATTCCAAGTGCTGTAGTTTCGACGGCCGTCTCCAAATAGATAGTTCGGTTGTCTATCTGGCGAATACAAGTAAGAATATCGGTATAAAGTTGATTTGAATGAACTTCTCAAAAAAATGCAAGCAGGGCCGGTGTTTTCAATGACAGTCTACGGCAAAATCGTGTGGATGCTGGTAACCGCATTTGCTCCAGCTTAGAAGCGCCTTGCTTGTGATTCACTCTTCATCATCTGTCATAACTGATGTCTGCAGTTTGCAGCCCTGTCTTCATCCCACGACACCCCAGTGCGGTAACTGAGCTGAGCACCGGCGGATGCTCTTCCTATCTCAATGGTAGAGACCGGCTGCCCAATCCAAGCCAATGACAGGACAAGCCGCAGGGTTCGCCCCAGCATGCGTGACGAAGATAACGAACTCAAAAACGGACGCGTAATTTTACGGACGGCGAAGTGCCTCGGGTCTCGGAGGCTCCGACGCTTGTGGCGGTCAGGAATGAGCCGGTGAAACGCCAGCACTGGGAGCAAGAGCGGCTGTGGGGTTGCGGAGCTTGCTGGGAAATGGGAAAACCCTGCACATCCGGGCTCTCGGGGTGACAGACGGCTGGGCTCTCCGAGCGACTCGGGGACGGGAAAAGCAGGAAAACCTTCGGGCGCCGATCCTCCGCAGCGGAGCGGGGCCAGCAGACACCGGCAGCCGGCGATCCTCCGCGGTCGGGCCCGCTTTGCCGCTCGGAGCCGCGTCCGGCGATGAGCTAGAAGCCCGGGGGCCAGTCGGTGAGTCCTTTGTGAGGCGTCCCTGTCGGTTCCCACCAGGCCCCGGCGGCGGCTGTAATCCGAGTCCGGACTCTGCGTTTGCGGGGATGGGGGGTGGACGAGGTCGGGGCGGTTGTCGCCTCATGTCCGGGCTACAAAGAGACGGGGGCCACAGGCCATGTGAGGCTTTCGCTCCCGGTGTTGGGACAACCTGGCCTTTTTTTTTGTTAATCCCCCACATATGAGGCGTTGTCTCTTTATTTATGGCCACACCTTAGCCAGGCCCGGAGAGGCCTGGACGAGATGGGGGAAGCCTGGGATTGTTCTGGGAGCGAGTGCCGAGGGCTGGGGCGAAGCGACGGGGAAGGGTAGCTTCGTGTGCCCCTGGTGCTGGCGGCTACTTTCTGCGGTGACAATGTGGAAATTGTCACCTGCGCTGATAAGGACACCCAGGGGCAGGCAGCGAATAAGGGATAGGGGCCGGTAGGTGCCTTTTCCACTTCACAGGGCGCTCTGTTTGGGGTTGGTGCGGTTTGCTCTGCGGTGGCATGAAATGACTGTCTAACGCCAGGCTGCGATGCCCGTGTCGTGGCCGAGCAACGCCGAAAAGATGTTGATGTGGGTCCGACAGGTTTTTGGGTCTGGCTCCGAGTGACTTCAGCTATACTGTGTGCAAGGTGTTTTAGGAAAATAGGCTTCTATACACGTCAAGGGGGTTGTTTTGTGTATCGTTTCGATATGAGAAATTTAGAAAGTATTTATGAATTGAAAGGGTACATTGTAAAAAATATCGAGGTTGGTGCCCGCCAGATTTATTGTAGGCGCTGACATATCGTAGACACAAGCGTTTTGTCGGCGAATAAACACTCGTACATCTCTTCACCTTATTTGTTCCACAGGTGAGATAAACGTTTCTCTTCTCTCGTTGGCACTTTTATGTGGTGAAGTGCTTCTGATTTTTCTTTTATTTTTTGTTTTGTTTATGTTTCGTTTATTTCAATGATCCCATCTAGAGAAGGTAGAAAAGTGTTTTCCCCCCACAGATGCCTACCCAGCCACACTATAGAAGCTAATACCCCGACTTCTATTATCAAGCACCTGGTCCTAGATCAGATGACCTGATCAAATAGCTACTTACAACCAGGTGGTGACCTCAGATTCCTCTGTTCCTGACAGAAGGTTTTCCTGGGAGAAGAATGTAATTTCCCGTCATGAAGTTAAGGAAGTTAACGTTTAAGAAGTTCTTTCGTGGATCCTGTGCAGGTTTATTCTTGCTTTTAAAACAGGTGATGATTTTGGAGAGGTGTAGCACAGCTCTGTCCTTGACGGGTCGGCCTCATTACGGTCATTGAATTGGGCTGGACTGTTCTGTTGCAGATGTGCCTTCTTCCGCGGAGCCCTGGAACAGCAGGCGTGTCGAGGAGAAGGAGCCCCGTGCAGCCCTCCGCTCTTGCCCGCTAGCGACGCCCCCTGCTGGCGAGAGTGTGGTGCCCCACTTCGCCTTGATTGCCCACGTACATGTTCTTTCATGAAGAGAGGGGAGAAGCCCGAAGGATACCGACAGATGCGGCCCAAAACCTTCCCAGCGAGTAACTATGGGGGCAGCAGCCATCAGATGCTGCAGGAGATCCGAGAGAGCCTTCGGCACCTCTCCAGGCCCTCGGACGCCCCCAAAATGGAGTCCGGTGCTGCTGGGAAGGGGCCGGTCGAAGACCCCAGGCAGCAGGGGAGAAACAGCAACCCCAAGTTCAACACGTACCACAAGGCTCTGCAGGAGATCCGCAAGTCCCTGATGCCCTTCGCCAACGAGTCCGGCTCCTCGGGCAGGGGCACCTGCGAGGTCAACAAGCAGATGCTAATGGAGTTACAGAACGCCGGGTTCGAGGAGGTAAGCCTGTGTTCCGAGCAGGGTGCTTTTTACAGCGTTTTCTAAATCAGAGGCGATTTATTCTGGTTAGCAGTTTTGGGTTAATCATGGCCTGTGGAAGCCCTGGACTTGGGGGGGGAAGAAATTGTTCGGTTAATAATGAAACCCCCCCGCCCTTTCACAACAGCACACAGAGTATCTGCATGCGGAACAGGAGAAGGCACACATAATTACACTTGATTACATTAGAACAACAACAGAGAGATTACTGAAACACCAGGGGATAACAGTTCACCAATAATGTTCATTTTTTTCTCATCTTTGTTAATAGTATTTCTGTGGTGCTTGTCACTTCTTTCTGTTTTTTGGTTGAGTACAGTTAGATGGAAATTGATTGATGTGCACTGGAGAGTTAGAAGCTCTGAACTGTAGGACGGGATGTGTTCTGCTGATGTTCACCTTTTTTACCGGGCCTTTTTAAGTAGAGTGGGTCGTATTCATGCTTTGAAGCCATTTGCTTTGTGCCCTGTTTCCACTTGCTGCGATTGTGTTGAGCTATTGGAACGATGGTATGTGGAAATACTTGATCTACTATTGTTTCCATCTTCAGGGTGTAATTTTGTCCTCTCCAGAATGTTCAAAGCAGACGTCACTGGGAGTTATTTCATTCTTACTGAATAACATCATAACACACATTTCTAAATGTATTTAGAATATGTACACTGATGATGATTAATGTAGATGGGACAGAAAGTCATATTGCACATTCCAGTTCAAAATATGTTCAGCAATTTTCTCCTTGAATACTGGAAGTCATTAATCATTATCACTTTAATTTAAACTTGTTGTGAGGATCTATGCTTCAGAGATCTAATTTCTAAATATTCAGAACTTGCGTATGGAATTGTAAAAAACATCCATTAGTTTTAGCATTTTAATGTATTGTACTGTGTGTGACTACAAAATTCCAATTGCCTTGTAGTGAGGCAATTATTTTGTACAACAGCCTATTTCAGCTTAATAGCTACACAAGACATTCAGTGCACAAAGTTTAGGAAATACGATGATAACAGGTGCCAGGGCTATTTAGTGGCTGTTTATGGCCCAGAGGTGAGGCCAGAGGATCCCAGTAAAACAATATGAAAAGTACCCAGAATGAAAAATGGCAGAGGAACGGCAGTAATGTAATTGAAAGAGAGCTCTGTGCCAGCAGCATACTGTACGTTTATCTACCTGTGAAATCATGTGGCCCTCTGTCATGCAGATGGTTAATACTGTCCAGAACCTGACACAGGTATAGAAAATTCAGCAAACTAGAGTGAAGCTGGTAACGTGGCACACGTGTGCATCGGGGAGCTCTTTTATACTGCTCTGGACTGGCTGGGCTTGCTTGCTGTAAGAAGTGCTGTTCAATATCTGAGGGTGAGCACCTACTCAGACAAGGCAAGATCTTGCCATCTCATTTTCACCTTGGCACTTTTTATTCTTCCAGAGTGTTTACCTACACTAAAACAATTAACTAGGGAGTCATACTGAGCCTTGTTCAGACCTGAAAGCAACATGAAAATAAAACACAGCAGCAGTGCAAAGCATTATTTGGATGTCTGACAGAAAACGGGTTGTTGTTGTTATCTGTCATTTAGGACTGATTACTGATTCCATTTCATGATATTGCAAAACTTTTTTTTTTACACGATTTAGCATGGCTAACATCTCTTAAAAGCCCACCTGATTTCAAACTGCCAGTTGTCTTTATTCCACCTCGGCTCCAGCGCGCAGGCAGACTCCTTGTCTGTGTAGAGCTGTGCTGGATTTTGTGTGGACTGAAGCCCTACAGCTCTATGGTGCCTGTAGCCCTGGGAGCTGTTGATTTATCCCAGCCCTGCCCAGTGACTGTCAGCTAGTGACCTGGGCTCAAGCCACCTCATACCATTCAAACCAGTTGGGACCCTCAAGGAAACATTTTCTATGAAGACAAATTTTGGATGTTGGGTTTAGGGTTTAATCCCACAGCTTTAATGTCCTGAGTTTGATTCTGGCTTCAGGCGTCTGTACGGAGTTTGCATGTTTTCCCCTCATTTGCATGGGTCTTAACTGAGTGCTGCAGTTTCGCCTACCTCCCAGTTCAGGACGTCCTGCTTGGGTTTCATTGGCTTTCGCCAGCTGCCCTGTGATGGCGCAGTGTCCTGTAGGGAGAGAGCAGCAGTATGTCCTTCGTCAGGATAAACAGCTTGACGTTAAGGTGGGGGGTGTTACTTTCGTTCTGCTCATGTTGTTTTTATCAAGTATTTACGCAGACTGTTTTGGACGGAGAAGATGTGGTAGCAGAACCTCTCGCGTCTCTTGTGATACTTGGCGTTCTGCCCTGCAGGAGATGGTCATCCGCGCTCTGAAGCAAACTAACAGCCGGAGCGTGGAGGCGGCCATCGAGTACATCAGCAAGATGAGCTACCAGGACCCGTGGAGGGAGCAGATGGTGGCCGCTGCTGCGCGGCCCATCAATTCGGGCGTGAAAGCTCCGGGTGGGTATCTGTGCTCTGGGTCCAGCGCCGTGTTCATGCCTCGCGTTGCTGCCTTTTATCTTGCACCCCCATGAGAAAAATCAGCACTGTCTTATCGAAGCCCAAGGAACAGCTCAGTTTGTCCTACTCTTCGCTGCGTGAGCTTTTACTAGTGTTTCCACACACCTGATTACCGCTGCAGAATGCTGTTTCAGATAGACAGGTGCAGGAGTATAGTTTGTCTTCCATCCTTCTGTTTTCACTCTGATGTTCCTGGTGAGGGTCACCGTATTCGGCTAATCTTTGTGAAAATCCAGGAATTTCTCCTCATTTATGTTTGATAACAAAGGATGCTATTTGGGTTTGAGTGTGCTGAAAATCTGCTTTAGGTTTATGTACAATGTGAAGCGTATGTTTTCTCTTTACTGCTGTTTAAGAACCATGCTATCTTTTCTTTTTACGTGTGCTGTGAAAAGCACTCACTAGGCATTCCCCTTCTTTGTTGGTCCTGGACCTTGACCCCGCGCGTCACTGTGTTTGATGTTTATCCCTCGCAGGTTCGGGTCACATCCAGCAGCCTGTGCTCCGCAAGCAAAGCTGGAAGGGTTCCAAGGAGTCCCTGGTTCCTCAGAGGCACGGGCCCCCTCTGGTGGAGGGGGTGATGTACCGCTCCGACAGCCCCGGGCCCCCAGCGGAGCTGGGAGGGCGCCCCCCGTCGGGCTCGGGGCTCGCGGCCTTCTCCCAGGGACACCCGGGCAACGGGCAGCGGGTCAACCCCCCCCCTCCTCCACAGGTGCGCAGCGTCACCCCTCCACCCCCTCCGACCAGGGGCACCACCCCGCCCCCGCCTTCCTGGGAGGGCAACCCCTCCACCAAGCGCTTCTCGGCCAACATGGAGTACCTGGTGCACCGGATCTCCCCGGTCCCCCAGGGGGCCTGGCCCGACGGGTACCCCACGCCACCCCCGCAGAGCCAGAGAGGGATCAGTCCCGTGCCAGTGGGCCGCCAGCCCATCATCATGCAGAGCTCGGCCGCGAACAAATTCAGTTTTCCTTCTAGCTGGGCGCAGAACGGCTCGGGGCAGCCTGACTACGTGGGACACCAGAACGTGGGCAGCGGCCGACAGCCTCCCCCTCCTTACCCCGTGAGCCAGGGCAGCAGACAGAGCCCCACGGCTTTACAAATGCAGGGCGGTGGGCCCGCGTCCTCCCCCTCGTACGTGAACGGCGGCAACATCCCCGCGTCCATGATGGTGCCCAGCCGGAACAGTCACAACCTGGACCTTTACAGCCACGGCATCCCCGGCTCCTGGCCCCAGCCGCCCCCTCCCTCCGGCCAGCCCCAGTCTCCCCCGGGCGGGAACGGCCACGAGGTCCCCCCGCCCTGGCAGCACAACATCCCCGTCCGCTCCAACTCCTTCAACAGCCACCAGCTGAGCGGCCGGCAGGGCTCCCAGCCGTCCGCCACCACGGTGAAGGCCATCACCCAGGCGCCCATCCTGCAGCCCGTTAAGAGCATGCGGGTGCAGAAGCCCGAGCTGCAGACCGCCGTCGCCCCCACCCACCCGCCTTGGATGCAGCAGCCGCCGCCCCCCAGCCCGTTCCAGGACGGGCCCCAGCCTCTGGGTCCCGGGGCCGCGGTGGCCGCCGAGGTGCCCAGCTACCAGGGCCCCCCGCCGCCCTACCCGAAGCACCTCCTCCAGCCGCCCGCCGCGCCGTCCCCCTCCTACGAGTTACCGGCCATGGCGGGCTGCGGCAAGGAGGAGCAGGGGCCCGGGCCCGGCCGGAAGGAGCAGCAGCAGGAGGAGGAGGCGGCGGCGGCGGTGGGGGCCGGCGGGGGCGGCTCCGGGGACCGGGCGGAGTCCGCGGAGGCGGGGGGCAGCGGCGCGGCGGCCGACCGGGAGAAGAAGCAGATCACCACGTCCCCCGTGCCCGTGCGCCGCATCAAGAAGGACGAGGAGCGCCGAGAGTCGCGCATCCAGAGCTACTCCCCCCAGGCCTTCAAGTTCTTCATGGAGCAGCACGTGGAGAACATCCTGAAGAACCACCAGCAGAGGATCCGGCGCAAGAAGCAGCTGGAGAGCGAGATGCAGCGGGTGAGCGCCGTCTTGATCGCGTCCTCTCGGGCAGCCCCCCCCGCCGGCGTGGCCCCAAGACGCTCCCCTGCGTCACTTAACTTTCATTTCCCCGTCCCGAACACTTTTCTTGGCATATGCAGGGCCGTCCTCATGTCTGTCGAAATACACTTGTGACTCCTTTAGATGTACCATGTTTTCTACTGTAATCTGTCATTTCTCGTCATCGTCTTTACCGTGTAAGTTGTAATACTTAAACGCCCCCTTTTTGAGTGCCTCCGAGTTTCTCCTTGATGTTGTTCATGTGAGAGATGAGATGAGATCACTTTATGGGCCGTATACAATTTCTTGTATTAGAAATTTGTCTTTTCACAGACCCCAGCTTACTCTCTATGAGACACACAGACAGGGAGAGAAGCTGGGGGTCAGAGCGCAGGGTCAGCCATTGTACAGCACCCCTGGAGCAGCTGGGGTTAAGAGCCTTGCTCAGGGGCCCAACGGAGTAGGATTCCTCTGCCTCTAGTCTGAGCTTTTGAATTACTTTGTGGTTTGCGCAGGCTTGTTGGGAAAGGGAGATAAGTTGAGCTGCAGATGGTTAACAGACACTTCCCGACGTTCAGTACAACACCTGTTGTTGGCATCATGCTGCAAAAAAACGCCAAAACATGATGCATAAAATTTTTTACTAGGTTCTGAGTGTGTGACAGTTGCTAAACCAGTATTTTTCTCAATTTTATAAGTGTGGTGTGGGTGTGATGGAGAGACGCTTGTTACTTCCTCTAAATCTGTCTCCTGGGGTGAGGGAGACCGGTTTTTGAGACTGGCTACCAGATATTCTGGCTTTTCATTTTTCTCTTTTTAATAGCTTCCATTCTACTGCCACCTTTTTGTTTCCAGCTTCTGTGTGTGCTCTTGCCTTTCTCTCTGTTTCCTGAGCTTGTTTCTCTCTTCACTTTCACTAACGGCGGCTGTAGGTGATAAAGGTGCCTGAGGCGCTGTGACCTGAATAGCCTTCACAACTCTCTGGCCAAGTAAGCTCCTGTTGCGCACAAGTCTTATAAATCTGCTGCATGGACGTCTCGCCCCACCTCTGCATGATCACATGACCCGGACAGCGCATGTGTCCAAGGATCTCCGTCATGTGCGCTAGGTTTTGCTTTTGTAACGGGGGGGGAAAAAGCCAACATTTCTAAATGCACAATTTTTCCCATCTGTCCTGTTGAATTGAAATTGTCAGTATAGATATTGATAGGATGTATAGTATAGATACTGATAGGATCTGATGGATGGGTAGCGGTTTAAGGCAGGGAAAGATTTTCTAAAGTCCAGTTCAGATGTTACATAACCAGATTTTTTTTCAGTCAAGCAGGCAGGTCTTTAGGGTGATGTTAACAAGGATCCATTATTGTTAGTAAAGAGTGAACAGATAAAGCTTGTTTACAACTTGCGATCTGTGCTTCACATTATGGATTACAACTGTCATGTTAAAGATTATTATTAGCTGTAGTGTCTTGGTTGCAAAATACTGAATATCTCATTGCACACATGTAAGCGATGAACCTTGTATGAATATTGTAATGACTTTGATATAACCAGATTTTTACTTGTAAAAGGTCATTTGTGTACATCAGAATTTATCCGTTTATCGCTACGAAGGTAATGCAGTGATTTTTTTTTCCAAACTACTGATAAAGATATTTTAAGTTTATTCTCTAGATTAAGAAGTTATTAGGAAACCTTTGAAATAAGACCTGTTAACTCTGGTTAGGTATTAAAATCCTCAGCTAGAAATGATTTTCCTATTGGAAGTTACTGTCCAGCGTAACTGCTAGGGACGCTGTCCTGGTATTTCAGTAATTAGACGTATGTGATAAAAAGGACTGATTTTAGTAGTTTTAATTTTAGTGCTATATTGCACTAATAATCTAATGGCAATTTCAAATCTAAAAAAGCAAAGGCTCATTTTATCCTGGTGACTTTTTCATTTGACTCAAAAAGAAACTGCATCTTTAGCTCTTTGAATTTCAGATTCGTATAAGTGTTCCATGTTATTGTGCTCTATGTGCACTCAGAAAAACATCTGGCACTGTTTTTTAGTTCAGTCCTGAATATTCGCATGTATGGATTGACATTTTAATTTGAAATGTTGCATGTCTGAAAACTTGAAGGGGAATTGCAGTTTCTCAAACTGGTTACTAAATCTCGGGAACAAAAATAAATTCATTAATGGTATAGAAAAAGTTGACAAATTAAGCACGAAATCGTGAACTTTGTAAAAGTGTAGTCACCACTGTTGTCACAAACCCCCTGATCTTGCCACGGGCGAGAGCACGAGTTTGCACCAGTTGCGACATGATGTGGCCCTTCCTGCTCACTAGTCACTGTAATGACGAATGTAACGCCGTGTATGAGGGAATTAGTACAGGCTGTGCAGCAGGCATTCCACTGCAGGAATGTTCCAATGTGACTTGCATGCAGAGTTAACAAATAAGTAGTATTTGTCGGCAAAACCATCTCGAAGTCAGGAGCCGTATTTCTATTTGATTAAAAGAGTTGTCTTCACAGGCCAGCTTGTTTGCAATTTAATAGGGCTGCTTCACCTCACTGGACGTTTTGTTGGCTCGTTCTGAATCACAGAATATGGTGCTGTGCACACCTGGAAATATTGATCTATTTTGTGATGTCAATTGGAGGTTTCACAAATTACCGTGCACATTTTACTTCTGCACTCATCAATCCCAATTCTTTCTAATACCGAGATATCAAGATGGCACTGCAGTTCCCCTTTACCTCCTCATGGAATTGTTCAGTCACAGCTGAGCAACACGCAGCAATGGGAGGACCTTGCACTGTCCTCAAGCTATCACTTAAGCGTTTGCAAAAAATGTTACATGGCAGTTTTTTTTCACTCTGCTGGTTACCATGCATAAGCTCTGGAAAATATGAGGGTCGCCCAGAAAGTAAAATGGTTCCTTTTTTTTCCCTCTGTCAAAATGTTTTTGCCGACTATGTGTGGCGTGACTCTGCAACAAGAAGTATAGACAATCGATCCTTACAGACGTTGCAGTGCTGGCCAGTGGAAGTTCATATTTTGAAAATGGGATGGGATTACTTTCTGGGCAGCCCTCTCAGTTCAAAAAGCTCGAGGCACTACCTGTCAAACGGGAGCATGGGGATGGCGGGTCTGGAGAGGCCCTCGGAGTGGGAGGCTGGGTTCTGATTGACGGGGGTTGCGTTCTGTGCTTTGCTCAGGTGGGACTCTCGGAGGATGCCCAGGAGCAGATGCGCATGATGCTCTGCCAGAAGGAGTCCAACTACATCCGGCTAAAGAGGGCGAAGATGGACAAGTCCATGTTCGTGAAGATCAAGACGCTGGGCATCGGGGCCTTCGGGGAGGTGTGCCTGGCCAGGAAGGTGGACACCAATGCGCTGTACGCCATGAAGACACTGCGCAAGAAGGACGTGCTGCTGAGGAACCAGGTGGCTCACGTCAAGGCGGAGAGGGACATCCTGGCCGAGGCAGACAACGAGTGGGTGGTGCGGCTCTACTACTCCTTCCAGGACCGAGACAACCTCTACTTCGTCATGGACTACATCCCGGGCGGGGACATGATGAGCCTGCTGATCCGCCTGGGCATCTTCCCCGAGGAGCTGGCGAGGTTCTACATCGCCGAGCTGACCTGCGCCGTGGAGAGCGTGCACAAGATGGGCTTCATCCACCGCGACATCAAGCCCGACAACATCCTCATCGACCGCGACGGGCACATCAAGCTCACCGACTTCGGCCTCTGTACTGGTTTCCGGTGGACGCACGACTCCAAGTACTACCAGAGTGGTAAGTGCAGGCTGTGTACGCGAGCCTGATAAGATAGATCAGATCACTTTGTGGGCCATATACAATTTCTTGAATTGGGAATTTGTCCTTCCAGATTCCCCAGCTTGCTCTCCATGAAGGAAGAGAAGCTGGGGGTCAGAGCCGATATGAATGTAGCAGTGTCACCCACAGGTGCTGCCTGTGGTTCCCTGCCTCTGTCCCATCTCAGAGCACTGTTCTGTCCTGCTCTGTCACACCACCATGTCCCCTTTCCTCCACGTCCTGGACCAAGCTTAGCGACTGAAGCACCATCGGTTTCCCTGACAGCGCCCATAGTGTTTATCTCAAATGGCACAGTTCAATAAGGGTTTTATAACTGTCGAAGAAAATATCGAATTGTGTGGCTCGGTAGAAGTGGAGAAATGTGTACGCCTTCATAGAAGTAAATGGAAAGCTGATGTGCTGGATTCGGGGGCTGTAGGAATATAATTGATTTTTTTTTTCTGCTGTTTTTGTCATTGATATCTAGCAAGTACCTAGCAAGATTTTATGTCTATTGATATCTTCCCCATTTTTTATTTTTCATCATGTGACATCCCTTAAACGTTGCCTTTTGGCAGCTTTGTGGCCCAGTTAAAAAATTCTGCTAAATATGAAACAAGATGAGGTGTTTCTCACTTATCACAGTCACCGTTAGTCTCATCACAGTGATCAGCCTCAAGCAGAGTCTAAAGGTCGTGCTTATCACTTATCCCAAAGGTTGTATAAGCTTGCATTTCAGTCCTGCAGATTACCAATGGTATATGTATATTTACCCATCCCTAATTTTGAGAAGATAATTTGTTTCTCAGAAATGGCTGGTAATGTGAAATTTCAGTAATCATAAATCACATTAATCACATGATATTTTTTTTTTTAATTACAATAAGTTCCGGAAACATTCTATACTCAAGAGTGTATTGAATACTAATGACTTCTAGGGAAGATGGAATAATTGTGAATTGCATATTAAAGGGAGATATATACCGTGGTAAAATAAATCCCAAAAAATCAGAACATGACAAATGATACTATATAATGTTTGTGGCTAGTATTTTGACAATTTATGATGCGTATGGCCTGCTTGAAAGACACATCAATTAATTTGACACCAGTGATACAATGTAGGATTAAAGTAGATTACAGCATCTTTAAAAACGAATGATGTATTGTTCTGTTCCTTAATTTCTAGTTGCTGGGTAGAATTGTAAGTTATGATCTAATTAAGATTAAGATCAAACTTGCTGATCTCCTTTTAATTGTGTTTTTTCATGAGGGGAGATCATAAAGTAAGGTGTTGTTCTCCTTTGGGAAATTAAAGTGATGAAGAGGGTTCGTTGTTCATGTACTTTACACGTCTGTATTAAGAAGGTCCTAATCCTGGACAAACTGTTCCCCAGCACAATTTAGTGTATTTTGTGGCGTTATACTGTACTGGGATTTGGCCCCACTTCAAAGGATGTTTTTCTTGAAAGGAGGAAAAGTGTGTTAAAAACTACGCTCTTTATAACCAAAGAGCGTAGTTTTTATAATCCAGTCATGTCCTGCCGATGCCGCGTTCGGTTTGAATACGTTGGGCGAGCTGTGGGTGAGCGTGCTCTCACCTGTGCCCTGCGCTCTCCGCAGGCGACCACGCCCGGCAGGACAGCATGGACTTCAGCAGGGAGTGGGAGGACCCTGCAGGCTGTCGCTGCGGGGACCGGCTGAAGCCCCTGGAGCGGCGGGCCGCCCGGCAGCACCAGCGCTGCCTGGCCCACTCCCTCGTAGGCACGCCCAACTACATCGCCCCCGAGGTGCTCCTGCGGACAGGTAACCGCCGCGCTCGCTCGCTCCACGCCGCGCGCCGCTCTCGTCTGCGCGAGGATTGTGCGAGCTCCGGAGCCCGCAATGCCACCGTCCCAAAAGGCTGGCCTCGCTGGTTTTGAGCTGTTGTCCGTCACACTCCGTAAGACGAGAAGTGGGCGGAAGTGCTATTTTGTTCTTCTTCTGAGATGCGGCTGCTTTTTAGGTTACACCCAGCTCTGTGACTGGTGGAGCGTCGGCGTCATTCTGTACGAGATGTTGGTCGGACAGCCACCCTTCCTGGCGACAACACCGCTGGAGACGCAGCTTAAGGTAACGGAAGGCACGCTGCGACCGCCGCGACCTTTACAAAAGACAACGAGCAAAAAGACCTGTGTGTTGATGCATGGAATATGGGTACTGCCTTCTGAGGCTGAACCCAAGTGACCTCCCTTAAATATCTCTCGTAGGAAAGTTACACACACCAGGCCCCCGAGTCTGAAAAACATGGGCTAGTTTGGAAGTCCCATTACTTTCTACGTAGCTTTGCCGATTCTCAGTCAGTCTCCAATGGGATTCCCGTAACGGCTCGGAGCACGAATTAACGCACGGGTGGCGGCTGTTCTCCGCTCTCTCTCCTCAGGTGATCAGCTGGCAGACGGCCCTCCACGTCCCCCCGCAGGCCAAGCTGAGCCCGGAAGCCTCGGACCTCATCATCAAGCTGTGCAGGGGCCCCGAGGACCGGCTGGGGAAGAACGGGGCCGACGAGATCAAGGCGCAGCCCTTTTTCAGGACCATCGACTTCTCCACGGACCTGCGGCAGCAGCAGCGGCCGGCGCCGTACGTCCCCAAGATCGCGCACTGCACCGACACCTCCAATTTCGACCCCGTGGACCCCGACAAGCTCTGGAGCAGCGGCGGCGGCGCCGGCCGCGGCGGGGGCGACGACGACGACGCGGAGGGAAGGAACGACGACACCCTCAACGGCTGGTACAAGAACGGCAAGCACCCCGAGCACGCCTTCTACGAGTTCACCTTCCGCCGGTTCTTCGATGACAACGGGCACCCCTACAGCTATCCCAGGCCCATCGGGCCCGAGGAGTACAGCCGCGACGGCCTGGACTCGGAGCCCCAGCGGCGGGACGCGGGGGGGCAGGGGCGTGATCTGGTGTACGTGTAGCCTGGGGGCCCGCGCGGACGCTGACCCGCTCGTTGCCAGTGTCGTCCGGGCCGCTGCTGGGGTACGAACAAGACGGTAAAGCTTGGGTGTTTGTATGATAAAGGAGGGGGCGTTCAGCCCTCGATCGGCGGTGGGTTCGCGCTTGACCTTTGCCTTCACAGCAGGGAGCCAGGATTTGGCTGGGAGACGGAACGGACATTTCGGGAAAACGAACACAAGCATCAGCAGAGAAGCTCCGGGGAGGACGTTGAAAGTCCCGTGCAGACTGTACGTTAGGTGTATTTATTTTGGGGTGTACAGTGTGTTCCTTGAATGTGCTGCCTGAACAAAAAAACTTCAAAAACAAGTAGTGGAAAGGCAAAGTTAAAATCTCTTCCTGTACTCTGTATCTGAAACTATTTTAAAGAAATAACCCCCTTTCAGCCTTAATTTATTTAAATATTGTAAACTGGTGATGATAGTACCTTTCAAGATAAACACCATAACTTGTTTGTTGTTGTTTTTTTTCCTTTAGGAGCTGATTATTTTATTGATATTGTTTTAATTTATATTTTGAAAAGTCTCATGTCCAGTTGTAAAGGTGAACTGAATTTCTGTATGGAACAGAGGTGGAGGAAGCGAGACCCTTGAAACTGTGTAAATTGCAGTGCCTTTCGAAATTTGTTTTCTTTTACCAAATATAGTCAAAAATTAATCGGCTTAGCATTTTAATGGGAACACATTAGCTGGTTAATATTTAGTGGATTATACTAGTAATTTTGTGTATTTTTCTTCCTAATTTATACATAAAATGTATTTATAAATTATGCTGTATAAATTTGGTGTAAATACTTTTCTTACCTATCCTGTTAGTACCTTTGATGAGCTATCTTAGGGCAGGCCCTCTTGACTTTGTAAGCTTTTTGATCATGCACACGTGGTCTCTCAAGGTTTTCTGCTTCTTGAAAAGAGAAACGGACCACTTGTCGGGCTGATACCCTGAGCTCGGTGAGGAGTCAGGACAGGGTGTGTTTTTATTTTAAAAACAAAGTCCTTAATACAAGGGGCTGTACTTTTATGTACATAGAAAATGGTCTTAAACGCAACCAAAGTACAAGGATAAAATACAGACTCTCCTCTCACTGGTTGGCAATTTGCAAAGCATGCAGGTAGCGTTCTTTAGGATTTGAAGAAAGGCATGGAGAGCCTTTGCACATTAAAACGGGCCCACCATATCTCTTTGCATTATCATCCTTTTCTTTTTGTGAGTTTTTTTTAAGTTTTCATAGGTCTGAAAATAATTCTGGAGCATAAGCAATGACATTTCTTTTTTTTTTTTACAGTGATCACGTTACCATGATTTCACAATCATTTCTTTAGTAATATCTGTAATTTCTCTGATGGGGGGGGGAAGGGGGGTTAAATAAAAAAATAAAACCAATTGTTTTAAAAAAAAATTGTTTCCACATCACTGCTTTTTGCACAGGAAATTGAAATGTTACAAAAGGATCCATGACAGCAGTATCTAAATGTAAATTGATACTTATTGAGAATAATGCTAATTAATGAATATTGCAGAACAAGTAGCAAATCATCATGAAACAAGATGCTGAACAAAAAATGTGAAGAAAAATTAAATCATTGTAACGTCACTTCATGTGACTTTGGACCAGTGACATGTCTGCCAGCATCTGGAATACTATAGGAGAAGTGTGGCACCATTCTTCCTTGAGAAAGCTGGTCGCCTTACGGTGTTTGATGAAAGTGGCAAACGAGTGTTTGATTAGGTTCGTATTAAGTGATGGAGACGGCCTTTGACCTAGGGACACCATCGTGGATGGGGGCACTGTCATCCTGAAATACACCCCTCCCGGAGGGAAGGAAATGCTGCAATATGGGGAGCAGATGATCACTCAGTACCATGAAGTACGCTGGCGTCCTGGCCAAATTTCCCCCTGGCCTTTACCCGTCATGGCCTCCTAATAATGCCCATCTCTGATCTGGCTTCATCACTCTGCTCTCCTCCCCACTGAGAGCTGGTGTGTGGTGAGCGGACTGGTGCACTATGGCTGCCGTCACATCACCATGGGGGCTGCACACTGGTGGTGGTGGACGGGAGACCCCATTACCTGTGAAGCGCTTTGAGAGATGTGTCCAGAAAAGTGATATATAAGTGTAAGGAGTTGTTACTACTATGATTTAATAGTGAATAGACCTAAAATGGCTTTGTAAAGGAATGAGGACAACTAAACCATGCCAGTAAAAAGCACCCCACAACATTACAGAACCACCAGAACACAGCTGAAACCATGCACTCAGGGCGTAGGAAGAGTAGGGGGAGTAGGAAGATAGTAAGTCAGTTACTGTAGGCCAGGCCATGTACAGCCCTATACAGTAGGTGAGCATGAGAATTTTGAAGTTGACATGAAACCTGATAGGAAAACCAGTACAAGGACTCCAGGACAGGAGTAATGTGATCACTTGCATGTGACCTGGTCAGGATTCTGGCTGCTGGATTCTTGAGATACTGAAGTTTGTTTAGTGTGGATTCAGATACCCCAGCAAGTAGGGTGTTGCATTAATCAATTCTGAAAAAGACAAATGTGTTGACCAGTTTTTCAGCTACAGTTAGAGACAACATAGGAAGTAGTCTGGCGATATTTCTGAGATGGAAGAATAATTTACACCACACACACTTAAATATGTGCCTAATGGGATTTTAAGGCATTGTTATTCTGTTTTCAGTGGTTTTTGGCTGTGTCCAAAATTTATTTAGATCATTTAATTTATTTAGATACTTAACTTGGGATACACTCCCTAGTCTATTTTAAAACGACTGCAGTCATTGTTACAATAAATCATGTGGCGTGAACAAAGCAGGTTGTAGGAAACTTATCTTTAGAATTTAGTTTTGTGTCAATTCTGTAATTTATTAAAGAAAACCCCCAACATTGTGATTTGAATGCCTGTACATTCATTTCTCATTTTGTTTTATAGAATGGTCATGAAGATTGGGTCCAGTTTGTATTTTTTTAAAGCAGACCAGGGATTGTCAGAATTACAATGTGACTCCATCGGTCGGTGTTGTGCCAGAGCCAGAATGCACTGCGGTTTCTGCACCACAGAAACCAGAAGAAGGAAAATTCTATCCAACCACTCATCTTCTAAAATGCTTTATCCAGTACATGGTCACGGGGAGCCAGAGCCTAACCTGGCAAGCACTGGGCGCAAGGCAGGATACACCCTGGATGGGACACCAGTCCACTGCAGGTCCAGAGACATACAGACAGACAGGGGGACACTCACACACACCAGGAACCACGTTCCAGAACCCAGTAAACTTACCAGCATGTCTTTGTCCTCTGGGAGCACATTGGAGCACCCAGAGGAAACTAATGAGAAGCCAGGGAAAACACGCAAACTCCACACAGATAGCACTCTGGGGATTAAAGCCAGGACCCCAGCACTATGCTTAACCACCGAAATAAGGTGTTTTCTGGACAGAATGTCCTATGAAAATAAATAATAGGGAGTTTGATGTAGTACATGTCTGTATTATAGGTAGCTGCGTCAGCATGCGTAGGCTGCAAAGGAACAAGTAATAGGTTTATTCCATGCTGAAAAAAAGAAGAAAGAAAACACAACGTTTCGGCCGTGGAGCCTTCTTCATGTCTGTATTATGTTTATGTATAGTGAGTACACCCATAATATGTTGGGTTGGATATAGTTTGTTTGTTTTTTTACTGTGTATGGGAAAAACAGAAACCATTTTACAAACGCGAAATAAAAATTAATTTAACATTCGCATTAAACATAGCCGCACTATTTAAAAAGCATCAGCCCCTGCCATCGGCGCACAGTCTCCCAAACGTCTAGTACTGCAGGTGGAAAAACACCCCCCGGGGTGGCTGGATATGAGGCCCTCCTGCCGCCGAGTGCACCGCAACGTAGGTGAAATGTAGCTGACAAACGCACCCCCCCCCCCCAAAAAAAAAGTTTTCTCCTTTTCAAATGGCTGAATGTCCCGGACACACCCCTCGGCAGGTCCGGCCGCACCAGGAAATGACGCCTGCTGTTTGACTTCAAACTCTCCCGAGGCGCTGCGGCGGCGCAGGATGGGCGGACAGGCTTGAGCTTGCAGGGAGAGAGGCGCCGTCGTTTTCAGGGACGACAGTGTCTGCAGTTCAGCTTTAATGGTACTTGCGCTTCTCCTTGCTTCCCGCAACAGGTGGGTGTTTTAGGGCTTCCTCACAACAACAACAGCAACTGCAACAACAACATGGAGAGGAGCCGGGTGCGGGTCGGGGGGCAGTGAGGACGCTTTCTTTGTCGTCCTCTGCTGATTTTTATTAGGCACGCCAGCCGCAAGAGTTAGCACTGAAGTTGTTTTAAGACTGGTCCGGGAGGTTAACACACTCTCGGGGTGCGTGTTTAGGTTGTGGGTGTTAGTACCGGCCTCGTTTTATCGTCGCGACGAACAATAAGCGAGCCTCCGGCTTGTTTTTTTTTATTAATGATCTCTGTCACTGCTCGACGCCGTCGCTGAGAGCCGTCTGAGGGATGGTCGTCGAGGCGTAAGATCATTTTTAACAGAAGTTTTAGTGACGGGCTGCAGCCTGTCCCTCCCCACGTGTCTGGAGGCGAGGTGGAGATGGAACCGGGACCGATCCCGGCCCGGGTCCGCCTGGCCCGGGCGGTGGTACCGAGCGGCTCCGGAGGCCGGGTTACATATGGCAATAAAGTTCAAGTCAAGTCAAGTGTCTGGCACACGGGGCGGGTGGTGATGACGCTGCGTGTGGTCTCTCTCCCCCCCACACACGTGTAGGTGATGTTCAGCATGAGTCTGCTTGAAATCAGCGAGAACGTGAAGCTCGCCCGGGAGTACGCCCTGCTGGGGAACTACAGCTCCGCGCTGGTCTGCTACCAAGGCGTGCTGGAGCAGATCAAGAAGTACCTTTTTGCAGTCAAGGATGCCGCTTTGCAGCACAAATGGCAACAGGTAACCACTGTTTCAGGTTTCAGGTTTATTTAAAATAGGGTGACCATGTTTCGGTTTTTAAAAAGAGGGCGGGGATAATCTACACTCGACACATGCCTCCAAAGTAATGAATCTTTATGGTTCTTTCTGATTACAAAATCAATTTAAGCTCCATCTAGTTTTTATTAAACTTCCTGGTAAGTTTTAAAAAAAACAGTTGCAGGTGTGCTCTTTCTCTTACATAATGGCAAACAAGGAAAAATAAACATTCAGCCTTGTTTAAAACCAACGAATGTCTTAACATCTAAGGAAAAAATGAATACATCGTCCTCATTGGTTGCAAAAATGATCAAGTTTAACAAAACATTTTGAAATATAATGAAACACGTTCAACTATTTCTCATGGCCATCAAATGGTTTTTGTAAGTACAAAACATCTACCGGTAATACATGGAAGGAAGGAAAACCTGTATGCCGATTGTCTGTTTACACAGTCTGAGTAACGAGCAAAACAAAATCCCGGACAGTTTTATCAATTCCGGTCGGACCGATATTTAAGGTCTCGGAAAGAGGGACGTCTGGTCACCTTTACTCAAAACCATTGCTTATCGCAGGCATCAAGGGCTGGTTTCGGGATTATTGGAGTCCAAAGCAGATTTGCCTAAATTCACATGGGGGAGTGCAAGACAGGCGCTGTTCAGGTGTCCACTGTATGGAAGCAATCCTAAGAAATGTTGGCAGTGAAGGGCTATTTGCTCATAAGGTTACAGTACTGTAATTGAATAGGTGGTTCTTTGAGGCGCCTGTAGTTTCACAACTTTCAGCAGTACTGCATTATTAAAAGTGCGAATGAATTGTTACAGTTAACTTTTAACCTTTGGATACAATTAATAAGCAGTGAAATAAAGTTTCCTTGTGTTATGAGTGTGTTTTGTAAGAGCAGTGCAATGCTTAAAACTAGTACATGAAGCGGTTTTATGGTAACTTTGGTCTGAAATAGACTAGAACGTTAGGCAATGGCTGTGTTCTAAGAAATAAGATAATGATAAAATGTATAATAGTGGAGCTTGTAGAAGCAGTACATGCCGTTAAGTCCCGAGTGTCTCTCTTAACAGGTGTGGCAGGACATAAATGATGAAAATAAACATGTCCGGGAGATAGTGAGCACTCTGGAAAGCTTCCAGTTGGAAAACACGCCCTCTAAACCCCCAAGTCAAGACGGAGACATCTGGCCTGTTCAGGTTGAGCGCAGGTATGTGCCCCGAAGTGGAAGACATTTTTGACGTCCCTTGACTTCTCATGCAAGACTTGGGGTTTCAGATCTTGTATTTGAGTGCAGGTTTAGTGTGTATTTCAGGGTGACGTGGTTGATCTAATCGGTGGCTCTTGATCCCGGAGTGCCCTGTGTCTGCTGTTTTTGTGTTCCAACAATTCCTCAGTCCCTCGTGCTGGTGCCACTACTGTAATTGATCGGCTTGCTGCTTTAAGCCCTGGATTTTGCTCTCGGGCCTCGATGGCATCAGAGTCACTCTAGCAAAGTCTTTTCAATTCAATAAAGTTGTTGGCACACCTCTTGCAAAAGGGATCCCCTGATCTTAACTTTAATCATCTGCTGCAGGGGCAAGTTTCTTTTGATGTGCAGCACCTATAGGTATAGAGGTAGTATTATTCTGAAATTTACTTTCACGCTATTGGAATAAACGCCAACTAAATTGGGCTTTGAACATAGCTGCTGTATGGTCAGCTCCTCACTGTGTGGTTAAAGATGAGGAGAACAATAAGGCAGTTGTCTGAAGGAAATTCTCCTGGATTAATTCATATGACCTGGCTTAGCGCAGTGGTAGACTCATAGTGTGGAGCTGTCCTGATTTACTGCTTTTTCCTTCAGATCTTTGGACCTTAAAAGGTCTAAAGTAATTATGGCCTTAAAAGTATATATTGTTTTGACATGTTCTGAAAAGGTCTTTTTTTTTCCCCCCACAAGCAGTCATGGAAGACTGCTCTGCCTGCTTTTTTGTAAAGCGTTGTGCAGTATTCCTGCAGCCAAGATCTAAAAGACTTTGATTTATAAGTTGGTTGTCGAGTTTTAGATGAAAACAAATATAAAGAAGCATATCTGTGTCGGGATTTAATTTGCAGGATTAAACAAGGAGTGTGCCTAAGTGTAACTGTTTTTGAAAATGGTCATTTCTCTTACACTTAACTGCACTGTGAGCTCCTGTCTGGAGTTGTGTGTTTGGGGTGCACCTACTCTGCACTGGATTATCATCTTATTTTTTAGACGAGCTGCTGTCAAGTCCTCATTCCACATGGCACTCGTTCCAAACAGAACAACAGAAGGTGATCATAGAAAAGAGCTTTTTTTAAACTGCACTGAAGACTTCAGCACTCGAGGAAGAACGAGTACAGTGTTCCTTTGTTCCACATGAGCAGTTAGATAAATTCATCCTTATCTGTCGCTAAAAACTGCTGCTGTATGGAAATTTTTTAGAAAAGGCTCCTAGCTTTTTTGAAGCTAATCTAAACCATAGTTACTCTGTGAATTATAAAGTCTTCTTAAGGTTTTTCAGTATTCCCAGCCTCTACATGGTGACCGGAATTGAACACTGTTTTCCCAATCATACATTGCAATGATTTTAACTTTTTTTTTTTCTCAAGTGGCAAACCTTTCTGTATAGAGTTTAATGTTTGGATAGATGAATAACTCAGGGGTTGCAGAGTGGAGCAGAGGTCAGGGCTCTGTACTTCACACTGAAAGGCTGTAGATTCTAATCCCAGGTGAGACCCCGCTGTCATTGCCTTCAGCATGGTACTTCTCCCGGAGCTGCGTCAGTCACATATCCAGCCACGACAGTAGGTGCAAGTGTTGGTTTAGATACGTGTCCATCAGACTGGCAGCTGTCGTGCCTTTTCCCTTCTCTTGATGGAGACAGTGAGACGACCTGAACTCTAAATACCTTACAGGCTCAGTACCACATGTTCTTGGTACCTGCATGTAGTGCAGTGTATATGTCTAATTAAATGTAGTTTGCCAGGCATCAGTCTAGTCTTGAGAAATGTTCTTATTATTCCTGCTAATATTGAATTATATCCACGCTAAACCTGAATTTGAACACATCTGTGCTGCCATTTAAAAAAAAATAGATGGAGGCTCAAAGGAAGGTGGAGTTAAGTAAACAGTGCAGAGCAGGGAATGAGCTAGAGACAAAACACTCTTCAGATCAGTTTCCATTCGTGTGGTTCGTAGTTGCGGTTTCTAAACCATCCTGATGTATAGAATAATGAGGGTTCTCTTATTAGTATAATAATAATAATTGCTTAAACTTATATAGTGCTTTTCTGGACACTCCACTCAAAGCGCTTTACAGGTAATAGGGATCCCCTCCACCTCCACCAGTGTGCAGCCCCACCTGGATGATGGGCCCACACACCAGCTCTCAGTGGGGAGGAGAGCAGAGTGATAAAGCCAGTTCAGAGATGGGGAATATTAGGAGGCCATGATTGGTACACGCCAGGGGGAAATTTGGCCAGGACGCCAGGGTTACACCCCTACTCTTTTCGAGAAACACCCTGGGATTTTTAATGACCACAGAGAGTCAGGACCTCGGTTTTACGTCTCATCCGAAGGACGGCGCGTGTTTACAGTATAGTGTCCCCGTCACTATACTGAGGCATTAGGACCCACACAGACCTCAGGATGAGCACCCCCTGCTGGCCCCATTACCACCTCTTCCTGCAGCAGCCTTAGTCTTTCCCAGGAGGTCTCCCATCCAGGTACTGACCATCCTCACACCTGCTGGGCTCTAGTGGGGCTGCCAATTGTGAGTTGCAGGGTGATATTTCTGCTGGCTGAATGAATTGAACAAAGGTCTTAATCTTCCCAATCCCATGCATTTTTAGGAAACCCTGTTTAAAAGCATATTTGTGCCTCGAGTTCAGTGCGGGACAGACTTGCCGGCTTGCTAAGGGTTCTGTAACCTGTGAGTGCTGTTTGACGTCTCCTCCTCCTGTCCCCCGAAGGTCATCGCCTTGCCCTGCCCGCCGGCAGCCTGTTCCATACAAGGACGGTAAAATCCACCACAACAATCGGCTGAGTGGGGCTGGCAGGGCTCAGCATCGGCAGGTAGCCCGCGGAGCCAACGGCGACCGAGCCAAGCCGGTCCGGAGCAAAGACAAGAGAGAGGCGCCAGGCAGATCAAAGGAGGACAAGGTGCTGCATGTTTCCCTGCTATTAACGGCAGCCCGTTTGCCCTTTTCTGTGCACTCTTAAACGCTTCCAAAATGCATCCCAGCTAGCAGATTTAAAATAATAACATTCATTCAAAATCTCAATTCTGCAGGGGTGTGGCCATGTTTATAAAGATGTTTATAAAGTAAGAACAATTGTGGAATTTTGTATGCAAGTGCAGTTTAATGCATGCCTTTATTTTCGTGCCTTTTCTGTAAAACTGTTTTTGAATGTAGAAAAGTGCACACTTGTTCTAAAAGAAAAAAAAATCACTTTAGTGGTTTTTAAATATCATCCCAAAATGTATTCCATTTAATAGCACTTTTACTCTCAATTATCTACACTTCAGTTTTATCCTAATCATCACTGTGCCATAAGCCTTTTATTTTGAAGTAGCAAAGCATTGTAGTGAACTTCCTATGTCCATCAGAGGTGTCTGTTTTAATTTTCTGAGATGTCCACTGTAAAAGAACGTTCTCCCTGAATGTCATTCTTTCAACTTCATATGTTCTGTATATCATTGGTCAAGTTTTGTGTTTGAAATCTGCTTCTTGTGAAGCATACTGTACATGAGTGTGATGTAAAAAAAACAGATTAAATCTGAAACAATTGGTTGATTAGGGTTATTCTAACATGACAAAATAAGACCAAATTAATCCCATTTGCTAACGTTTGCATGGTCATAAGCATACAACCATAACACTAGACTTGTTATTCTGGTTTGTGATTCTCAGAATGATCAGATCTCCCTTAATTCCCTGGAGTAAGTACAGTAATTGTTGGTTTTTGCATTACAGAATAAATCTGCTGATGTTTCAGAGACTGAAGTCAAGAAGTTTGATGGAACTGGATATGATAAAGACCTTGTAGAGGCCCTCGAAAGAGATATAATCTCTCAAAACCCAAATGTGAAATGGTGAGTAAAAAGTTCTTTTTGTGACATAGTGTATCATTAGTGGCTTAACAAGGAAATTCTGTGGAGTTCATTTTGGCACAATTCATTTTCCTGTTTTTATATTACAAGCACCTTACCTCCTGATTTTACAGAAACAATGGTGTTTTGAACACTAAACAAAAATTAAATTTTTCATGAACTCAAAGGGCAATTGGACATTGGTGACCTGATAATATGTACATAAATCATAGAAAGTTAAGGTAAATGTATAACACATATATGCATTGTAGTGAATAGCAGTAATATGTTTTAACGAGTAATGTTCATTTCAAATAGACATAAAATCAAAATAGAACAAAAAAAGAAAAGATTATTGCACATAAATAAAATGGAAGTCACATACTATGCCTGTTACACATTTACCTTTTCATGCTTTTCACAACACCTGGCTTCCTGTGTAAGATACATCTTCCTCAACTTACCTGCTGCACTAGCAGGTGATGTTGATCAGCACTTGGCAGTCATGATGGCTGGATATTTTGAGATGAAACTCGCAGGATGTGCCAACGCCGTACTTGTTTTGCAACAAATAACAGTGGAAAGACGGAGACAGTGCGGTATAACTTTGAACTGACAGAGCATGTAACCTTTTTCTGATGCGCATTTTGACACAAATTCCTTATGTGAAACCCTGAATTTGTTAGGTACAGAATGTACAAGACTGCGATGAGTCTTCCAGTAAATACTTGGGTGTTGGGTAGTATCCTTTTAAAACCCACATGTAATTATCTTATCTTCCATCTCCAGGGATGACATTGCAGACTTGGAAGAAGCCAAAAAACTGTTGAAGGAAGCTGTCGTACTGCCTATGTGGATGCCGGAGTTCTTCAAGGGAATTCGTAGGCCCTGGAAGGTACTTATGGAATATTTATGAAGTTTTCCCAGGGTGTGGCCGTTTCAGTAAACCTTGCTTTGCATGCAGGTGTTCGGCCTTTTCCTGGATGTGCCAGAAGGTTTTGTGTGTTTTGCAGTAGCGTGTGGAGCGCGCCCGTGTTCACCAGCTGGATTGAGATCGCTCTGTTTGCTAACCGTCTGTTCCCGTGCAGGGAGTGCTGATGGTGGGCCCCCCCGGCACAGGAAAGACGCTGTTGGCCAAAGCCGTGGCTACGGAATGCAGAACCACCTTCTTCAACGTGTCTTCATCAACACTCACCTCCAAGTACAGAGGAGAATCTGAGAAATTAGTACGACTCCTGTTTGAGATGGTAAACCTCCCATGTTTTTGGCTGAACTAGAGTGTCTGTCGCAATTTAAGAGCGGCATGGCAGTGCAGTGGTGAGCAGCGCTGGGGCCCTGGGTTCAGTTCCTGGGGTGCTGTCTGTGTGGAGTTTGCATGTTCTCCCCGTGTTCCTGTGGGTTTCCTCCGGGTGCTCCGGTTTCCTCCCCCTGTCTAAACAGTCCAAAAGGCTTCTGGGAAGACGGGCCTGATGTGAGTGTGTCTATGTCTGCGTTTGTCTGCCCCGTGATGGGCTGGCGTCCCGTCCAAGATATACCCCGTCTCGTGCAGGTTGCTTGCTGGGATAGACACCGGCTCCCCTACAACCCTGACTTGGAAGATGCAGTTAGAAAACGTATGGATGTTGCATTGTACTGTAGCTGTCGCTGCGGAAATGCTCAGATTTTTGTTTTTAGTTTTTGTCTTCGTCTGGTATAAGCGGATTAGCGGTTTACTGCGTCGTGGAGGGAAGTATTTTTTGAGAAGTAATTGTCCTCGCCTAAATCCCTTAAAAAAGCGAGCAGAATCCTATGCTGAGAACCCGCCCGGTGTGAATCGGTATGACGGGGTACAAACTGGCCCTGCGGTGTCTGTTGTGCTTCCAGGCCAGGTTCTACGCTCCCACCACCATCTTCATCGACGAGATCGACTCGATGTGCAGCCGCCGGGGAACGTCGGAAGAGCACGAGGCCAGCAGGAGGGTGAAAGCAGAGCTGCTCGTCCAGATGGACGGTAAACAGAGCTGCCCGTTCCCACAGCGAACACGTCAGTCCGGCTCATTGTCATGCGCACAGGGGCGATGAGATGCTTATTTGCATGTGCGCTCCTATACCAGTACGTTAAAGGAATCGCCAAAAACAAGAAGTTGAATAACGCATGACTTTTAAAAAAAAGCCAGACAGGCAGTGTAAGAAAATAAACACATCAGCGTGAGCCAGTCGTAGGGGCAGAGTTCAGCAATCTGACAGCTTGTGGGAAGAAACTGTCTCTGAATCTGGAAGTCCGTGCCTTCATGCTCCTTCATGCACCCCAAAAACTGGGGTGATTGTTGTCCTAAGCGATGTTTCCAACATAGACGCCTTTCTGGAAAGCAGTGTGCACTGTAAGTGAACGTGAAGTGAACACACCATCTGGAGTCACAGGTGCCCTTCAACCAACTAGAAGCTTAAATTCCTAGGATAAACATATTGCCCATCATTCAGACAGTTTCGTTTCATTTTAATACTCTATTTGGTGATCGAGATTGCATGTCTGTAGTGTATGATAATTTGTCGTTTCTCCTTCAGCTGTTTGTACTGGCTGCCCAGATACAAAAAGACACTGATGTGAAGTGAAGCATTGTCTCTGGGTGGCGATGTATAATGTGGTGTTTCTTTGCAATTAAAGTGTTTTTAAAAAGCCTTGCTGTGAATATAACAAGTCTTACCTTGCCCATCCTAGATATTGTAGGGACTACACCCAGATAAACGAGTGTATTAAGTTCGTTTTTACAATTATATGCAAGTAAAATTAATCTTGCTTTTGAAAGCAAATATTCATTTTGTGTTTGAAAAGGCCTGTCACTTTAATATCCTCCTAATAGGTGTGGGCGGGGCCTCAGAAAATGAAGACCCGTCAAAAATGGTCATGGTTTTGGCAGCCACAAACTTCCCCTGGGACATAGACGAGGCGCTGAGACGACGACTAGAAAAGAGGATTTACATTCCTTTACCTTCAGGTAAGTGAGCTTGTCCTCCACTAAGTCCCAAGGCTTGAAGACATGATTGCATCAGTGAAAAGAATGTTTTCAGGAAATATGTGACTTCATCTGTCCGCTTCAGGCATAGGGATAAATACTTGGACTGATCCAAGACTGAGAAGACAGTCCCGTCTTAAGTATACGAGAAATTACATGTAAGGCTTGACTGATATTTTTCTGTGCTCTACGCTTTTGTTGTTTTTAAAAATTTGAATGGTGCATCATTAGTTTCACATTTGGGTATGACAACTCGCAATAAGTCCAATCTTGGCTCAGTACACATTGTCCTTGCCTTTTCTGTGGCTTTATGTGACTAGTGATGTTTTTAATCCAGCTAAAGGCAGAGAGGAGCTCCTAAAGATCAGCCTGAAAGAGCTGGAGCTAGCAAATGATGTTGATATGGCGAAAATAGCAGAGCAAATGGAGGGTTATTCTGGAGCTGACATCACCAATGTATGCAGGTAAGGCTTTAAAAACCCTTTCTGGTCTATTGAGTAGATATTGAATTCGGTTTGGGGTACAGCTATTTACTGGATACAGGGAAGGTTTATTGGATTTTGTGTATCTACAGTGACAGATGTGCTTTTGGCTTTAAGCACGGAGAACTTTGTAAAGAAATAAGCTAACTACTGTGAAAGAGTGCATAATTATGGTATGTTTAAGGTGCTTTTGAAAACGAGTCTCAACTGCTGAGTGACATTCCCCTTGAAAGCAGTAGTTAAGGCTGTCGGGGAATTAAATATTTCATGAATGGAAAATTGTCAGAAATGCTGTGGCGCCTAACTACTGCTCAAGCATCTTCTTCGCAGATAAACAGGTGGAGGCCAGCGCATAAATTCCTTTTTTCTTTTCCCCTTGGTTTTGTCCAGAGACGCCTCCCTGATGGCCATGCGCCGGCTCATTGAGGGCCTGACGCCGGAGGAGATCCGCAACATCTCCAGAGACGAAATGCACATGCCGACCACCATGGAAGATTTCGAGACGGCTTTGAAAAAGGTGTCCAAGTCTGTGTCCGCAGCAGACCTGGAAAAATACGAAAAGTGGATTGCGGAATTTGGCTCCTGTTAAGGCATTTTTTTTTCCCCTTAGAACTTAGTTTTAAAACCTCCCTAACGCTCAGGGGAAAACAGGTGCAGTTCCTGACCGAAGATTTTTTTTTTCCATCTGGGAAATGTGTAGCAGGTATTTGACGTGACCTGTGCAAATCAGAATATTAGGGTTGTTCCATGATTATGAATTAAGATTATAATTCATAAGTTCCTGATTATGAATTAAGTGCAACAATTTAATATTCATGTTTGATTCTGTACTACAGCCTGATTGATGGGATAAGGTCATTCCTTGATTGGGCTCTCATCTAGCTCATTCTGATTCTCAGAAATTTGAGCAGCCAATGAGTCTGCATTTTTAAAAGTAGAAAAACATGAAATATTGGTGGCATTACAGTCAACTGTTGATGTCCTTTTAGAAGTTAATATTTCACGACTGCTTCAAGATCAGTTCATTGCATTTTCAGAAAGTTATCTGCATTTGAAATCGGATGATTCATTTTATCTGTCAGGTTGTAGAACTGTCTATAAAATTACATCAACCTCTAGCACTTGCATCATATTTGAGATGGGAGCTTATGAGACACTCCTTATTTTTTCATTTTTGTTGTAGGTTATCAGCATCTTCATTATTTCTTGCTTCGAAATGAAGATGAGCACTTTGAAAAACACTAAGTTCTTGCACTTCACAGGGTAGGTCTAAAAACATTATTTCCTGACTGTGGAACAAGAAAAGCAGAGTTACATACCTCAGATGAATGAGATCTTTAAGTATGGAAAATTTTAGCACTTGTTGCAATATTCATCTGTACGTTGCGCAAATGGTGATCATGTGTTTGTGTATATTAGCCGAAGTGCCTGTTGAAGATTACCTTGTCAACCTTTCTGGGACAGTAATGTTACACTGTTGCAATAAAGTTAGATGTGTGTTGCACACATTGGTCACATACAGCATTTATTACTTCCAACTGTTAACTGCACAGCTACTACCATTGTTAAATGATATTTCAGTTGCATGAACTGGCAATAACTTTTACATTTAAATGAACATATAATTAGCAAAACTTCTTAAATCTGATTTTTTCATATCGGCACATTCTTAAAGGCATTGAGCCACCAGGTGGTGCTGTGTATGAACAGATAAGATCAGATCAATTTATTGGCCATGTACAATTTCTTGCATTAGGAATTTCTTTTCGCAGACCCCAGCTTGCTCTCCATGAGACATACACAAAGGGAGAGAAGCTTGGGGTCAGAGTTGGGGTTAAGGGCCTTGCTCAGGGGCCCAATGGAGTAGGATTCCTCTGCTGGCCGTGGGATATGAACCAGCAACTTTACAGGCTCAGATCTGTAGCCAGGGTGTCACTGCTCAGGCCTAGGAGATGGTATGGTTAAAATCTTTACACCTGTCTGAATCAGGAAAGTCCACCGTTCTCTGGTGGGGAGCATGAGGCAGTGGACAAAACTGCCTGTAGTCCACCCGCTGAGCCATATTGCAAGCATGGCAGGAATAGAGAGGAAGTTTAGTGCCAGTTACAAGAAGCAGCATGTCCCTCAGTAGTCTTGGCACAAGCCTCCAGCTGCCACCGTTTCACAGGAAACCAGTAGTCCTTGCCAGCTACTCTCTACCCCACCCCAAGCTACACTGAGCCAGTTACGCATTGCTGCTAAGGGAAATCCTGCTCACGGGCCCCAGGCTGTCTAGAGTGCAAGTACCTTTACCCTTTGGATACCCTAGGAATCCAACTGGATTACTGTAACGTTTCTACTCCATGTCAACATCCTCTGCCAGTAGTGGCTCTTGAAAATTGTTTGCTTCGATAATGGAAGAAATAAAGTGCATCCTGTCAAAGGAACCGTCATCCACTGAGACTGAAAGGGGAACTACAGCTTGAGTATGAAAGCTTGGTATCCAAATGATTTGTGAAATTCTACAAATTCTGAATTAAGTGCAAAATTGTGAACTTGGTGAAAATACTGTATAGCCTCCATGTTGATGGAAGACAAGAAACCGCTAGTCTTGCCACAATGAAAGCGAGAGGTTGTGTGAATTGTGACACAAGTGGCCCTTCCTGCTCCCTACTCACTGCACAAGAACAAGAAACATGGTCTCCTTACAACGTAAATCCTTTTTCGTCTATTTGAACCAGTGTGTGTATTTTAAACAATGCTGTTCAGAACATAGTGGTTGCACATAAAACAAAGGATCAGATCAGCAGAAAGTCAAACCGTTTCCTTTTCCAAAGGATCATCAGCTAACCAAGAGCTGGGTAATAAACATGAGCACAGATGTTGGTCCCATCAATAAGTGTCTTGATGAGATTCAGTGTTGTAAGAGCAAATTAGTACAGAATTTTCCTTCTAGGTGTGATTTACTATGAATAACCACCAATGATGGAGCACTTTTGCAAAACCTGAAAATAAATGAGTATTTTAGTTGGCTGGCAGGTTGCTCTTTTTTGTAGTATTAAGATGAGTATCTAAACAACATCTGGCCTTGTATGTGTTGGTTTCACGAAAATATTTAAAATCTAGTAGTTCCAAAATTGGCTTGGTCTAAAGCATGTTTACAGTGCAAGGGCCGCTTTTGCGTCATCAGGCGCTTTGTTGCCTGGTTCTGAATCTCGGACAATGACAGCAATATGGTGCTACAATGAAACTTCATCTCTGTGGTGATGTTAATTGGAGGTTGTACTCCTTGCCGTGTACGTGGTAGTTTCATTGTTTGAAATGCAAAAACAAGTGTTGCAGTTCCACTTCAACAACGATGTGTGTACTAAAGGTAAATGTACGCTGCTGAGATAATCTGGACGGTTTCAGTAAGAAGTTTATTTCATTGAGTACGCGTTCAACATGACGTCATGAAGGAAGGGGGAAGGTTTGATGGAAAATCGGGAGTAAACCTACACCATGCTTCCATGCTTTTAGCATCGTACATACAAAAGAAAGTAATGGAAAAACAAGAAGGCACAATAAGCAGCAGTAAGTGCATCATATGTTAACTACAGCAATACTGGCACAAGCTGCCCATACTGTATGATGGTGGACGATAATTTATGTTCAGGGAAGCAAACGCTAACAGAATGTGGTTCCCATCGTGGTGTTTCTCAGCATTACAACATGCTGCTCTCATGCCACAAAGCACCTTCAACTCGAGGATCAGTTCTTGATTGTGATGTTAGCAGCTTTAAAATGCATTCATAACTACATACCCTTTGGAAAGACAATTGTACAAAAAAAAACATTTTCATTCACTTGAACGGTCTCGCTGTAGCAGCGGAAATACAAATGCACGTATGGGGAAATTGTCCCAAAACTGCTTTCTTCCATGTGCTACTGTTGCTTTTTTTCCATATACCGCTATTTAATGCTTAACACTGTAGCACTGTCGTTTTTGTGTATTAGACATCAACAGACATATATATGGTACCAGACCTTTATGATTACTTTTTATCAAGGAGTTTCAAAATACACTGTGCAGAAAAAGTCAGCAATAAAGGACCCGTGAGCCCAAACATTTAGGAAATCAAGCTAAAAATCAGTTGTGGTTATATTGTGAGTGAACTAACTCGAGACATCTTATTGCGTTATCCACGTTGCTTTTGTGAACACATACTTTAACATTTTGTTTTGCTTGCTTAGTTTGAACAGTTTTAACTATTCTCTGATCTTGTTAAATACTCAAAAGCTTTTACAGCCTTCTGTGGTTAACTAAAATGATTACACAAAAGTGTGCAGGGTCCATCATAATGAGTTTCTGTGCAAAGGACAGCATTTCTAATTAATCTGTTCAAGACTGAGTGCAATGCAGGAGACTATACACACACTGATGGACCACCAAGCAGTAGAAATGTACAGTCTCGCTAAAGATGTTTTGTTTCAAGGTCTTTTCTCACCAGATGTAGCGTGGCATGGAGGTACATTCAAAGTGTTAAATTAATATTAAAAATTTCTAGTTTGGACTCGGGTGATCACTGTCACATAAAAATTCTGAATGACTAGATTTTGAAAATAAAATTCAGGGAGAAAGAAAACACATCACTCAATCATTTATGAAAGGGCTGTGTAGAGTGAAGGATTGTCTGTTTCACTGCTGAAGCAAACCATCCAGCTCCGTTGACCGAGTCTGAAATGTAGTACAGCAACGAGCAAGTGCGGCTCATGGATTCTTCAGCTCTTCTGGTGTTTTCGTCTCCTCCATGTGTTCCAAAAGGGAATGTTTTTCCTCTTCTGGCATCAGTGTGACGGGATCAAGTCTGAAAATCCCCCTTAAAGAGAGGAAAGATTGCAGTAAGTCAGGAGTTTTAGAATTGCCAATTATGTGAAACTATGACCTTGGTGACTGCACAGGGGAAAGAGAGGAAGACGTCTCTCTTTTTGAACAATCACGGCCCCGTGGCAGAGGTTTAGCACCAGATAGAGGAGAGACATGCGTCTACAGTAAGTCCTAAGTCCACTTCCACAGGAAAAAAAAAGTGCATTCTCAAAGGAATTGTGGTTCATTCAGCTTTCAATACTAAGGAAAAGTAAACCTACACTACTGTTAACAACTTTGACATTTCGGTAACACGTTTTTCCAAGTATAATTTCAACGTGTACTCGACGGGCTGCTCCGAGCCTCTGCAGAACCCCAGTCACGGTGAGGTGGTTAGTGACGTGACCCGGCTCAGGCTCGGTCAGCGCCGAGCTCAACCGGCGATCAGGCCACCGCCTTTAACAGCTGAGCCACGCTGGAGGCAGTTTACGTGCTTGAACTGCAGTCAGTGCAAGTCTTGTTCCTTTTAGTACACATGAAATATACAAATTCCATGAGCAAAGATATAACACTGCAGTAACGCTGACGGGCATGTCATTGTGGATCACAGTCCAATGGGTCAGTCTTTGGATATAGAAGGATACATTTATGAATGTTAAACTAAACTGGGATTATGATGCCTTGAGTTGTCATGCGCAGTATGTTTCTGAAATGTATTAGCTGGTTTAATTGCCATTTTTACATGCCTTTATAGCAGAATTATTATTTCCATGTTTGTAATCACAAAAGCAATTACATCTTGGTCAATGACTATTACTTCATTTTAATACCTGGAAAGACCTTTAGCACTCTTCTGAGTTCACAAATGCTTCCATGAATAATGTGCACTCTCTGCCCTCCAGCCACACCGGGAAGCATTGAAGGGTTACATCTTGTTCTCCTTCATAAACTTCCTGACATGCTCTAAGTGTTTCAGTACATTTTCACTGTTCCAGTCTATTTTGGCCCTACAGAGTTTGTACAATTAAATCGGTTATACCAACTAATGTTACAGCACTAGGTTTCCTTCGGCAATAACCTGCTGCATTAGAGTACTCTATCCATCCGTTCTTTTTGTCAGCGATTCTTCCAATTCAGGATGGGAGGGGAGGCCAGAGTCTCTCCATGCAGACAGACACAGTCACACTCACGCCAGGGCTGATTTTCTCTGAAACCCATTAACCCACCAGCATGCCTCTGGACCATGTGAGGAAATCGGACACCCATGCGAACACGGGGTGAACATACAAACTCCACACGGATAGCCTCCCCGGACCGGAACTGAACCCAGCAGCAATGCTCACCCCTGTGCCAGTCGCCAGAGTACTTTACCAACTAAATCATATGGCAAGCGGGGACTAAAAATTGGCCCTGACATTTACAACGTTGGCCCAGATCCAGGCTGTAAACTCTTTAGTAAATGCGGTTTCACCCCATGTTTTCAGCAAATAAGACACTTTTAACAAACAAGTGAAAGACTACTCTTGTACGTATATTTAGCAACTTTAAACCAATGAATAATCAAACCAAAAATCTTATGCATTCCTGAGATGACACAAATGCAGGATATTATAGAATATCGTCTTGATGAATACTATTTCTTTGTAGCAGCCCGATATGGATGGTACATAAAAAACAAAGACAGCTCCCTTGAACTAGGAAGAGCAAAGTAATTTGACTATTCTGAATTTCAACTGTACTCTTCGAGATAATCCTAGGTCTAGCAGTTAGATGCCTTATGTACATTCTTATTCACACCCCTCTCTCAGGAAAAGCACAGGACAGCAGATGTCTCAGTACAACAGACAACCCCACACAACATAGAGAGTACATTACAGAACAGTGGACAGTAAATAGTGAAGTACAAGTTACAGTTGTATCATCTGTCCGCTCAGAGCTAGGTACAGTGGCAAAATTGCCGGCGACTCCATGACTGTGAGACAAATCCATTATCTGTACACATTCAGCGGTGTAGCCAGAGTCTTCCGCTGCTACCCTTCAACTTTCTTGACACCCCAATTGTGCTTTTTGACCCGATTTGTACTCGTGTTATCAGGAGATCGTGCAGGACATCTAACAGCTGAGTCGCCTTAGCCGAAGGGCAGGAGGAAAAGGCCCATGACCGCAGCAACCTCAGTACTGTAGGAGCACGCAACTGACTGGTCCAGTGAGGAGGAACTAGGGGCAGCTTGTCCAGTCAGGGAGCATTGTAAATTTCACGAACGAAGTATTTTATATAAAGAGCTTTGACAAAGTGAAGTGTTTTGACCCAAACTGTATTTAATTTGTTCCCCATGAACCAATGTGTCCTGCCTGTTTGGCCAAACATTGGGCCTTCTGGCATAAACGAGAGCTGCCTGGTTACCAGCCATACGGGAGACCGATTTCTGTCTCCAACCAAGCCAAAGAAATCAACGGGAATTGTATTTCCTTCTCAATACGCTTTAGCAGTCTGCAGGGCCAGATGGTGAGATTTCTAGTCTGGGAAGGGTTTTAGGGAGCAGGCGAGAGGCTGCTGGGACCGGCCGCTGCCCCGTGCATACTCACTTGTGCTCACAGGACGGGAAGAGGAAATCGAGGATCTTGACGATCACAGCCGACCCCACCACTCCCACCACCACAACCCACATCACCAGGAAGAACAGCGGGAGGGATTCGCTCCAGAAATGGCGAAGTCTGTCTCTCAGCTTCTCCACCCACTGGCACATGGCCTTAAATGAGAGGACATTTTTTTTTGCCAACATGCACGGAAAAACAAGCTGTTAACTGAAAATTAAGACTCCTGCATAATTCCTATTACATCCGCTACCAAATATACAAATCAGATCTGCTGAAAGATACATGTACAGCATTTAACGTCAATTTTATACCATTACATCTCCTTTAACAAACTGGACCAATAGTTTGACTCTTCTAATCACCTCCAGTAGAGTTTTCTTCGGTAAAAAGACATCTGTACAACATAAATGGTCATCATGTCATTGTTTCTTGTTCAGTGATGAGGGGAAATAATCATACACTGTAATAGCCAGTAATATCAAAAAACACAGCAGAAAAGGTTGGTGAGTTTTCCTGGATGCATAGAGCTTTATGTACAGAGATACTGTCTAAATCCTAAAAGAAGGAATCTCCTATTAAGAAGAAGAAGAAACCTTATTTTATATAGTGCTTTTAAAAGGAGCATCTTAACAGAGTTTTACAGCAGGTGTGAAATACAGTACAAATTCAGAAACCGCAGGTCATTACTCAAGAAGATGCGGACTGGGTTTAACTGGCTGACCATCCAGTCTGCTCTAGAGCCGTGTCAAACCTCTTACGTTGTAAGAAGACAGCGATTCCGATCGCAGGGGGGTCTCAGGGAGTAACTTGTCAGGGAGCCCCTCTTCCTCGGCTGTAGTTTCCTCATCGTAGACGGAGCCGGCGTCCATGCGGAGAGGGGTTTCGGGCAGCTTGCCCGGGGCGGCCGTCTCCTCCACTGTGGTCTCGGCCTGTTTTAAAGGATAGTGGCTGGTGGTCTGGAGAGGGTCACGGTCGACCGCCGAAACTGGAAAAAAAAAACAAAAGGAAGAGCAAACCAAGACACTTGAAAATTGTTCTTGGCAGGGGCTTTTCAAGAAGGCCTCTTGGGGAGGAACCCAATATTAACAAAAGTAAAACTCTGATTGTAACAAAAAATCTATGTGTTATTTATACAGCATTAGAAGCTCAACAGCATGTTAATGAATCCAAAGATAAAAGCTGTGTTAGTGTAGGCCTACAAACCGACTACCGGACCTGGGCAGAAATCTTGGGCAGAGCGGTGGCTCTGTGGCTAAGGATCTGTGCCTGTTGCTGGAAAGTTGCTGGTTCATATCTCATAGCCAGCAGAGGAATCCCTGAGCAAGGCCCTTCACCCCAGCTGCTCCAGGAGTGCCGTATAAATGGCTGACCCTGCGCTCTGATCCCCAGCTTCTCTTCCTGTCTGTGTGTCTCATGGAGAGCAAGCTGGGGTCTGCAAAAGGACAAATTCCTAATGCAAGATATTGTATATGGCCAATAAAGTGATCTTATCTCCCTTTGTGCCCACAAACCTCCAAGGGATCCTTGAGTCACACTTTCAAACACTCTGACCTAAAACCCTTCCGAGTTCTTTCACTTTGTTTTTCCTGCTTGTTTTCCATCTACGTCTCGGCGAGGCTAAATGCTCTGATGTTCGAGTCGGAACCCAGGAGCTAAATATTTGGTGCCCCCAAGGAAATCTTGTTTCTACCTTCTTCTGGGAAGCTGGGATCTGTGACGACGATGTCGTTGTCTCTCGGAATGCTGAACAGCATGCTTTCCATCATAGGGAAGGAATAGGACGATTGCTTCAGTCTCTGAAAGTTTTTGTTCATCAATATATTCACCTCATACATGTTTGGCTGTTGTACCTAAAAAAGAAACAATGTAATCAGTGGGCACAAAATTTCTCTAGGCCAGGTATATTTTGGAATTAGACACAATATAATAGTGAACAATGTAATAAATAAAAAGAATATGAGTAAATAACATTGCAATAATATAGAAAGTGATAATACAAATCAAGCAAATACCCTCAAATGTTCCACAACATGACATTCTGCCTTGGCATTCCCTTTCGAGAGGGCTGGAGAAAGGAAATTTGGAGTGGTTGCCCCTTGTCACCAGTACTATTTATGTCCTCCCACGCTCTTCACGAAAGTAAACCAACTAACATAAAAGGCTGTCACTCCTGGCTTGGCGGTGGATGATTGGCTTTTTACAGACCCACAGACAAATGGAAAGACGTTTTACTCACTCCTCTCACCCCATTTCATGAATGCAAAAGATCATTTGCTTGCATCCCGGAAGCCGTTTTCACTTCTGATCGGGGGGAAAAAAAGGGCCTGGCGTGCGGTTTGGTTTGGAGGACGAGCGTGGCTCCCTGCACACGCAGAGCTTTCAAGGGATCTGCCACGGCTCATCCTTCCGAGTTGCGGAACAGAAATTACCTGTCTCCCTTCCACCTCAATCACTTCTTCATTGAAGACAAGGAGCTCCACCACGGGATCGCTCTCCAGAGGCCACTGGCGCACTAACACGCGTACCACAGCCATCACGTAGACACCAGAGCTGCTCCGATTGCCATTTTCCACTGGAACCAAAGCAGACAAAGACATGTTCACACATCAGCACCAGCGGATATTTTCCTGCGGAGCCACGAGACTCACTGTCGGCTCACAGGGAGGGAAGACAGCGTTTGAATTTCATTTTACTGCAAGATCTAACACACCAGCTATCTCGGCATGTTCCTTCAAATAAAAAAAAAACACTTTCTCAATTGATAACACGTTACGCTTTTCATTTTCAGGATTACTTCAGCGACGGCACAGATCAAGCACACATTGAGGAACCTAATCTTCTATTCTTGTATCAGAAAAAAAAGACTTTTCTGTCCATGATGAATGTGTTTTTCCAACACTTGTATCAGTAACACATACTGTGAATTCTGAAAAGAACTCATTCAGAATAATTAATGCCAACTACGAATCGGTTATGGCTTAATTAGATTCAGTCTATTCTATTGGAAATCACAAAATGAGACTGTACTTCTCTCACAGATCCTATAGTCAGCTCCTGTGTTACAACTCCTGGTTATTGTGCAGTGCTGCACTGTTCCAGTCCTATTTTACTGCACATGTACATTTCTATGTATATTGCTTTCTGCGTTAGTTTACTATACTTTATAAACTATTCTTCTGTGGTACCCACTGTCCAACTCATTATTCTTTATAATTCTGAACAGAGTATATTTACGTACTGCACCTTATGAAACATTGTTTCTTTGAGCCAGGTGGGGGGAAAAAATAAAAATACTTTAAATGCATTATTTCAAAGACAATGATCCTATGACCCAGAATCTTCTTACCAGTGACAAAAGAAAGAAGGGGGATTAGTCAGCAGAGGAGATACAGAAAAGGAAAATAGTGTCATTTTCAAAGTATTTTCATTTATCTCAGTTCAGAACTAAACATAATTGGAAAACAAGCTTTGCTGAAGAATTTATTCACACATCTAGAAAACACTTTGAACAATAAGTCATCTCACAGAAAGAGGTCAAATAAAACATAATTGACATAAACGTGATTACCTTCAGCTGGAGAACACAATATTGCAGACCGAACCAACCAAGTAGAATAAAATATGAATGAATTCTTCAGACTGGTATAAGAGAAAATAAGCTAAACATTATTTTACAGACTTGTGATGAAAGAGGTCTTTTCATCATTAAATGCATGAATAAAGATTCACATTAGATTGCCTAGTACTCACAAAGCAACGCCTGGCAGCTCAGTCTTGTGACCCCTGACAGTCTGACAGGAACGTCATTCACGTAGAACTGATCTCCAACGACTGAGATGTTAAAGTTAATCTAAAAGCAAATACATGACAGTTGTGTTGCCTTCAGCCACAAAATCCGATGTCATATAGTGACTTAATCTGATAGAAAAGGAGCTGTTTTACTAAAAGGGTACCCCCAGAAATGAAATATTTTCTACACAATACTACAGGTGAACAACACAACCCCTGTAAAATTGGATATTAAGAACCAAAGTGGTTTGTTAGGAGAGAACTGACTGACATCAGACACACGGGGCTGTTAGTCATCATATTCAGTCAGCGTACTACCACCAAACCAAAGAGTCCCTCTTGCAAATATAACGAATTTGCGTTTATGTCAACAAGTCCCAAGTATGAGAAATAACAAAGAAGAAGAGAATACTTCCAGCAATTACTACACAAGAAAGATTTATGAGGGGCACATTCAGCCAGATGTCATTTAAACAATCTCCGAATTAGAATGAGAATGAATTATATTTCTTCATGGCCCCTGCTTCCAGAACTGGGTACTGGTGAGGTAGGCAGAATGTCATGAGGTGTAAAAGGTGTAAGATCATGTTGCAAAATGTAACGGCCAAAAAAAACACCTTTTGTGTCTACTTTCAGGGAGGGTCTGAAGGCAGAAATCTGAAATCCGTTTGAGAAGAAAGCAGCAAAAGATCCCTGGCTTCACTGGAACAGAGATGAGGAATGAGGAACGGATTCCTTTACAGAAAAATAACTCCCTCTATCACAACAGACATTGTGAGTGAACTCCCACCCTTTCCTCAAATATACTTAGGAGACAATGCAGTCTCTCTCTCTTAAAGGGCAAATGAAGGCAACCAGAGAATGCAGATTCTGCTCAGCATTCATGTTTCTGTCTTGACAGAGGGCGTTTTCTGCTATCCCACACAAAATGGCTATGTATCTGGTTTGTCTCCTATTCTGTTTTGCAAAACCTTTGCTCCTAAAGAGCGCAGAGTTGTTTAACAGAAATTCTAACCGACAGATAAACATTACATTAGTGTAAACCTGAGCGCAATCAATTCGAAGAGAAGAGGAAAAGAGTATGTTAAAAAAAGACTCTTAAAGAGATTTCAATTTGCAGTGGAAAGACAAAAGTTACAAGTCTCACTGTAAAATCACCATACCTGCAAGTCCTTTGTCTCCTGTGTGTCACCCACTGTTGTCACATTGATCGATATATTCTCCTACAAATTCAAGAGAAACAAGAGAAAAACACGAACTTGAACATAATGCCACTCGATTTAAGAGGATTCATGAGATTCTGCTATTTAAAAGTTTCTCCTTCCCAATTTCAACTCTTTGTGCCAATTATCATGCTATCCCACAACAGACGCCAAACATCCAAGACACTCATCTGAAACACAAATGTGAGTCTCAGTAGTCAGTACTTTTCGGCCCAAAAGTTAATTTGGTACATCGAAAAAAACACTGATGACTCAGCCCTCGGTCATACCAACAAGGAGGAAAGACGTGCTGACTTTTACGCAGGTGAAGTAAATATTTTGTTTTTAAAAGAGGAGGAGCAAAGAAACAAAAAATCTTGAATTCAAAAACATATCGCAAAAAAACGTAAAATACAACGATGGGATCTAAGCGAAATGTGTTCATAACAGTCTGACACTGTCACAACTTCTGGGGTTAACTTGAGTGTTTATCTGTCGGTAGGATATGGTCATCCCGGTCGTCAGCAGTGTGAAATTGGCCGTTAAACCTCCTTTTCCCCCTCTTGTTTTTTTTGTCAAAACGGAGGCAGGAGGCATCAGCACGGTAAACACGCGAACCCAGGGGGTGGGAATCCGCCCGCCTCCTTGAAAGGTGGGAGGCATCCACACTGTGACAAATGACAGACCTCAAAATGAACTGTGACACCCGCAGACACATGGGTGCGCTAATTCCGATTATTGACAAGGAAGCTCCCGAGTTTCCGTCACCGTCGACGCATCTTTTAATTACGGCCCGGATTCACCGCTGGCTGACAACGGCGAGAAATTAAAATAACGTCGTCCCAAGTTTGCTCGGCTCATGTGATCAGCTGGAAATCTCAGTATTGAGCAATACGGGGCAAGCCAGGCTTCGCAAATATCGTACTTCCAAAGCACCGAGAGCCCCTCTTGAAAACGTCCCAGACGACGAACTAGCAGGACGTTTTCACGCCGCCGAGAAGACGCCGGAGACAGCCGACGCTCCTCACCTTGTCCAGCTGCCTCGGTGCCGCATCTGTCAAGAGCACCAGCAGGAACAGCATACTGTATCCCCCGAGCAGCGCCCGCATCCTCTCCATCTTGACTGTTGTGAGCTTCTCACATCCTGAGTGAAGCATCCTGGGTATAAAAGGAAATAAATTCCAGTCGTTAAAGACACAGCGACGGCATTTTCATCGCCTTTTCTACACCTGCTGTGCCGTGGTCTAAATGGTGCTCATTAACTGTGCTCGACACCTTCAGCAGTGTCCTGTTTCGTGCAAGACCATGCACGTCTCCAGTTAATAGTCTCCAATCGCTCTGGTTTCCTTTTAGACTGTTCTCTGTTATAGCTTAACATGGTTATACTTAATAGCAGCGTGGGGCAAACGTGGCAAAATCTGCATATTTTCATTTACACACGCCAGTGAACAGTTTCAATATTTGCGCCAATTAAAACACATAGAAAATCCAGAAACGTGAGTCTATTTTCTCAGTGTTTTATGTCTAAAAAATTATCGATGTTCTAAGGTCAGTTTTCACAATAATATCACAAGTCCAAACTAAGCCAATGTGAATTTTGGCCAGGACGTCGGGGTAACAACCCCTACTCTTTTCACCCTGGGACTTGTAATGACCGCAGACGCAGGACCTGAGTTTTACATCTCATCCGAAGGGTGGGGCCTTTTTATGGTATAGTAAATATTGCCAGCAGCCATATCACCCTGCAACTCACAACTGGCAGCCCACTGGAGCCCAGCAGGTGTGAGCCTGGTCAGTACCTGGATGGGAGACCTCCTGGGAAAAACTAAGGCTGCTGCTGGAAGAGGTGTTAGTGGGGCAGTAGGGGGCGCTCACCCTGCAGTCCATGTGGGTCCTAATGCCCCAGTATAGTGACGGGGACACTATACTGTAAACAGGCGCCGTCCTTCGGATGAGACGTAAAACTCATCCTGACTCTCTGTGGTCATTAAAAATCCCAGGACATTTCTCGAAAAGAGTAGGGGTATAACCCTGGTGTCCTGGCCAAAATTCCCATTGGCACTTACCAATCATGGCCTCCTAATAATCCCCCTCTATGAATTGGTTTCATTACTCTGCTCTCCTCCCCACTGATAGCTGATGTGTGGTGAGCGTTCTGGCGCACTATGGCTGCTGTCGCATCATCTAGGTGTATAATGCACATTGGTGGTGGTGGAGGCTGTAAAGCACTTTAAGTGGGGTGTCCAGAAAAGCGCTATATATGTGTAAGCAATTATTATAGTGTCCCCGTCACTATACTGGGGCATTAGGACCCACACAGACACCTGTTCAAGCAGCAACCTTCGCTTTCCCAGGAGTCTCCCATCCAGGTACTGACCAGGCTCACACCTGCTGAGCTCAAGTGGGCTCGGCAGAGTACCAGGACAGAGTAAAATAGTAGTATTTGTGAACTGCTAAATTGTTTAAGAACATACACTATAAACAAGAAGAGGGTGTTTGCCCTGTCTAGCTTATTTGTACCTAAGTGGTCTAAGGATCTCATCCAGCTGACTCTTGAAAGAATTACAGAACATTATCAAATTCAACCGTAAGGTGAGGTATGTTTTTCAAAACTCCCACAACCGTTTGTGTGAAAAATGGTTCTAGTCCTCAGTTTTAAATGTACTTTCCTATAGTTTCCCCTTGTATCTTCCGATTTGTGCTTGATTTCTGATTCTGGAGTGTTCACGTGATTAATTAGGTCGATAGTGAGATATCTGAATACTTGAATGAGATACTCTTGTACCCCTCTCTGTTTGGGATCATCCTGGAGTGGGACATTCCTTTGAGCTGTGAATATATCGGGCCTCCCTTCTCTCAACTGAGTTCAGAACATCAATATATTTTGTAACTCAATAATATGTCTTAGCAGTCCATCACATAGTTTTAACATACATTTGTTGTATAATATATTGTGCCTTTTCTACTGCTTCCCCACATCATATAAAACAAAATTATATGTCAACATAAACCCCTAATTCTTTCACATTGTTCTTTGTCTACATTAAATGTCATCTGACAGGTTCTTTAAAAAATTTATTTGCAGTTTCTACAGCGTTTATTGATATTGATATGTTATTCCTATGGAATCCTCACTAATTACATCACCCCAGTTAGAGCACTGAGCTCTTACCTGTTTATTTTTTCTATCCATTAACCAGCTTTGACATCCAAAGACTTAAATTGACCTGAATGCCTCCTGTGATTAAAAAAAACATCTTTTATGAGGGACTTAATCAACAGTTTGGTGAAAATCTAAACATATCACATTCTCTGTGTGAATCAATTACTGCTGTTGCTCGTTCAAGAGCTCTAACCCGTACACAAATAAAGATCTACTGTGCCTTTTCTAAAACCCATATTGTTTATCCCCCAGAAGTCCACCTCTCCAGTTCAGATGATCTTGTAGTTTAGTGCCGATTATTGTTTCTATTAACTCGCCTTTAATAGAAAGAAGACGTAGTGGTCTGTAATTATTTGGTACATGTTTTAATGGATTTTTACCATACACAAAAAGACAGCAGTCAGAAGTGCAGGATCATTATTCCAGACGAGAAAACACAAATGGTGCACAATGCAAAATTGTTTTATTGCTTTATTTTAAAGACGATGTGTCATGAAAATAGCTATATTGACTATTACTCCAACTACTTCAAATTCCATTTGTGCAAGTCAATTTTATTAACGATTACCGCTTTAAAACATGCACTGAAGTGATTAATAAACATTTAAAAGTCCCATAAAGAGAAGTTTAACTTTTAGTGTATATATCGGTTATGATAGCATGGCAATTCCTTAATACCGGTTTAACGAAGGCAAGGGCTGGTCCTCTGCACAACCTCAAAACAGACGAGAAGGTGGAAGTCTCGCATTGAGGTGTCGCTTTTTGATGACGTAAAGTCCGGTAATAAGCGCTTCTGAGCATGGCTGTACTATTAGAAACAACTTTAGGGGATATCGTCCTTGATCTGTACACAGAAGAAAGGCCCAGGGGTAAGACAAAATATCACGTAATAGCAAAGCAATGAATATTTCATTGCGATACATTTCGTCTCGGTTATTTGTGGAGACAAATGTTTGACCTAACTATGTTGTGGTAGGCATTATCGTAATTACCTCAAGTCGTGAGCTCTGTATATCAGGACGGCATTTTCAATTGTTTTTAATGATTATAATTCAGAATTTGTAAAAATAAGTAATGTTTGGTAAAAATAAAAGGCCTAGATGGGTATAGCCCAACTGCGTGTTTTCCTGAAATGAACTGACGCCTGTCCCTGGTACACTGGCGATTGTGAAGTTGCGCAGTCTGAAGTATCACTGTTAGGCATGTTTATTAACGTTTTGCTTTGTAGACAACGAGGCCGTTAAATGCAACGTGTTGCGATATATGTAGAAATAACATCGTTAATGCAGTTGTTTTCTTTTACAGCTTCCTTAAACTTCTTGAAATTATGCAGAATCAAATATTACAACTACTGCCTCTTTCACAATGTACAGGTAATATCGTTCAGTTAAATTGTTGTCGCCTTCTAAAAGTAAGTCCGTGACGATGAAGGAAACTGTTCTATAGTTCATTGACACTGCGGCGGCCGGGTATAACTCACCAGTATTATAAGGCAGTGTCTACTTTTGTAATGTGTTTAAGCACGTCTGAAGTATTAAGAAATCCACCTAGGCGGTGAATTCATCAGTAATGGAAGACGGAGATGGATACATCTGGATTTTCGATAGTCTTACACACGGACGGTTTCTGTTTCCTGTGTGTATGATCCTCTGTGCTTTATACATCAAGTCTTATAATGCACAGTTGTCTTCTGTAAAATTACATATAACCCTGAGTGTCCATATCTAAGATGTAAGCCACTGCCTGGAACATTTGTTGTATGAAATTCCTCTGCTTATAAATCTGTTTCATATTTCTAATACTGCTTTACTCTGTATTGCAAAGTTCTTGACTGTTGAGACAACGCTGTCCTATCCCAGTCATACCAGTTTTCCAGCACATAAGAGAACCCTTCCTCCACTTTCTCTCAGCTGTGTTGGTCTTGCCATTGCAGAGGGATTTCATCGTCCAGACTGGAGATCCAACTGGCACAGGCCGTGGGGGTGACTCGGTTTTCAGGTTAGACTTTTTTTTTCCTGTGAAAAAGGAGAGGGGGCACGGTTCGAAACAGCCATAGACAGCCGAAAGGCTCAATCCCTTACTGCCTTCTGGCACTCGATCGAGATTCATAATTTTAGACGACACCTTTGATATCTCAGCTGTGTAACTCAGACACTGGTGTTTTTACTTCTCAGCCTGCTGCGGTCTTATTGACTTAGTCCGCAGTATTCACTGTTAAAGTAAAACACATAAATGCAGGGTTTTTTTTTTTGTGACTGTGTTGTAGCTACAGTGTGTGTTCTGATTCAGTTCTTGCTGTTTCATTGTGTTTGCTAGACAGTTGGGTTGCTTTCCATGGTTGGTGCTAACCTTATTTTCAATTTGAGGGTTTTCTTGGGAGAAAGGCATCTGGTTAACAAATAACAGTAATCATACACTGGGGGCTAATGCTCATCAGTGCCTTTTTTGTTTTGTCTCTTATTATAAAGTGATGCGTTTTCAACTCGTAAATCCATTTTTCTTGCACCAGTAAGCTGTACGGGGACCAGGCCCGGTTTTTCGAGATGGAGAAGGCTCCCCGGATCAAACACAGGAAGAAGGGGACAGTTTCCATGGTGAACAACGGTAGCGAGCAGCATGGCTCTCAGGTAAAGATTCTGTGCCCTTCAACCAAGCGAAAACTGGTTAAAGGGCAGCCGCAGTCCCCATTTCTCAGACCGGTTATTATCTCGGTCACCAAATAAATTGATTGACGGTGTGGCAAAATTTTACAGCTCTGAATTACGTACAAGACCGTGAACTTGGTGATAGTTCTGGATGGTCCCCAAGGTGTCGCAAACCACTGGTCTCTCTGTGGGTGAGAGCAAGAGTCTGCGTGAATTGTGACATGAAGCGGCCCTTCCTGCTCACTAGTCACTGTGAGGACTAATGTAATGTAATGTACGAGCATATAAGTACAGGTTGTGTGTCAGACATTTAACCACAGAAATGTTCTCAAAGTTAACCAAGGCTGGACTGGGAAGGAAGACCTTTAAGGAATGCTAGATTGCTGTTGTAGATTGTATTGTTTGCAGTGGACTGGTGTCCCACATCCAGAGTGAGCCTGTTGCTTGCTGGGATAGGCTGCAGTTCCTTTATGCCCCTGTATTGGATTGGTCAAACAGTTGGTGCAGCCGTTTACATAACAGCTTTATTGTTATGTTTATTGTTAAATCTGACTATCTATTTAAATGCATTTACATTTTGTGAAAGGGTTAGATGGTATTTTACAGTAGAATAAAAGTTTAGTGCACAATAATTTTTTCAGAATTAGTATTACCATTCCATGGTTGTTAACTGGCAAAGAGCAAATACACCTTTGAGACACCTGAAGAAGGCTCCACAAAAGAAACATAGTGTTTCTTTTCTTCTCTTTTTGGCATGGAATAAACCTTTACTTGTTCCAAAGAGAAAATACTTTTTAAGGCTAAAACTTTATATTGCTTCCAGGCATCTCAGCACACTAGTCATCAGTAATTTAAGATTTTGTGTTGCAGTAGATATAGTATGGAAGCCTTCAGTTCTAGCTGTAGATGTAGTGTACCATTTGGAATGTAGTTTCAGGGTTCGGAACAGGCATTTTATGCAAAGCAGCGTCAAGCTTGGTAAAGGTCTGGTCTTTGCCTGTTTTTTAAGTTTTTCTAAAGGAGGATGTATTTTACTTATATGAAATCATATTGGTGTTTAAGCAACAGTTACAAAATTAATTAAACACTTAGTAAATATGACACCAGTTGTAAGAAGATTCAGTATTTAAACTTTGATTTAGCCTACCGGGTGTGTGTCTCTGTTGCTGTTAGGTTTTAGTCCAATAGCTCACAATAAGAATACTCCAAAAAGTAAAAATATGTTTTGCGAAAATAATTTCTCCCTGGCTTAGCTCTGGGTTTGGTCAATTTTAATTGTATCCTTGTCACTAAATTCACAACAAATGCAAAAAATAACTCTTATTTCTTTCAAAAACTTTATAAAAGGGAAGTCTTTTGAAATGTTTTATGATGAAGACATGATTTTTAGCAAGACTTGATTAAATGGCTGTAAACTGCTCAAATCAAAACATACATGGGTTTTTGAAGTGAAAATTCTCAAAAAATGTTTACCATTTGAAGAAGTGTTATTTTTCCCTCTGCAGTTCCTTATTACCACTGGGGAGAACCTGGACTACCTGGATGGAGTGCACACGGTGTTTGGAGAAGTGACAGAAGGTATGGATGTGCTGATGAAGATCAATGAAGCCTTTGTCGATAAAGACTTCATCCCTTACCAGGACATCAGGTGAGTCTCCAAGCACACACCCAAACATGAAATCCCACATGCCTTGTGAAATATTTCACACATTGTTTGCAAAAAATGAAACAACTACTTGCACAGCAAGTAAAGCATAATGAGCCTTTCTTTCTAATATTATTGACATGAGTCACTCAGCATTCATAAAACAAGTACAAATAAGTAAATCGAGGTATTATGTGTGTGCTGTTGAGTACCATTTTTAAAGAAGAAGTGAATGGATGTCTGTTTTTATGAAAATGGTACTGTCAGAAGCACTGTGCAGATCTTTGTGCATTCTTCTTGTCCAAAAAAAAGCTCTTCAGGGTTAAATTATTATATATTTCTAATAATTAGGAACCAGTTAGATGGATTGCATTTTTACATAGATATGAGTAAGTATAAAAAGGATCGACTGCTTTTTTTTCTCTTTTTCTTGCTTATTGAAGTATATGTATACCGTCTGCCTGTTTTCGAAAAGAATGTCATGTTTGAAATCACACATTAGGACCAGCGGTGTTTTGTGTGGCGGTGTCCAGAATGCAAAGAGTGTGTTCTTTCTTCCTGCAGAATAAACCACACGGTGATTCTGGATGATCCCTTCGACGATCCCCCTGGTCTGCCAATTCCCGATCGCTCCCCCGAACCAACCAAGGAGCAGCTGGATGTGAGTTCATCCTTAGACACCGATGGCGGTCGATGAGGAAAGAAAGTCATATTTATAAATGCTATAATGGGTATATGGGGTTATAACGGCTTTCCTCCGGTTTTTTCTTCTTTTCCCCCGCACTCCAGAAACATGCTGGTGGATTAATAGGCTTAATGGGTCCTGGTGTGTGTGTGTGTGAGTCCGTGTGTGCATCCGGTCCTCACGATGGACCGGAGTCTCCTCTCCAGGGTGTGTCCTGCCTTGCACCCATGTCTTGCCGGGATAAACTCTGGCTTCCCCCACAGCCCTGTACTGGATAAGGCTGTTAGAAAGCAGATGGATAATGATTCTGGAAAATATGAACAAAAATAAAAAAAAGCTCCTCACGAGCTACAGAAAAAGTCCATTGAAACCGTGAAATCCTAATTAAGCAATTCTCTTTTTCAGAAGGACAAAGGTTGGGGGAAAAATAATCTTGCTCTGTGATGTTCAGAACGACAGATTAGCTTTAGCTATTAGATTTATAGATTTAGCTATAAAAACATGATATTTGCGAATGCTTACAGGAGTGATAATCCGTGATTTTATTTTTACCGATTGTGTACTTGTTTTTAAGCACACAGCAGCTCCGCAGCAGCTGAACAAACCGGTCAGCTTTGTACTTAATGTTGTCTGTATCCGTCCAGTGCAACGACAGCCTCAGAGTGCTTTCCACAGTCACTTCATGGCAAACGTCGCCTTGAAAACAGTACAACAAGCGGGGCCATCAGAATTTTAGTTTTTGAAATGAACCAACTAACCACTAGTAAAGAGAGGGATTTTCAAATGTCTAGATTTTACATCTACTGTATGCAATGAAATAACACAAACTGTCAATTTCTATGACAGTCAATCAAAAAGAGAAGAGTATTTAGAGTATCTCAAACATTATAATAGTAACATTTATGGGAAAGTTGTAGAACACAGGTTCCTTATGCTTGGGGAAAATAAGGGACATATGCATAGGCACTCCTAACCCTGGCCTTTTCATATTCAGTCAACAAAGTGTTACAAAAAGTGTGATCGGCAGGAGGAGATGAACCGCAAACTGCCATGTCTTCAAAATGTCCCTCTTTATTATGTTGGCAGAGCGGTAGAATTGGAGCAGATGAAGACATCGACGATGGCCAGGGAAAGTGTGCAGAGGAACTGGACGAGCAGCTCAAAGAGAAGGAGGCTAAAACCCAGGCCATCCTTCTGGAGATGGTGAGGAAACGAGCCCGTCTGGGCACGGATAAGAGGCGTCCGTTTCGCCCCTGCTTGATGCTTTACAACACCCCTCCTCCCAGCAAGTCTTATTGAACTGGAGAGAAGATAGGTCTGTCAGTTGATTGATTCATACTGCTCCTTGGGATAAAAAAAGGACTGAGCTCAGGCTGAGTGATTTCATGATAATGCCATGTGCTCAGTGTTTTTTAAATTTGAGTTGACTTAAAATTGCCCCAATGACTGGATTGGCTGATCTGTATAAGTAGCCATTCAAAAGATATAATTGTACTTCAAGTAAAAACATGTAGAGATCAACCCACTTGCTGTGTGTGAATTACGGAGGTCGCCTGGCTGCTATCTGTATAATTGAGGATGGGCTGTCTGTGAAAGACACTGCCTGGAAGGAAGAGGTGCACAGAAGACTAGTCCAGAGAAACCAGAAAACTCCCTTTTTGTAGAGAAGGCTAATCCTAGACAGCAGAGGACCATCACTTTCAGCTGAGCCATCTGAGAAATACTTTTCGGGCTTCTGCAGCTGCAGCACGAGAAATTCCAGAAAGAGTTGCAGTCCTTCGCACATCAGCAGACTGTACTTCTCTGCCTGCATCTTGCTCAGAGGCCGTTTGCCCGTTACATGGCAGACAGAATCTAGCATCTTCCGTGCCCCGAGAGAGCCTCTGAGCTGGTGTGGTGGAGAGTTTCTTCCTCCGAAGCAGAATTCCATCTTGGACCGAGTGTTCGGCTGACTGGTGCGGTGCTAAAGCTGTTCGGCGAGGAAACGAAGTGTAGGGATGTAGGGAGGAATCTCCTTCAATACAGAAATGCCTTCGGTGCATTCTGAGGGCGATCCAGTGCTCAAGTCAACAGTGGTGACAAAGTCCTTCCATGGTGTGATTTTTGTGGGAGCAGCTCTCCCCTGCTGTCAACAGCAGACAACACTGACCTGGCAGCCTTCAACAGGACTGGTGGTGGTCAAGCATTTGCAATGTTTCATACTGGAAACAGATCATGAATGTTTCAGCTGTTTGTTTTTTGTGTTCACATTAACTGCAATTGTGCGTGTGGCACTAATGTTAGGCTTCAGTGCTACGTTTCTTTGTGCATTACTATGTAGTCGTATTCAGTGCAAAGTGCTTAAATGGTAAGAAGATTCTGCGAAGCTGGCTGGTGTCTGAACCACAAGCTCATCACAAACCTCAGCTGCCTGGAATAATCCAACTGTTCCATCAGGAATAACCCTTGAGCATCTCTCAGACCTTGTGCATTATGTAATGCAGCAAAACACAGCAGAGGGCTTTTAATTTACCCCTTTACAGACAAAATCCCAGTGGGCAGGACATTAGATTGCTGAACAGCAACCAGCCTTTCAAATCTTCCTTTTGCTACAGGTGGGCGACCTGCCTGATGCTGAAATTAAACCACCTGAAAACGTCCTGTTTGTGTGTAAACTCAACCCAGTGACGACGGATGAAGATCTTGAAATCATATTCTCTCGCTTTGGATCCATCAAGAGGTGAGACCGCATCTTACCTCTGCTATTCTGAGCACAATATAAAGTAGATTTTGTGGTGCTCTTGGCTTTCTGAAATGAGACTCCTACTGAATGAGCTGGTTCAAACCCACCTTCAGTCATAAAATGTATAAGAAACTCAAAGTGCTGTGTAAGTACACCCAAAGTACAGTGTACATAGCAGAAGAAAAAAGAGAGAAAGGAAAATATTCAGAAACCAAAGGTTCAGTTACAACATTGTGCATTTTCTTCTGCAGTGTTTGTTTCCAGCAAACTACAGCTCAGTTGGTTGTATTTAGAATCACATGATGTTACAACATGTAGCACATGGAAACTTAATCTGATTTTTTTTTGCTTTTGCCATGTTAGGTTCTAAATATTATTACCTAATTAGACTGTTTACAGTATGAACTTCCTCTAATGGGCTGACATTTTTTGCACACCATCTGAAATGTTTCATAATGCATTTACACTAACAAGTAAAGCATGTGTTACAAGTAGTGCAGATTCACATAAGATCTTATCATCGAATATATAATTACAGTGGAATCCAAGATCACATTAATCTTCCTGAATATAAATATTCTCGTGTTGCGATTATAGTCTGTATGTAATTTGAACATTATTTCCTTGCAAGATAATGCATTTGCTGTGTAATTACAGCGTTACTGATGTAGCCTTAGTCTAAATTTTCTTGGCATTATTTCATTTGCCTGGTTTATTTGCACAATTCTCAATGTGCGGTTATTCAGCTTAGCTCGCTGCTGTTGGCCTACATCAGGCTTGGAGAGAGAGAATGCTGATGTCATCATAGCTGCTCCAGTAGGATGAAGAGTACATGTGCTTCCTTTTGCGACATGAACTAAGAGCACAGGTAGCAGAGCTTTTGAGCTGAACAGAGAGCCAAGACGTATTGCTTTACATCCGAGCCTAGCAGGTGGCTGATTTGAAATACAAGCAAGTGGTAGTTGAAATGCTGCTGTAATACCATTAAGCAAAGCAGTTTGCTCAGATTGTTATTGTAAATGCTTTGCTGCATATATGGGTACTCTCCAGTTCATCTGGGACAATCTGTTCTCAAACTGACTTACCTACTTAAATAGACAATTAGAGAAAATTGAAACTTGACCACACCATTCTTTGAATGTGCAATGCCTCCATGGAGATTAACCACAGATAACAGCAATGTACTGCAGATTATGGCCAGTGATCTGTACTGGACAGCTCTCTGAATAGTGGCTTTCACAGGATTAGCCTGAATGTGCTTCCTAACCATGTGATTGCCACACAGACGCATAAAATGTTCAAGTCACCATAAACCTAGGTCATACTTTTTCCAAACAATTTTACAAAGATCTTCAGAGACCAGATCTATTAGATATCCTTAAGTAAATGTCCATTTCTCTGTTAACTATAGATATCGGACAGACAACATGTTCTTGAACAGGCCAGGAGTGTGCAGTGTTTGACCAAGCGTGTGCCTCTGCCTAGGGAATCCTGGTCTAGCTATTATTATAATAATTAATAATAATAATTGGCTGATGGGTTTATCCAGAGTGACTTACATTTGTACACTTGCATTTATGGCACCTTGCTCAACTAGCGGTGTCCTGCCTGACACTACTCCACTGCTGCCCATTAATATCACGCTACAGAATGCAGGGCTTGAACTCAACCCATTGGACTCAACCCATGATCCAAATGAGACCAGGTTCTGGTTACTCTTTTCACAAGCACTTTAATTATTTTTAATGTTTTTTCCACCATTACATACTGTAGCTACAGTAGACGTTTTGTAGCACATGAAGCACAGTTCAGTTAATGTTGTCCTTAATGCAGATTACATGCACGTTTTTTGGGTTTTAGATGTCAAATGTTTGCTTTCTCTTTTGGCAGTTGTGAGATTATTAAGGACTGGAAAACGGGAGAATCGCTGTGCTATGCGTTCATTGAATTCGAAAAGGTAGGGATTGCAACTGTTGTTATTGATTTAAATTAGACTGTTTGCAAAGAAAACCTTCTAGTTTCAAGTGATGATATTCTTATATTCTCTAGCATGTAGAAAAACGTGTGTTGGAAAGCCTGTGTTTGGAAACAGGTGTAATGTCACTTCACATGTCAAATTAAACAGTTTCTTGTACTATAGATGTATTATTCTGAAAACAGCTATTAAAGGCCTTGGAAAAGCTGATAGCTCCTTCCTGAGGTTTAGAAAATCCCCCAGTATCACTCATTATTATCTTAAGAGTACTAAATTGTCAAAACAAGAACACTATTGAATGTTTATAATAATTATCCTATTTAACGTAGTACCGTAGTGAACAATACAAAATACGTAAACTGCTGAACTCAGTGCGGCTAATTTCAAGGCAGTATGTTTCTCAACCACTTGTGTTTTTTTCAATCCTTTCTATCCCTGTCAGTTCTTCATTCAAGAGAAGTGCTTTCCTTATTTGTTTTCCTTGGGCCGCAAATATGATATTTTCAATTCCAGTAAATGATGCTAAAAAACATCCCAGACTCTCGGGGTAATGAGTAAGTTTTGCTAAAATGGCATCTAATGAAGAGGCAAACTGCTAATGGCACTTAATTAACGGTATGTAACTTTAAAAACCAAAAACACTATAAGTAAATAATACTAAGTAATGCTTAAATCAGTTGAATCAAATCCGGACCACTAGAGTGAATGAGTTTGCTTAATGCCGACCAGGATTTCCCAAGATTACTGAGGATCAGGCTTGGGATACGGCAATCCAAGCAAAACCACTGCAGCTTCCTGGGTGCGTTCAGGTTTGCAGTAACATCACTGAACAGCGCAGCTCTCCTGCCGCCACACTGAGTCGGCTTGCCCTCTTTCTCCCCGTGTGAACCAAGCGGTAAAGAAACGGTTAATGCGTTTCAAACTGAGCGGTTATAGTATGTTTTACAAGCGTATGAAGGAATAAACTAATCTGGAATATCATAAGTGGTTCAGGTGGGGAGCTGCGTCGGCATGCGTAGTCCGCAGTGGAACAAGTAACAGGTTTATTCCACGTTGAAAAGAGAAGAGAGAAAACACAACATTTCGGCTGTCAAGCCTTCTTCAGGTGTGAGAAAGACAGGGCAGAGGGCGAAGATATTTAATGTGGAATATCGTAATTTAATTTGGATAGGTGCTGTGAAACTGCTTTCCATGGTATCCTTCTGTATGAGGCTGAGAACTTTTTTTTGTACCACTTCAGCAAATTGTTTTTATGCAATTGCAGACTCTTGTGATTAGGAGATCATTAGGGGGATACATTGTCTTTCTTCCACATGTGCAACTGTGCTGCCCTAGTGTTTCAGTGCTGTAGGAGTGATTATACAGACAGAGGGCAGCACTTGGTCACTTTCTAGAGAACCTGTCCTTCATGTGTCAGGTTGCCAATGAGATGTTTTAAACAACCTCTAAAAGAACAGGGATGAAAAGAGCACCTCCAGATAATAAGTAGAACTCGACACTACACTCTGAAACATCTGCTCACTTGGATTGAGATTACTGGTATGTAGAGATGACCGGTCAGAAGCAGTTAATTGAAAATCATGTAAAGAAAAATAGTCTGAATGTTTTTTCCAAGTCGAGCCTGTATTTCATGACAGTTATAAAAAGACAAAATGAGTTGCAATTTTATGGGATTGTTTTTTTTTTCAATTTCACCCTCTACGACTCCCCCTGTATAGAAAATTTATCATTGTAGTTCTTTATACGTTTTTCAACAACATGCCAGTTTGTCAAACAGTGCATCTGACCTAGCGCAAGTGCTGATTTTGCATTTGGATGATAATCTCTTCATTCTTGTACTTTAACAGGAAGAAGACTGTGAGAAGGCCTTTTTTAAGATGGACAATGTGCTGATTGACGATCGGAGAATCCATGTGGATTTTAGCCAGTCTGTTGCAAAGATTAAATGGAAAGGAAAAGGCAAGTGACTTTCACAGTTTCCTGTAGATTAAGGGTGTCTGTAAATAACTTGATTCTAAGAGGTAATTTGCTGGCACAAAAATGCATTGCAAGCAGTAGTGAGAATGCTGTATGTAATGATAATGTGGAAACACTTCTCAGTGTAAGTGAGAGACCATTTTTGTATGAATCAGATCGGACCTATAGCGAGGGGCAGGTGTATCCTGTTTATTTCTGCGAGTTATTGAAGGTTACATAGTAGTTCAAGCAGGGAGCTGCGTCGGCATGCGTAGGCTGCAAAGGAACAAGTAAAGGTTTATTCCCTGATGGAAAGAGAAGAAAAGAAACGCAACGTTTAGGCTGAGGAGCCTGACACTTTGATACCTGAAGAAGGCTCCGCTCTGCAGCACTACTGCAGTGTGTTGGTCCTGGACTGAAATGATTATTTCATTAAATGTGTATTTATCATTTACACATTTATAAAGCATACCTCATGGAAACTACTTGAGTCACCAAGGTGTATGTTAAGCTTGGCTGAAAGCCAACTGGTGTGTTACTTCCCAGCACACAAATCACTACTGTCTCTGCTGGCACAGAGCCTGAGGTGACTCACCAGAGAGCCCGAGTCCTCCGGCTTGCAGGGTTACAGTAAGAGATTCATCACTCATGTGCTCTGCCAAGAAGATGTTTCTCTCTTTTTTTTTACCAGTTGAACAAAATTGACAAAGAAAACGAATATGCGAAGTCAGCGGGTGTTCTCAGAATACGTAGATCTAAAAGTGTTGGAGATATTCAAAACTGAAGTATTATTGTACTAAAAACAGCTGCTTCAGAAGGCAATGATACCAGCAGTCGGTAATTAGTTCATGTCTTTATAAAGAGATCGGAACAAACCCTTTCACTGAGTTTTGAATTCCAGTCCAGATATTAAAATGAGGTTTTTCTGCTGTGCTTGTTTTTTCAGGTGGGAAGTACACTAAAGATGATTTCAAGGCTTATGAGAAAGATCTTGACAGCCGTTCCAAACTGACGTTGAAAGACAAAGTAAAACCCAGACAAGAGTATCCTTTCTGTCGCCTGAGCTGTTGAAAGTGAAAATGGGAACCAGATTCACTGTATGGGAATTTATTGAATTTTTAGTAAATAATGCATAGTAATAATGTATTATTACAGAATACACAATGCTGGGACTGTATATTTGTATGTCTCTTTTTAAGCATTGACTTTGAAGTAATTTTATGCATTTATATAGTATACCTTCACCCATCATTTAGAGCCTTCTGGAGTAACATGCTAGTCCAGGGATCCCAACTACAGTGCTGGAGATAAAGTCAGGAGACAAACAAGACCCAGGCAGGCAGTCAGCATGTCTAGGAAGAGTTTTATTGGTTGGACTCGGGTCAGCAGGAACACTGACCATACCTTGGTCAACAAAAATCTCCATCTTGCCTGCCCCTGCTGCCCTATAGAAATAGGGTATTTCTATTCCCTGTTTTTATCTTGTTAATAAGATCACTTTATGGACCAAATACAATTTCTTGCATTAGGAATTTGTCTTTTCGCAGACCCCTGCTTGCTCTCCATGAGACACACAGACAGGGAGAAAAGCTTGGGGTCAAAGCACAGGGTCAGCCATTTATACGGCGCCCCTGGAGCAGTTGGGGTGAAGGGTCTTGCTCAGGGGCCCAACAGAGTAGGATTCCTCTGCCGGCCGCGGGATATGAACCGGCAGACTTCCAGCGACAGGCTCAGATCCTTGGCCACAGAGCCACCGCTCCGCTTCCCACTAATCTCAGCAGTCGTAGTCACAACACAAGGAATCAAATCAAAAACAGGGATCGTAGCCTGTTACTAATCTAGTTAATGCCCTTAGCATTAGTGAATGATTTCGCTCAGCCACTTCAGCAGCGCATCACTCATTCTGGTCCTGCAGCGAGCGAAAGGCCTGCTGGTAGCTCTGTTGCAGCAGGCAGGCTGAGGGCCTGAAGGGCATGTTGTATTGTACCGTGGGGAAGGTTGTGTTCAGCGTCACCTCTCTTTGCTACCACTTGAGGCCACCACTGCCTTAACCAGAGCCAGAGAGTCGTGGTTATCCCCAAAGGGCAATTTGTTTTACAAGACTCAAACTTAATCATTATTGGAAGTGCAATGCAGGAACCGCTCATAAAAAATGAATACGCAAAGGGTATAAATATAAACATTAGTGGAAATAACTGAAGCAGTAGGAAGCAATTAAAGGTGGTGAGGATAACAAACGATAAGGTGTGATTGACAGGGGAAATCAAATGACGTTTCTGCGATGAGGATTAAAGACCGTGCATTCTTGTCTAAGCGCGACCAACGGATAAAGCTGGGAGCTGAGGGGTCACATGTGTTGTCTAACCAGGCAAGTCGTGAGCAGGTGCCACAGCCTTGCTCAGCACGGGTTGAGCACTTCCAGTTTCTGAGGGTAGTTCACCTCGCTGCAGAGGAGCAAGGCAGGACAGCGACCGGGCTCTGCAAGTTGGGGATCAAGGAGGGACAGGGAGCTTCCGGCTCAAGATGAGGAGCAGAGAGGGCGGCTGCAGGTTTCGGCAGAGACTGGCGATGGGCAGGAGCAGAGAGGTTACGCTCGTGACCGGTGAGAATGGGAGTTTTTAATGGGATGTGTTCTGCCCAAGGCAGCCATCTGAGAGACTGGAGTGATGGAGTAGTGGGAGAAAAGACAGAGAGACAGCAGGATTCTGGATGAATTTGCACAGGCAGGTATTGTTGGACCTGAAGCTGTGTAGAGCAGTAAGCAAGGGACACATTCTGCAAATGAAGCCTGAGGAGAGGGTCAGATAAGAACCAGGCTGGGAATGTGAGAGGCAGGGGTTCCTGGCATAGAGGGACAAGGTGGTGGAAACGAAATCAGTCCTTCCTGTTTGGTTTTCCTGAACACTTCCTGAAGCTCCAGGTATGAACTCCTTCTGGGCGACGAGGAAGAAGAGCCAGCAGCAAGCCATCAGCATTCTGGGAAAAAGCACAAAGAGAAGAGGCACCACTACTCTGATGAGGAGGATAGCAGGAAGTCAAAGAAGGCAAAGGTAAAGGAAGTGAAGTCTACTTCCTGCACATGGGGAAGATATTATTTTACACTTGTGACACAGGTAGCGCAAGAATTTTTAACACTAATATTGAACTTGGAAATACTGCGAGTTAAATTGACCAGTTTCCCAAGATTTTCTTTGAACTTATTCTCAGTAGTGTTAGAATTCTTATCTGAATAATACCCGAAGCTGACTTCTAACCCAAATCCACTTTGAAGCTGCTTGTGTTTAATTCACAAAAATTGACAAACACGGGGGGGGCAGTGCACCACAGGAAGGGAACGTGGTGTCCTCCAGGTGCTCCAGTTTTCTCCCACAGTCCAAACACATGCTGGTGGGTTAATTAGCTTCTGGGTAAATGGCCCTGGTGCGAGTGTGCACGCCCTGTGATGAACTGACGTCCCGTCCGGGGTGTGTCCTACCTTGTGCCCATCTTTCTCCGGCTCCCCCGCGCCCCTGTCCTGGATCACGAGGTCAGACGATGGATGGCAGAGCCAGTCTGCCTGCGTGTCGGGGAGGGAGACCGAGTTCATTGCCTTCTCACTCTCTCTCCCGGCGTGCAGGACAGCACGGAGGACCCGCACAGAGAGCGGGGGAGGGGCGGGAGGAAGGCCGACAGGCAGCGCTCCCACTCCCGATCCCGATCCCGCTCCCGCTCCCGGTCCCCGGACAGGGAGAGGCACAGAGACCGGCACCACAAGCAGGGCAAGGCCAGGGAGAAGCACCGGCAGGAGGACAGGGACCGCAGGGATCGCAGCAGGAGCCCCAGGAAGTCCCGAGACAAGGACCGCAGCCGCCACAGATGAGGAGCGCGGTGCCCAGAACACCCCTCTCTCGCCTTCTGTTCTTTTCATCGTCGTCTTTTTTTGTGAGCTTTTTTTCCTCCCAGTACTGTGAGGGGGTCGGCACTAAGTCAGGCCAGCGGCTTCTGCGGCCCTTCGGGGCTCACCTGGAGCCTTCAGCAGGTGCGTCTCCAGCTTCTTTTATTTTTCCCCCGGGTGTGACGAAGTAGAGCACACTTCCCGTTCGGTGATATCCCTTCCTCGAACATCATCTGCCAAACTTCATGGTGCGATTTGTACTCTAATTTCAATTACCATTCTCTTATAACAGTACTGGCAAGCTCTGTATGTTTGTTTTCAGTTTTAATTTTTTGTTTTCTACAATTGTGAATTAAAATAATTGCCTTTTGTTAAAGTGTCGGTTTCTTTCGAGCCAAAACCATCTGCTTTCAATTGTACACCTTCAGCGATTTCTGTGCTAGCACATAATGGTGTCATAGGAATATAGTTCTTAAGCCAGGCCAAATGTCAAGTGAGGTTGACCTTTGCCCTACAGTTGAACTTATTTCCTCAGACTGAAGCTTGGGCTTCCCAGGTGGCTCAGCTGGTGAAAACGCTCGCCTGAGCTCATGTTGAACTGTGCGATCCAGGCTTCACAGGTCCGAGCCTGTGTCATGTCACTCTATGATCGTCTCCAGGGTTCCCCAGGCACATCAGCAGCGCACAGCTGTCAGGGCTCTCTCCCCGAACACAACGCCCCCCTGTGGCCTCTCACGTGTCTGCAGGCTTGTGGTGCAGCTGGTGGGGGACGCGCCTCTCCTTCAGTGTTGGGCGTCAGTGCCTGTGATCTGTAAAAGACCTGCCTCAGCTACCTTATTTTCCCATGTGCGGTCACAGGGTTTGTGGCCATGAGCCAATATCTGAAATCTCAGGTCCGGATTATTTCCCATCAGGTGAGCAGAGCAGTAAAAATAGCCAACTCTTAATCTATACATGAAGTAAAAGTAAAGAAATACTGTATACTGATGCTGGCCTTTTAGCCTAATGTAATAATGTTAAGACAAAGTCAAAATATGCTTGCTTGCAATGCACAAGTTTTTTTTGTAAGTTTAGTTATACATCACATGTTCTACTTTTAATGGGTGCAAGAAAGCTTTTACTTCTACATCATGTAAGGAGACGGAACCCTAGAGGATGAACATCGTTTGCAAGGCAATTTTTCATGCTTCTGAAAAATGTATAATTTTATACCTTCTAATAGTTCTATGTGATGTTTAAAGAATTCATCTGTAATTTGTCAAAAAGAAAAGTGAAGGGAATTGTCAGACTATATTTTGGAAAAGAGATGTTGGCCGTGAAAGAGATTAATCACAGATTTCTGTCCCAGCAAGGAAATGTGATCATAACGCAATAAAAGCCTGCAAGGCCTTCTGTCCTTTACACAAGGGCTGATTGCAGACAGGTTTTTACAGTGTTCGGGTTGCACGAGCCAGAATGCTCTAATATAGTCATAAAAGAATTAAATATCATTTATCATTAATAATAAAATGATCATGCCTGCTGACCTTACAATCTAGCCCTTTTCCAAAATAAAATGTGCAGAGGCTGAACATTTGATCTGAGCTACGTGTTGGTAAAAAGAACCTGAACCAGCTCCGCTCATCCCTCAACACCAACTGTAAGCAATAACAGTAAACAATAAGAATAATACCAGTGATTGCCCCTTTCCACCTTGTAACACCTTTCAGAAAATACTAGAAGACTAAGACTTGTAAGGCTGCCAAGGAACATTTACAGGTGGTCTTCTGTACCATATGAATCATTTGCCTCTTGTTTCTCTGGGATTCCCCGATATTCACTGCGTTTCTTAACATCAATAACTAAAGTCTCCTCTGTATCGAACACTAACGTCTGACTCGCATGGCATTCACGGGTGCTGGTAACACAGAAATGATGTGGCACTTTTGTTTTTTCACGAATGCGATAGGAAACACTCGCAACGCATTTGTTTAGAGTCTAGACACTAAGTCGTGAAAGGTCATGCGTCGACTGTAAAGCTGAATTGAGCCGAATAGACCCTCCGGTCTCTCCTGTACGTGACAGGTGCAGGTCCTCGGACAGCTGTCTCCACACCTGCTCAAAAGTGTTCAGGAAGAGTGCACCCCCGGATTCTGAACTGGCACTCTTCGGCAGTTCAGCTGCAGTGTTCAGGGAAAAACTGAGGAGTGACGCTGCGCTGGTGTTCGGAAGGGTTGTGGCCAGAAAGAATGATCTCCGAAGAGTACTGGACTGGACTGGACCCTGTTTCAAGAGCTGATCTCCTTAATTACAGTGGAGAGGATTCGTGCCTATGGCACCTGAAACTCAGGCACTCAAGCGCGATGCCGTAGCGATTGGGAACCCTCTCTCGAATGTTTTGAAAAAGACTGGGCTTTGGTCCTGTCCCTGATTGTTTTATACATCCAGTCATTTTGTGAATCTGAGTTTCTTAATGCAACAAGAATACTGTAAAAAGGCATAAGCGAATTCGAGCTCTTTGTTCGTTATCTGGCCGTTTTTGAATGTTTCTTCACTTTTCAAAACTAAACGAGTTGCTTAGATATAGAATGCTTTTGAAATCAAAAGCCTGCTGTGCAGAAATAGTAATTTCACTTAACTTTCCACATAAAATGTACAGTTTCTTTGTGTAGGGCTATAAAAGGTATTCTTCTGATATCTTATAGATTAATGCACTATGTCTCATCGATTATGACACCCATCAATTCTTTAACATGGGTGTAAGTTAAGGTAATTTGTGGTTAAAGGTTACCCAATGAACAAAGCCACTCAAAAGTTTTTCAAAGAGTTTTTTTTTGTTTAAAAGCATGGTTTTTCTTCCTTCTTGTATATCAGAAATTAACTTAACAATGTTTGATGTTTGAGTGAAGCTAATAGCATACTTGATCTCTGCGTGCTGAAATAAAAGTTTTCCAATAGAAAACTGTCAAATAAATTGAGCAAGCACAATGCAAGATTCAAAATCGTTTCTCTAAAAAAAAATCAATTTGAAGTACTTTATACATCCCCAAGGAGGAATATAAGAAGCTGAAGTCCATCCATCCCTTTTCTAACCCCTTCTTCCAGTTCAGGGGCACAGGGCAGCCTCTCCTGGCAAGCAATGGGAGCAAGACAGGATACACCCTGGACGGGACGCCAGTCCATCACAGGGCAGACACACAGACAGACACACCCTGGACGGGACGCCAGTCCATCACAGGGCAGACACACAGACAGACACACTCTGGAAGGGATGCCAGTCCATCACAGGGCAGACACACAGACAGACACACCCTGGAAGGGATGCCAGTCCATCACAGGGCAGACACACAGACAGACACACCCTGGAAGGGATGCCAGTCCATCACAGGGCAGACACAAAGATATACACAGAGACACACAGACACACACACCCTGGATGGGATGCCAGTCCATCACAGGGGACACACAGACACACATTCACACACCCTGGACAGGACGCCAGTCCATTACAGGCCAGACGCACAGAGACACAGACAGACACACACAGACACTAAGAAGCCAGTTAGCACTGTTAGTTTGTACTGTGGGAGGAAACCCATGCAAATATGTGGAGAACATACAAACTCCACACAGATAGTACCCTACAATAAAACTTCTACTCTGAAATAGCTATACAAGTAAAGTCAGGGAAAATGGTTTGTTTAATGTCAGGTTCTGAGGTTCTGATGGGTTTACCTCTCACATTCTAGGGCAAAACATCAACAGGACATAAACTGCCCCCAATGTTTCCTATGGGTAATGGGAAACGTAGTGCCATTGTGTGAACAGCAGTGCTGCTCCCTTCCTATTGTGAATACAGCTGTGCGCTTTTTTCTAAGAAAGATTTTTTCGGGGTATACAAAAAGGTGAAGGCTTTTTTTAGAGCGTGTGTGGGCGCAGGCAGAGTGTTCTCTGGGGAAAACAGCGTGGGCTCGCACTACTGACTTGATTATGAAGGAGGCTGTCTGCGGTAAGAAAAGCCTCACTTTTCGGTTACAAAAAGGATCAACACCTACAGATCTAACCGCTTGACAGTGTTTAAACAATGTGATGCAAAGACACGAGATGTGTGCTGGGGCCGGAGCAGCCTGAGGAAGTTTACCGCAATGAGTAGCTCACATTTAAGATATCCAACAAACATTTCACGAGGAAGTAAATCCGATTGCCGGTTTCTGAGTTCAGGTTTTTGGTGATAAGCATAACAGCAATGAAATGCTTCAAAGTTTGGAGTTTGGACTATGTAACAGATTATTGAGGGAATTAAGAAATGCAAAACAAACTCAATTTAACACAAGAATTGCTATGAATTCTTAATCCTAACGATGCATCTTCTAATGATGCATCATAATCCTTAATCTTAAAAAAGGGTTTCTTAATATTAATTAAGAATGTCAAAACCTGAAGTTGATTCCTAAAATAAGCCTCTCAGCAGAGAAGTAAAATTGTTTATCAGGAAACAAGCTTCCACTCCAGGTCAGCTTCCGTAGATTTCACATGGCAGTTAAAACACCAGGAAAAACATGCCTTGGGTATGTTTTTTCATCTTGGACTTTGCTATCTGGGGTTCCCCTACACGCAGATTAACTCAATGGGCAGCACCGGTGAGACTAACAAGTTCGATTCTGGATCACACAAATCTTTATCTTCCTCTTCATAGGCACATCAAACACCTGGTCAAAGCAGAGAATCTGGCTGAGCATGAAACAGGATGATCTTGGAATCTTTGTGTGTTCTTTGCATCTAAAAGGTGAAAAGCCCTGTCAGAAGCGCTAATTGATGCAGTGATCTCTCAGTTCTCAGTCTCCTTCGTATTCAGGTGAGCTGCAGTGGTGTGGCAGCTGAAGTAGTAATTGAGTGTCTGATGTCAGTGGGTATAATTGCAATGACTGTCGATAATATGTAACATGAAGCAGAATCTGCTCTTTGCCATCACAATTCCATCCATGCATCTGTTTTCTAACCTCTTTATTCAATTCAAGGTCGGGGGTGAGCCCAGACAAGTAATGGGTGCAAAGCAAGATACACCCTGGACAGGACACCAGTCCATCGCAGGGCACACACAGACATTCAGGCCGAATTGCCCAGAAGTTAATTTAATTTCCAGTATGTCTTTGAGCTGTGGGAGAAACCCAGAGTTCCCAGCACAAACCCACACAAACACAGGGAGAACATGCAAACTCCACGCACACAGCGCCCTAGGAATTGAACCCAGGGCCCCAGAGCAGTGAGGTAGCAGTGCTTACCACTGTCCCACCATACTCACTTCATTTTACTGTAATGAAATATTACCCACTTATATTCGATATTGTTTCAAAAATCTAATAAAATGCCAAATCAAGTGCCTTCTTGCAATTAACCTTTAACACAGACACTAATTGATAGAGCAGGTTTAAGAACAGAACATTTTATTTGAAGGTTCCTTCATTGGACGGCAGACTCGCTTTTCCACTCCACCCAGATTTTCCTCTGTTTTGGTATTCAATGACAATTCTAGATGGTTCCTTTGTGGTAAGTTGAACGAAGAGCTTGCAATGCAATGCAGGAAGCAAAAGGTTTCACAGACGTCAATCTGCCAGGTTGAAGGCTGTGTGGTTTGCTGTTAGCTGAATGTTTTTTTGCTTTTTTATCACATAACCTATTCAAATCAGAGGTTATAGTTTATTTTTATCTGGGGGGGGGGGGGTGTTTAGTAGGTCTGGAACGCTTCTCCCTCCTGTCTGTGATGCACGAGCTCTGCACCACTTCGCTGATAGCAATCTGGTGCAAACTTCTGTGTGTTCAAGATGTATTCCCCATTACAATCAAAAAAGGGATGAAGAAGATGTTTTATTTCAGGAACACCTTAAACACCTTTATCCCTTACCGGGTCGGGGGGGCAGCCAGAGCCTATCCCAACAAGTAAGAAAGGTGGGATACATCCCGGATAGGATGCCAGTCCATCCCAGGACAGACACAGACATGCTCACATCTAGGGCCAATTTTCCCAATTCGTCAGTTAACCCTCCAGGATGTCTCTGGACTGCGGGAGGAAACCCCCGTGAACACAGTGGGAACATGCAGACTCCACACAGGCAGCACCCCTAGGTCAAGAATTGAACCTGGGGCCCCAGCACTGTGTGCCACCCAAATCGTCTTCGTGGTTTGTCTGAATAATGTTTAATTTTGCTAACTGTCAAAAGTACGTCAGTCTAAATCACATATTTGTGTGATTTTGGTGCCGACTGAGTTCAAAATTCAATTGAAACAAATAAAAAGAAGCTTTGTGGGCCTTTTTGGTTATAAACACAAGACCAATTGAGTCCGAAAGAGAGTTCTGATTTAAGCACCATAAGCCTAAATGTGATAAAAATCATTGACCTGGGTATTCAAAGAATGTCCACTGCTCCAGTATGAATCCAAAGCTGCTATTTAAAATAAACCAGAAACCAGAAGATTTGGAGCATTGTTTCTTTTAATGCAAATATTCTAGTAGTGATTCACCACGCTATTGTACAGTTGTTGCTTCTAGAAGGAATCCAATTATTTTTTAATCCCTCATTAACTCTGCCTACATACAAAACCAGATCTTAAACCTCTTTTATTATATAATTGTTCACTTCCCTTCTTACAATGTCCGAACATTATTACGGAGTAACTTTGCTCTTTGAGTTTGGAGTGTCAATCAACTTTGCAATGTAACACTCTTGACTGACTGGTCTACAGTTTCTTCACAGTAGGACTGGAAAGGATGTATCATGATTAGAGTAAAAGTGATTATCAGGCAGAGTGCTTACACACCTAACATTATTTTAGAAGTGGATAGTCATACCTAACTGACTAGAATTCTTTGCAGACCAATTGATAATACTAAAACAAAGACACACAAAAAATAATTCAACAATTAAAAGATGCTGGTACCCAAAATGTCATATGTACTTTCATTCAGAAGTGGTTTACAAAAAGGAACAACTGTATTTGAGGGTGTATAGCCATGGATTGGGCACATGTAGGTATTGCTGCACCTCAGGGATCAATTCTTGTCCCATTGATCAATATCTGTGATTTTGTATCTGACATAGCTGTCTAATTCAGTTTTCAAGAGATAAAAATCAAACACAGAAATTCATTTCAGACAGAAAGCAAGAAATATTTCTGTACACAAAGTGTCGAGTGCATCAGAAATCGACTCCCTACATATGAGGTTAAGACCGAAACTCTGGGCTGTGTCAAGGAATTTTAGATTAATTTAGCTACTAATCTGCCAAATGAACAACATGGGCTTCTTGTTTGCAATCTTCCTTGTTCTTATAAGATGTTCACAGCAGTATTACAGGTTTCATAATTAAATACTGATATGTATTGATACACCTATAGATGACTATAAAGTGTCTCGAAGAGATCAGCTACAGTGAGTAACAACTGGCAGTGTAAACATTTCGAGAATCACAGCAGAGGGGATGTTTGTTGAGATGCAGGGGGTCCGGATTTAGTGATCAAAGCAATTGTAAAGTTCACCTTGGTTTAGTTAAGTTCTGGGTAAATGATAAAGTGTCAATCAACAGTCCAGAAAGTCATCATATAAGATCAGATCAAGTCCGAGAAAGAGAACAGGGGGAAGGATAGACAACAAGAGAGAAGAGACCGCAGGAGAGAGGTCTTTGTTTGAAAGCATCCGAAAAAGACCTGATTGGAGCTAAGTATTTGAATCTTGCTAAGAGAGCTTTCTATTCTGTCGTTTTTAGGGAACGTGGGCGTCGTGAGTCGAGAATACCTCGGTTAAAAACAGCCTTTCCTGCCTGGGGGTGCACTTTCAGCCCAGGGAGATCCCACTTGTTTTGTGTCATCCGGGTTTACAGAGGGAGAGATTTAGCTGCAGATTGTGATCTATTCAGTTTAGAAAGCAGCTGATTTCTGATCCTGGCCTGTGAAGGCATCGAGAAGTAGATACTTGGTAAGAGTCTGGGGTTTTCTGGGTGGACAGAACACCAGGCCTCTGGGACCCCTTGTCTGTACATGCTGTATACATGCAGAAACCTTTGTGTGGTATGTTTAGATTGTGTGCAGTGTTTGCATTGTCACCGTTAATAAATACCTGTTCAACCAAGTATGCCTGAATTATTACTTTTTTCACCAAAAAACTGTGCCAGAGAATAAAGAATTCATGTGCCTCTAATTATACCGACAGTTTGGGTACAGTTCTGGAGAAATCACTGAAAAGCAGGGGGTTATGATGATTTATTTTAGTTATGGACCAAGCCGCTCAGTCAGTTCCTGTTTTCACCATTGTCTTAACCCTCCCCCCTTGTCACAATATCCCACACCATCCCTACAGTTGTGGAGGTCCGGGATTGTGATTTTAAATCCCACTCTTCCTGCTTCCAATCGGATGAGCACATTGGGCAATCAGGCTCATCTATTGCGCCGTGCCGTGATTGCTCTGCTCCGGTCCCTGACGTGCAGGAACCGTAGTGAAAGGCAAGCCGAGCTCCAAGCGCAGGGCCTCGCTGGGACACGGAGGAAGACACCTGCGGCTCAGGGGGCGAAGCGATCGGGCGGAGAAGAGAGAATTCCCCGCCGACTGAGCGCTCCTGCAGCGATGAAATAAGGAAGAGAACCTGAGCATGAGCTCGGCGTCGGAGCGCTGAACAGGCAGGGAGTTCACCTTAAACAAGGAGCTCAGTTGGATGATCGGGGTGCGCCTGATTAATAACTTAACGAAGGCCGGGAGCAAATCTGCCCGGGGCTTACGCGGGGGGCCCGAGTCCCCGCGCGAACGCGTTGGTTGTCGGGGGCAACACCGGGACCCGAGCCGCTCCGAACCCGGGTGTAACCGTGACAACGCGGCGAGAACGACACGTGACAGGGGAGCAAGCAACAGGTCTGTTCCCTGCTGAAAAGAGGAGAAAGCAAGCACAGCGTTTTTAACAGTAGGCACAGTAGGTCTCTCTCGATTTGCAGCTTCTTGCGAACGAGGAGAGGAGAGGCTTCAACGTGTCCAATTAAGACAATCATAAATTCAGCCAGGTATTGAGTTGCTCAGGCGGAAGGAGAGCCATGAGCCTTCGAGCCCTCCTGGACTGCAGCTGTGCCCCCTGACATACCAGCTTTGCCACGAGTGCTTCAGTGTTTCTGTCATGTGCAGTGTCGACTGCCTTGATTATTTAAATTACCTTCAGCCAAGTAGCGTCAGAGGTCAGGGTTACTGAAGGGCTGCCCGACTATCACCACACTTCGAAAACAAATACACAGGCGCCTTTACTGCAAAACTCTGGAAACGCAGGCACATTACATCAGAGAGAGAGAGTAACGCTGAATATTTGCATAATGCTCTTCACTGAAGGGCCCCTAAACTCTCTACAGAAGGAAGGAGCCTCATTCATCCAGCACTGCAGTGCGGGACTCCCTTTGGTACGACTGCAGCCATTGTGCACCACAGCAGATCGGAGGGAGACCAGCTGCTGGCTGACGTGAGGAAAAGAGAGTGCACCACCTTAAGATTCTGTGCTTTTCCATATGGAGCGACATCGGACTTTCACATAGCCCTCACCAAGTCCTAAGAGCAGTTAAATCCAATTTCATGTCATCACACGGATGTTGTAGAATTGTACGGGATCCTATCCAATCGGATTAAGGCAGCACATTAGGAATGCCGGCCTTTACGCCCCTCCACTTAATGGCAATGGGAACTGTGGTCCAGGGGGAAGACGGCTCCACCCACTTACTCAGTTTGGTAAATGAATCAGATCCACATGGATCAGTTTGCTTCCTCGTCCTGTGGCGTTCTGTGAATGATCCTCCCATGCATGCCCAGAGACACCAATTCTTGCGTGTGAAAAGTGCACACTGAAGGGAAATGTCTTTCTGGATATGAAAAACAGGATGTTTATTTCAAACACTGTCTCGTGAAAATAGCTGCCATGCTATATATGGCTGTCTGACAAACATGCACATTTGAATCATTGCTGTCCATCTGTTCGTGATGTAGCTGTTTTTTCATTCAGATATGCATGACTACAAGCACTCTTTCATACCTTCAAAACTGGATAGACCGGTTCTGAGCACGAGAAAGCTCATTCATGCCACTCTCTTGCAAAAGACCAGTGGAACTCTATAACTTGTGAATTTGTGGGAGTATTGCAAGGTGATTATCAGTAGCAAAAACCACAATTTGCATATTCCAGCAGTATCGTGCTCGTTTTGGGTTTTCTGGAGATAAAACAATGACAGCAATTTGGAACATGAAAAGAAGTTGCCAGTAAGACATTCAGCATCACTCTTGGCTGATGATATCACTGAGCTAGATTGCTCTGAAGCCTGCAGAAATCAGTTTGCTTTAAAATACAGGAAAATATGAATGGAAAAGGAGTCAGGAGAGCTACTCCCATTACGATGGTGCTTTCAAATACACTGAAAGAACGCGTTGTTACATTTTGTGTGTATCGTGTTTTGTATTGTGTTATATTCACTTTCATTGGCTATTATTTGTCATGCTAGCTTAGTACATAAGGAAACAGCGGCCCCTGAGAACACGTTCGACATTTGGATGGAATAAAGCAATACAGAGACGTACAGCTGCTTGGTTTTATTGTTTCCTCAGCTGAGCCACTTCCTCCATAAACCTCAAATCAATCACTACTGTATAAGAACAATAACAACAAAAACAGAACCAACAGGATAACATGGTAAACAAAATAATAATCAGAGGGACGCTGACTATTACAAAAATGATATATTTTTATTATGTGTTTAAGGTATACTGCATGTGTTGCTCCTTTAAAGTTAAGTAGCATCTGGCACTGGGGCAAATTCCCATAAACTTTTGTTGACATAGCAATAAAGTATTGAATCTTGAATTGTAATATTTTAAAAAATCAATCTTATCCAGAGACAGAATTTCTCTACCTTGGACTTAAACCACTAAAAGCACAACGACCGTGCATGAAGGCTGTGTTATTGTGTTGAGTTATTGTGCGATTGCAGCCACTGAAGCCCCCAGGCCTGTTGAAACCGAACACGGTGATTGGATGTGGGCTCTGCATTGAGCTTTGAGGTCTTTTGTAAAGGCTTGTTAACAGGAAAACCTGTCGGATGTTCAAAAGCTTAAATTTTTCAGAATTTCTTTAGATTTTTGAGAGCGCAACAGCTTTCTAATAAATAAGGGATCTACAGTATGTAGTTTGAAAACCGTCTCCCTATACTTGTGGGGCTCTGTGCGCCATTTCAAAAGTGAGGACAAATCTCAGGACAATTTTTTTTTTTATTTATTTTTATAAAATAAACTTTATTCCGAAAAAAAAAACATCTCAAAAGGAAAACATCTCACACAATAAAACTCCACAAGTTAAAACAACGGCGGAACGGCGGTGATTGTCCGTTATCAATCCTTGCAAGGGTGGGCGGATTTGCGCTATTATGAGTGTCCCTCCAAACCCTACCGCTTGCTGTAACCCATTAATCCCTGTACAGGGTCCATAGGCCTTTCCAGTGCTCCTTTGCCGTGGGGAAACCCCATTTAGCAACATCGCGCTTCATCCTCCTCCTGAGGTCCGCCAGGATCCTCTCTTCCAGCTCCCTCGCTCCCCACTTGTTGTTGTGCCGGATGAGATTGTTCCTTGCGTCCCACAGGCCTCAGGACAATTGCCTTACTTCCTGGCCTTGTCCCCACTAATTCTGCCTCTCAGGATCCCCACCACACCTCATATTGGCGGAGGCTCTGTGGCTAAGGATCTGCACCTGTGGCTGGAAGGCTGCTGGTTCAAATCCCGCGGCTGGCAGAGGAATCCTACTCCTTTGGGCCCCTGAGCAAGGCCCTTCACCCCAACTGCTCCAGGGGCGCTGTATAAATGGCTGACCCTGCGCTCTGACCCCCAGCTTCTCTCCCTGTCTGTGTGTCTCATGGAGAGCAGGCTGGGGTATGCAAAAAGACAAATTCCTAATACAAGAAATTGTATGTGGCTAATAAAGTGATCTGATCTGATCTTGTTTTTATGGGTAGGCTGTCCATCCCTCAGCCAAGCTTGTCAATGACCAAACAGACCAAATATCTCAGATTGATCTGTCACTGAAATTGTCAACACTCTAAGTAATTATCGTTATTATTATGTGTTTGGACGGCAGATACCCTCAACCAAGGTGGCTTGCAGGCACCGACAGTCAATGCAGTGGACTTTTTTAAATCAACAGTGAAACACGAACCAAAGGGCGTTTATGGAAACTAAGGGGAAGTGCCTGTAAATCTTAGCAAGGGAGGCACTTCTTTACACAAAGGGGTGCAAGGGTCTGCAACAAGATGGCAAACCATGTTGCCGATGCCGATACTCTGGCTTCTTTGATGAAGATGAGATTGTTGTATTAATTAGCAATTGAATAACAGAATCAGGTGGATTGGCTAAATGCAGTAATGAGACGTGCATGTAAGAACGAGACAAGGTTGCTGAAACCCCTAGGTTGGTCTGTGTTCTCGTTTATTTTAAATCTAGGACATCATTAGATCTGCATGACAGTCTTATTATATGAACATGACCTGATTAATTATCAGGTTGTTGCTGACCTGTTGCTGGAAATTTAAAAAAAAGTATTGCCATTGTTGTGACAGAATTGGAAATTGAAAATCAGTTCCAGAAAAGGTTTAGGGCCCTGGGGCTCTTGTCTTTCTTGGAATATTCTGTTGCTCGCAATGAGTAATGCTGTTTCCAGGCCTAAAAGATACTACGGCCGAACATGAAAGAGCCTGCTATTTAGCAATAGAAATGACTGTTCCGTTGTTGATGCTGTCTTTGAATGTGCTGATCACCATTTCGTCATCTTCGCTGTAACTGCAGCAAAAAAGCTGACGATTGGGAATTCAGTTCAAAAGGCTTCATTCATCCCCAGGGGAGCAACATAAGAGCAAAAGTCTAGAGGAGAGAACCAGACCGTCTCTTCCTGTGATCTCAGCAGGTAGCGCAGGTGGTCAGGTGAGGCTCGTCCCAGGAGAATCCAAGGTGCAGAGTTGTCAGACGCCGGGCCCTTCCTGTTGGTTCTGCTCCACAGGACCATGGACTGATTGCGGTTTCTCCCGCTCTGCTTGTCAGTGAGAGTTCAGCACTTCACATTTCGGGCAGCATCGAAAGAACAGCAGGAAGAGAGCCCTGGCACCTGCTTCACCACCCATCTCCCATCTCCCAGCCTTTATTCAGTCGCCACACAGCTGCTGCTGGGGCAAGCCCTTTAGAAGCGGGTCAGGACCCTCAGGGCAGCACTGACGTGCTGTCCTGTGCCACTGACGGCAGGCCAGCATGTGCTAATATACACAGTAACCTGTGGGAAAGTTTTACGTAATGCACAGAAGGTAGATAAGATCATTAATTCTAACATTAAAAAAACGTGCAAACTAAAAGCTTACTAAATGTTTTCAAAGCCCTTGTCATGCCCGTGACTCTTCTGACAAGTCTGCCGCACAGCACAATAACATTTTTCCCGCCCCTCTTCATCCCAGACAGTTCCCTTCCACATAGTGGTAGCTGAACCGGTTCTTGGACTAGGTCTGGATCACTGTGGGTTTGCTAGGACCCTCTTTCGATACATACTGTAACAAGTATTCCTGCCCAGAGCTCACAAACCACAAGAACACGGTGAGGGTTACAAACGATTTGGAATTTCCCCAGTTTCTAATAACTGGTAGAAATTACTAAGTGGCATAGTATGACTAATCTCTTCAGGAATCATGGGATTCTATACCATCTGGACCTGCTGACTGATTTGTTTAAGTTTTTTTGTACAATACCTCAGTTTATGCTATTTCCATGTTTTCAGCGCTCACTTCTGGACGTCATCTTCACAATCTGTTGTGGTCGTATTTGTGACATCGTTGTCAGTAAAGTTGGCAATGAACGAGTGAATTCCTTTTCATCACGCTCTTTTTTGCTGTCTTCTACTTGTTCCAATTTCTTTTTTCAAAGCCGATTCTGTTTCCTGTATTTTACTTGGTAACACTTCCTCACAGAGACGCCAAAACATAACTGGACTATATTTCTTAATTCTTTATTCTTTTTTAAATCACCTGGCTTTTACTTATGTATGTGTTACATAAGAAATAATTTAATTAAATGTAAAAGCCAGATGTATATTTACCCTTTTTATGCCTCGGCCTGGCCATTCCTAACAGTTTTCAGGGGTTCTTGAATTATTTCTTCTTTCTTCTCTATTTTTCTTTGGCAGAATCTACTGCCTCCTTGAAATTCCTGTGTTATATTCCAGTTTCTGTCCCACAGTTTTCTCTTCTCAGATTTGCCCTGTGTTTCTGAGTGTCTCTGCCCCCACAGAGGTGGAATCGGTGTAGGGCCGCAGAGATGGCTGCCCTCGGACAGGTTCTCCAATCTCATGGAACTGGTGGGAGTATCGTCAGGGGGGGTCATGGGGTTCTCGGTCACGTCTCAGACTGAGGTCCTTCTTGCCCAGTTGCTCAGTTTGGGAGGATGGACTGCCCTTGCAGGAGTCTGGGTGATTCCAAATTCATTCAATTTCCTAATATAGGACCCTACTGTGATCCTGGGAACTTCCATCACCCTAGATATGTTTTTGTAGCCCTCCTCAGATCTGTGCCTCCTCACAATTCTATCACAGAGTCGTACGGGCAGCTCCTTGGTCTACATTGGAAGGTTTCTGCTCTGACACACGCTGTCTACTGAGGGACCTTATACAGACAGGTGTGTTTCTTCAGAAATCATGGCCACCATTTGACCTGACCACAGGGCCAGTCCATTCAGGTTTTAGTGTGGTCTGACAAGGAAATAAGACGTACCTGGGTTCAATTTGGAGTGTCATAGAAAACAGGGTGAATACTTCAACTACAAAAAATCGAATCAAAGTATTTCAGTGTTTTCTTTTGAATGACATGAGAAAAATGTCTGGATTTTTACATTATAGAGTCATTTTTGTGACAGAATATCCCTTATAAATCTATTTCTATTTGAGTTTGCAACGTAACAAATGGAGAAAAAAATCTAACGAGGGTGAATTAAAATGACATTCAGTATGTTCTCAGTCTCTGACTTTCACTTCAACTCTCACATTTGTTTTCCCTGCTTATCTCTTCATCAGTTGTCTGGTCTCTCCACTACGTAAATGATCCTATCTGTTTTTTGGTGTGCTTCGTTGTTTGTAATATTTAATTTCCTTAGGATTTCCTTAGTTTTTGTAAATGTATAACATTCCTGTACGTATTCAAACTTTCTAGTGCTCTGTATGTTCAATCTTTCTACCAGTCCTTTGTCATTGTTTTGTTGTGAGAGTACCTCAATTTCTCCCCGCCTGGGTTTTAACTGGTGACATATCTACTGTGATTTCACTTTAACTTACTGCCTCCTGACTGTGAAAAGGCGCTTCTGAAAATAAAAGTTGCTGAAGTCAGAGTAACCCTGGCTCTGAAACCGGCAGGGACGCCGTGTGGCATGTGAGCAGGTCAGGATGAAAGACCAGCTCCCCCGACAGACAGCGTCTGGCAGCCACTAACATTCAAGCATGAATAAAACTGAGAAGTCCCTAAAAGAAGGGGTCAGGAAAATCAAAGACAGGAGGTTTGTTATTAAAAGCACATTACGCACAATGTTATCAACAGAAGATTGCATTGTTATGAACAGGACAATGCATCAGGCATCAAGTCATAATAGACTTCATGTATTTAATGCTTTGCATATGAATATTACGGCAGACCTAGAGAAGGAAAGCTAGTGTTAACTATCCTAGAAAGCTATCGCAGCATTACTGAGATAGTCAACTGAGAGCCTCACCAAACCTGCCCTTTTCTGAAGGGCCGAGAAGCCTCCACATCCTCGTAAGAGAGTCAGATACTGGCAACAGAATCGGCCTCATTCATTGGGAATTTGGGATCTGTTCACAAATCTGATTTGAATCTGAATCCAGTTACATCATTCCATCCAAACGCTACACACTGAGTCATTTTTAAAATAACCTTTCATAAGTTTTCACCACTTTTCACATCATTTTTATTAAAAAAACAATACAAGGATAATTATTGTCAATATCTACATGCTAATTTAAAAATGCATAATATTTGTAAGCATTTCAGTGGCCTTCTACTGAGCAGCTGTCTGTTCTCAGTCTAACCCTGCGCCCTGTGCTCCTGTGACAGGCACCAGATTGTGGCAGATCTCTCCCTCTCCAGGACTCTGCACTGTATCACTCATGACATCATATACCGTACCATCACACTCACTCACACAAGTGAATAAGGGTGATTTCTTGAAAATCAGTAATGGTGCCATCCTTCTAAAAAAAAACTAAAAAACTGTGAGAATGTTTCTTACATTTGTGGCCAGATATATTTATATGAGTAACTCCTCCCACTGCATTCATAAATGGCTTGTGTTTAACTCATTAAAGTTGTTGAATTTATTAAGATAGACCCTGTGGATTAATAATGCACAATGGTCAGCTTTATCATATCATACTTAATAGATTCCAAAATTACTGTAGACACTGTCTCCACGTTCTCTGGAACATCTGGAATACCTGATTTACTGGAAACTGAAGCTGACTCCATTGCTTGTTTGTAATAGGTGCTGTAATAGAACCAGAATTGGCTATTTTTATTTGGTTCATATTGATGTGCGCTCTGGGGTGTACTAGTTATACAAATATTTATAACGACATAGTCATTGAATGTTCTGCACTGCTCAGGCAATACAGGCCAATAACCTGGGTCAAACAATGTTGGCACACAGATGGCACACTTACTGAATGAACTGACTATATGTACAGACCTATGCAGGTTGTAGAGCTCCATCTCAGTAAGACTAAGGGCCAATGTTTATAGAAATGTTGGCCATAAGATCTTTTAAGCTTAACCCACTGGTCTAGGTAGCCACCTGGCCACAGGAGGAGAATGAGGTTTCTCATGCAGAGTGAGCAGTTGATCCAGCGGTAGCTGCAAATTCAGAGACCGGATTAGAGGAGGCACGCAGATAGACAAGTCCAGGGAAGGAGAAAGTATCCATAAACTATTCATAGCTTTTCAGGAAGTGACATCATGGAGTACTGGACAAAATCATGGCCCTTGGTTTGAGCTGCCATCAACAAGCGCAAAGTGGTCCACACTGGTCATAGGAACATACACAGTCCATATCATACGGGCGCTTCTGAACTGCAGGATGGTCCATACTGAAGGGGGGACTGGCTGTTTATAGAGATTCTTCTGTGTCATCATGAAGACAATGTGGGAAAGCAGAATGCTTGGGCACACAGCAAAAAGTGTCCGATTGAGATCCAGGGAGGCTGTGTTTAAATTCTAGTGCTAGTTCTAAAGGGCTAGTACTACCTCATCTAGACGATGTGGTTCAGGTTTGGTCACCGTTCCACAGAAAAGATATGGTCTTAGAAAGAGTTAAAAGATGGACAACAAAAATAATTCCTGGTCTCAGGAGACTGTTGATCATGGACATGTTGAGGGAGCTAAATGTCTTCAGTCCACAACAGAGAACACGAAGGGGAGATTTGATCCTACAAATCTACGCTCCCAGATACTGTAACATATAACGGATCCGTGCTGTGGTTCATCCTTCCCCTGTGGGGGCTTTGACAGGAACAAAAAGCCGGAAGGCTTCAGATGCTATAGATTGTATGAACACCCAAGTTTCTCGGTTTTTATATTACTGTTGGGAGTTCTTTTAAATCCACATAACGGATGAAATTAATGTATCTTTTATTTATTTATGGTGAGGTAAGAATGTGTCTACACAATATTTATTTTTCTTTTAGCTGTGCAGTGTCACGAATAATTATGATTAGGCTTCTTCGGACAAAAAGGTGAATTTACACGAGTCCTGAGCCAGTTCGGCAGATCGAGGGTAACATACTTCGTCTTGTCATACGCGTTCATCTTTATTTATTCTATATGGAAAAGGCGTTTGATCAAAAATCATTTTGCCTTCCAAAACCACGATTTTTGTAAAACTAAATTGAATATCTAATACACTCTATATTTCCAGCAAACAAATGCGTGGGATGGTGCATGCGAAATTGTCAATTGTAGCGGAAACTTTGCAGAACTCCGCTAATCATGCAACAGCTGAAAAGCGCGTCTGCGAAAAGGTTTCTCTATACATTTCATTTCCGTGGAGGTCATTAAGGAACTTTTTGAATGTGTTTTTTTTTAATTTAAAAAAAAATGTTACCAACAGGGCATATCTACATTTGTATCCGATTGTATCTGTAGCGCTAAATATCACGCCGCCGTTTGGAAAACGTGGAGGCGGGTCTCCCTTGTCTGCGCGCTGAGGCGGAGGTGCTCTGGTGGTTTTCTTGTCTATGGTAAGTGAGCGTGCGTGGGGAGGGGGGTTGCCAATTTAAGTGATTGTTTTTGGAAACTTGCAGTTATGGTTTGGGATCCCCCCTCACGCAAAACAATTGCTTCTTTTGTTCTTGGAATGTAGGAGGCGACGGAGCCGGGAAACCCTTACGCAAGGGCGTGCGCGGCGCTGGAGAAGGACGCTTTTACACAAGCGCCTTTGAAATAAACACACCGCTGATTTCCAATAAACCACTGCCTTATGTAGAAGTCCTACCTACCGTGCATCTGCAAATCATCGTTTTTTTAAAAAAAAAATGTTCTCAGTGTCTACTATAATGTTTCTGAGGAAGTGAAAGTAAAGAAATGAACAATTCGCCTTTTGGTTTACATTTATATTCTCTTCAGCTGCTGGTGGGGGTTTACCGTAAAGGTACCCCTTGATTCGGAAACCAAATCAACCTGATCAGGTCAGGACAGGAACGTTCAGAAGCACGCCAGGCGAGAACTGTGATCCCCTCGTTTTCTGGTACTGGCTGTGATCTGGACAGTAACAGCTGCAAAGGAACTAACTGATATGTCTGGTTTTCCAAGAATGAATGTTGTTACTTTATGCCAGTGATCATGTGTCTAAAGAGGTTAGTAATTTTTCATGGTGCCCCAGCTAACGTAAGGAAAACAGTGATGACAAAGATACAGCAAAAATGACAAATAAACAGTCATAATATCATAAGGTGATCAAATTCACCAGACATGAGCTGCGATTTACACATGTGGATTGTCAATCAATCAATCAATAAATCAAAGCCCCAGGACTATAAAATAAGTGCAATACCACAGACTAAGGTTGGTGATGTCATTTACACAATTCGTAAGTGCTGTTGCCTCAGGGAAAGATCTACAAAAAGTATCAACCGCCGTTTGTCAATTCTACATATGCTTCCAGAATAACAAGGTCAAATGGGTCTATGTTCATGTACATGATGTCTCATATGGTTGTTAGCTGAACAAGATCTAACTTTCTACAGCTGTACCAAATTCAGACTACAGTCTGTAAGTGCAGAGAGACACAAACACTCACTCACTCCGGAACTAGAAGCCAGTTAACCTGCTAGGATGTCTTTGGCCTTTGAGAGGAGACCAGAGTGCCTAAAGGAAACCCACACTGACATCGGCAGAACCTACAAGCTCAACAGAGGATTGAACCTAAAAAATTGAAAAGGACTGACAAAACATTTGCCGCCACTTCTGTGAACCAGTGACGGAACTGTAGGGTTTGTGTGATGGTGGTTAACACTTTGCTGGTACGAAACGGAACTGGATGGAGACAGATATTCATTTTGAAGATTCCCTGGGTGGAGTGGTGGCACTGTGGCTAAGGATCCGTGCCTGTGGCTGGAAGGTTGCTGGTTCAAATCCTGTGGCCGGCAGAGGAATCCTACTCCGTTGGGCCCCTGAGCAAGGCCCTTAACCCCAGCTGCTCCAGGGGTGCTGTATAAATGGCTGACCCTGCACCCTGATCCCAAGCTTCTCTCCTGGTCTATGTGTCTCATGGAGAGCAAGCTGGGGTAGGCAAAAAGACAAATTCCTAATGCAAGAAATTGTATAGGGCTAATAAAGTGATCTTATCTTATGTTTTTTCTTGGCAGTGTATTCCAGGACAGCTGCACTTACAATTCCGTATTCCCTCTTCCTCACTTCCCGATCTCCGCCCTTAACCCATCGGAAAGCACAGAGTCACAGTACCGTAAACCTAGCCACCCATTGAACCAAAGAGCTCCACAAGAGCTCAAAACCACTTCAAACCGCTCCACTGAACAAAACACTAAACGGCAATTAACGGCTTACAGCATTACCAGCCACTGTGCCTCAATGCCTCCAGATTCAGTTACTGGAAGTGTAATACAGATGTGGTCTTCACAGCCAGTGCCTTTGAACATACTGTGCATTCACTGTCACAGCTTTCTTTCCACTTAAGTCCACTATCCTGGAGCTCTGCTTCCATCTTCCCTACCAAAACCTTTCTCTGATTTTTTTTTTTTAAAACAATCTGGTGTTTGCAAGTTATAATTGCAATGATGCAAACGTGCGTTACTGTGTCCTAGCAAGGTCTTTGGTTGTGTAGTTGTTTGGGGATTTTGAGGGTACTGGATTTTTTAATGGATTTTATTTTGTTGCGTATCTTTGCATATTTCCTGAGAACTTCCTTCTTCCTTCAGATGGCGAATAGTTGCTTTATTCAGGACTCTTTCTGTTTTGCAGGTGAAGGAAATTTCCTTTATTTCTTTTTCAGACTGCACTTGATTTCCTTGTGAGTATTTATACTGTGGTCACTTCCTTATTCAAGACTAACTGGGCCACATTTACATACAACACTTCTCAAACTGTGCCTGAAAGAAAATAATTTCATTTGTTAAATAGACGTTAATGTTTAACTACCATCAGGTATGTGCTATGCTTACTCTGTATTAATTAAAACTACAAGTTATTAGAAATATTTAACATTTCATGTTAACAATATTATGACCTGAGTTTCAGCACTTGTAAAAAATGCATCGCCTTTTTATTTTTAAGGAGCCATTAACACTGATCCAGTGTTCAAACTGCCTGATCAGTAGGCTTTTCTGAAAGGAATAAATCACACTCAGTTCAGGTGACAGTTTCAGTTGAGATGTGACTGGGGAGCCCTTTCTGTCTCTAACATCATTGTGGAGGCTTGTTCCTGAATCTGTGAGGAGTTTTCTTGTTGATATATTTTCTCTAATGTACAGCTCCTTCCTAATTCAGCATTGCACATTCTACATCTTCTTGCTAGATTGTGCTTAGGGTTTGTGCGTGTAACATGTAGCTGATGTTTCAGTGGATGAGGGGTTGGGGTATCAATGTCCAAGATGTAATGAAAGACAAATCTATCCAAGCAGGATACACACCACAGGGCAGAGAGAGACACAAACACTCTCACACTCACATCAAGGCCCGGACACCGATTAACCCACTAGTATGTCTTTGCACTTCAAGAGGATACCAGAGCACCCAGAGGAAGCTGGGATCTAGCAGGTAGATGTAGAATAGGGGTGCCCAACCAGTCGATCGCAAGAATGTTTGGCAAAAAATAAATGGGCTATTTGCCGATTTATTTTTTTCGATCGCCTAAAGATTCATTCAGATCTGTTTATGTAATGTCATACATTTAACTGCCCTTGTGTGTGTTTGACCCTTGTCGAACGGGTTGGAAAAGTCTCTTCCCTGATTGCTGGCTGACACTGGAAAAAAGGCTACAGGAGCTCCGTAAATGAAGTGTGTTGTGTGCGCTACCCAAGAATGGTCTCTTGGTTATTGCAGCACAAACCCCACATTCGCTACATTGCATAGTGGAGTGAAACAGACTGGCCATGACAAATTCACCAACAGTTTGATAAGTTTGATTGCCTATTTCATCCATCATCCCAGAGTACCTTTAAAGTAAAGTTTACTCATCTGCATTATTTTTATTATCCTGTTCTGTTGTTGGGTGGCATGGTGGCTTAGTGGTCAGTATTGTAGCCTTTCAGCAATGAGGCCGTGGCTTGAATTCTGGATTTGGGGTGCTGTCTGTGTGGAGTTTGCATGTTCTGCCGGCGTTCATGTGGGTTTCCTACAGGTGCTCTGGGGTCCACAGTCCAAAGACATGCTGGTGGGTTAATTGGCTTCTGGGAAAATTGGCCCTGGTGTGCGTGTGTGTCTGCCCTGTGATGGACTGGTGTCCCATCCAGAGTGTACCCTCCCTTGTGTCTGTTACTTGCTGGGATAGGCTCTGGCTCCGCTGTGACCTTGAATTGGGTAAAGGTGATAGAAAAATGCATGGATCAAATAATGTCTTTTGTTCTTGTACCTTGTGTTCATTATGTCTTACATCTTCGTTATTGTTGTTGTGTATCCACAGTGATTTTCACGGCTGTGGTAGTTGCCTGCTGTTTAGCCATTCAGTGCTGTGGTGCAGACCCTGACTCATCTCTCTTTCTAATGAATCGTACCTGTCCATCAGGGTAAGCCATGGGCAGAGCTCAGAGTATTTGATCTGGTAGGCGGTTTTTGTTAGGACCCAATCATAAATTGAATCTATACTTGTAGGAGTACTCTTCCGAAACCTAAATTTTCTTAAAGGCCCTTATAGCTTTAGTTTTGGGCTCCTTTGCATTGTTTGTCTTCTCTTACTTTTGTGAATATGTCCTTAAATAAACGACCGCTCGTTTTGCACTTCATTCTGGTTTCCTGTGCAGTTACTGTTTGATTTCTGAGACTGCTCCTCCGCTTACAGCAAGAACTGTTAGTCACACAGTCTGTCAGAGCTGAGCAGGACAGAGCTGGTAACTGGATAAACACCCTCACCCCTTCTGAAAAGTCAAATAGGATCTTTCACAGCCGCATAGCTGGGGACGAGGTGTAGCCTCTGACTTGAAGGATAGCCGGGTCCCAGATAATCCAATACTGGAGCATTAGATTGAGAATTCACCCACTCTTCTCCCACCACCACGTACTGTAGAGTAGCTACCTGGTTTTCCTTGGACATCTCCCAGCCCAGTACTGACCAGGCCCAGACATGCTCAGCTTCCGAGCAAACCGGGCAGCAAGGCAGTAATGCTACTGTCTGTACTATACTGCAAACTTTTTGACTTACATGTCAAGAAGCTCACTCCCCATAATTTTCTATCCTTTATTTCATTCTGTTAATGCATGTTTTTGCACATCTGATGTTGTTTTGCACACTGCCTTTCTTTTATTATACAATTGTATTGTTGTTTTTTTTGTACTGCGTATCGTCTGAGAGCCAGCTAAATAGCATTTCGTTATACCATATACCTGTATATGAGTATAATGACAATAAACTTGAATTTGAACTTGAAACCAGCGTATCAAAGACCAACCACTCATTCTATACAGTACAAACCACATCCTTATTATATCCTTATTGGATACATGACTTTCCTTACTGAAAGTCACAAATGCAACAGTAAGCAAAGCTAAGCAGGTTAGATAAGCTAGCTTCATATAGCCTGTACCTCAATGGTATAGCACAAGCCACGTGCTAGCATTGTGCAATTCTTGAAAGCACGAAGTAAAGAAGTCATTTCGTCTCTTTCATAGGATAGAAGTTTAAGGAAGGAAATGGTTAGTTTAATTTGAGTAATTAAGTAACATTATCACTGAGGCAAAACATCCCCTTAGGTAAAAGCCCCATTAAAATAAAACATATTCAATACTGTACTGTTCCTTTGAAAATTTCACAAAAGATGTTACTTTTTACTTTCCTTACTGTTACTGTCAGATACAATTATGCTCAAGGACTGCTCTGCACTAATCCTCTGGAAACTCTGATACAGAAAATATGCCACAAAACTGAAATAATTAATATTCTGTATAAATTAACAGGTAAACCTTATGTAGTTAATACTGGAGCTTAATTGACATGTTAGCATTACAATATAACTTAATTGATTTTTTACATACATTTTTCATTGAAGCATGAAATGTGTTTTGAATCTGTTTATTTTTGTAATATCTCAGTTCTTTCACAACCAGACTGCCAGTTGTCTTATATTAATTACTGCTTGGGCCTCATTTCCACACAATCCTCCATAGCAACAGGTAACGCTGATGACGATTTCTTACATCTGATTTGAAGTAGAGAACACTGGGGGAAGAAAAAGTCAGGCGATTTATTGATGGATGATACAGTAGATGTGTGGAATCTGAGTTTCCGTCCCAACTTAATAGGCTTACCATGGGCTTCATTAGACCAGTTTATCTCTTCAGGTGCGGCTGTTTTATAGAGACATGGAAGACCTGCAGAGGCCCAGGCCCTCCAGAACCACAGCTGAACTACTGTATTGCAATTCTGATCAAGTACGAAACCTTTCAGGAAATCCTCAGTGTTTCAAGTCACAGGTTCATTTCTTCTAGTTTGGGAGCACCTGTAATACACCTTTTTTTTGTCTCAGAGCCCTGTAGTTACAGGGTGTCAAACCTGTTACCTTAAATGCTTCATCCAGAACATGCCAGAAGGAAGAATAGAGAAAAGTCCATCATCGCCCTGGGAATGCTCTTCTTTCTGACAGAAGATTCAGGAGCAAAAAAGCCTGGACCTCTCAGTTCAAAGAAAGCTTCTTTCCCATAGCCACAAGATTCCTAAACTCCACCTCTTAAATCCTCCCTTGCTGATGTGTGCCCTCGCTGCTCCACCCTGCAGCACCTGGGCGCGAACCCGGGTCTCCGGCATAACTTAACAGGGAGCCAGCCGAGCGAGCTAAAGGAGACCTCCCCCCGGCCCAGGAGGTCCCTGCTACGCGCAGGGAGGGCGATGACGTCACCGTGCCCAGACGAGCTCCGCTACACTGACACCCCTCCGTTTTTGTACAGACCTCAAAATACTGCCACCACTTCAATTGTATATCTGAATGCTGCTTAAATCTATAGCTGCCACCCTGTTCTGGTCTCCAGGAATTGTGAGGTCATTTTTCTTTGACATCGTTGTGTCACTGCGTGTGAGGCAACACCCAAGTAAGCGCCTCGTCGTACTTGTACCTGACCTGACTGGAAAAGGGGGTGACATCATCTCGGAATATCCAGCTTGCCCCGGAACCAGGTGAATGACTGTGCTTTGCAGGACACACACGGCCCTTTCTTGCAGCTTTAGGTGTGAAATGTGTTAGGAAACCCCACCTGATGCAGGTAAGGTTTCTGAATGCCTGTGCTTGTAAAGCAGGCCAGAGGCAACCTATTGTACTTCAACTCTGCTCATGGGCCGTGTTGCAAGGTGACAAGGTTTCTATTTGAAGCAGTAATGCAACGTGAGACGTGAAGATACTTGAGAAAGGATCTTTTTTTTTAAAAAAAAGAAAGAAAAGACCACTAGAAACTACAGAGTTGCAGCCTGTATGTTTTACATTTTGTGATTAAGATCAATTAATGAATCTATGATGATTCCAGGAGATGTAGTTAGTGGGTTTTTTTTCTGACTAATCCAAATATTGCCACAAGCATTTTGGTTGATTCAGAATATGTTTGAGCCTGTGGCTGAATGTTTATGGTGTGGAACTTCCGCCAGCATGAAGAAAATATTTTGTGATCCCTAGCTCTTCAGATGGGCTCATCACTTTTACCTTATCACTCAGCACCTCCCAGCTGCTCGTGTGCACCAGTCCAGGAAGTCAGTGCTGCCCAGAGTGTCACAGGAGGCCAGGCAGACTAGTAATAGCAGGGATTTAAGGAAGTGAAATTAACTACAATATGCACTGCTTGCTTCCTCAATTCCATGGCCTGAATAAATACTGTGCTGACTTCCTTATGTGACTAGGTGAAAAAAGAGCTGAAGTGTTCACAGCAAACAAAGAGGACAAGGCACCCAGCTGAGCAAGTTGCGCTTCCAGGATTTTCTACACTGTAAGTAAAAATACATTCATTAAGTAAACTCTTTTGCCAAGAAGAAGAATCAAATTCACCTACATTTCTGTTCTAATGTATTTCATTCTTGGTGTGAACTCAGAATGAAGGGAACTGAAGTTGTTTTTGAGAGACTGTGTGCTTTCAGTCCCTCTCTCATCATTTTTTTGCTCAAGCTTATGAGTCGTGAAACATTTGTCTGCAACTTTGTGAAGTAGTTCTGAACCTATCAGCACAAATCAGTAGTGCCAGTGATAGTCTGTGACGACGTCAGGTGTGGGAGTACTCGCTGTGTATTTTCATTTGCTGGGGGAGATATTCCTCCTCCGTTAACACGAGCCTGATAATAATGCAGAAGTAGAAAGATCTTTCAGACAAAGAGGGATTTAAAAAAATTACCTTAACCAAAAGCCTTGGTTACAGACACAGGATGTGGTGCAAAATTGTGAAGGATTTTCAATTCGATTACATACTTAAAACAATTTGATGAGCGCGCAGTGTTTATCAGGCTAACGAAAAGGAGAAGAGCTATGCAAAACTGGTTTTGTTCCATGTTTGTGCTGTAAAATGTCTGCATGGTTTTGTTTTAGTTTAAAATACTGTATATAGAGTTTTGTTGGTCACAGCATCAATATCGTATGTGCTTTACGTCTTTAAAAAAGGTTGCATTATTTTAGTAGTATGTTCTTTGTGGAACTGTTGCATTTTTTCTCATTCCACAGGGGCTGTGTGTGTTAAACATACTTTTGAATGCCCACAGACTACTGGCTTCTACTTTATTTGGTGGTAAGAAAAGTAATGTGTAGAATGCAGCACTCAGCTGCTTCAATTACTTGAAGCAGCTACATAACTCAATATGGTAAACAGGCTCTGTTGCTTTGAAAGAGAATCATATTTTGAAATGATGAAAGATTCATCCAACTTGGAAGATATTAAAAATTAGAACAGTCGGCCTGTCACGGACACAGTTGTTTGAGAAACTGAAAGGTTTCAAAAACATTCCAGAGTTACTGCATGGTTCCATCATGCCTCTTACTGAAATTAAGTCCTACCCTGAGACCACTTTGTGCTTATGTCTTGCTGCTATAAGTGTTTTTAAATACAGTGCCTTGCAGAAGTACTCAGGCCTTTGTATATTTTTAACATTTGGTTGTTTCAAATCGTGCTGTCATGACACATCGATGTAGCTATTCATATTTGTTATATACACCGCCACATGTTCAAAGGAAAAACAAAAGAAGTCATGATAGCACAGGTCTTCCAGACCCTTTGCTGTGGCAAACCTATATTAATTTGGATGCACAAAAATACCTAAACAAGCCTCATGATTAGTTGGGTGGTCCCTGCCTGTGTGCAATAATAATGAATAGCTGATTTCTGATTAAAACCACCTGTTTCTGTGAGATTCCTTGGGTTATGTAGCGAATTTCAAACAAGGACTCAAGCACACAGACTAAGGAGCTTTCAAAGCAGGCCAGGGATAAAGTCATCGAAAAGCAGATCAGGAGCAGGGTATCGCTAACTCTGTGAGCACAGTCTACTCGATCATCAAGAAAGAGATGGTGTGTCGTACCATCCAGACACTGCCTAGACGAGGCTGTCCCTCCACACCGAGCAGCCAGGCGAGGAGGGGACGGGTGAGGGGGGCCACAGCGAGGCCAACGACTCTGGAAGAGCTACAGAGTTCAACGGCAGAGACAGGAGTAAGTGTGCATCCATCAGCAGTACCCCGGTCCTCAAAGCTGGCACGTATGGCAGGCAGTGAAAACCCATTTCCATGGTAGCAAGGAGTTCACAACAAAGCACCTGAGTGATTCCGCACAGATGTGGAAAAAGGTGTTGCGGACCAACTGTGAGACCAGACTGGAACGTTTTCTTGTCGCAAGGAAAGTCGTTCCACACGTTCTCCTCGTCAACGCTGTCCCTTCCAGTCCAGCGAGGTGGTGGCAGGGAGATGCGTCTCCTCAACGGGTACTGGAAACCTTGCTGGGACTGAAGGGACAAGGGACAGAGAACAGTACAGGCAAGTAGTGGAGGAAAATCTGTTTCAGTTGGCTCAAAACTTAAAACTTGTGTTTGCAGCGGGATAATGATCCGAAGCACAAGGTCAGAGCTACACTGTAGTGGCTTAAGGATAAGAAAGTGACTGTCCATGAGTGGCCCAGTCAAAGCCCTGAGTTGAATCCTTTTGGCAATCTGTGGAAAGATTAGGTAGGTAGGTGGAGAGACAAGACTTACCCAAGAAGACTTGTGTAATGTTTCATTTTTGTTAAGGGTGATTCTACCAGCTAAGGAGTTCATGGGTCTGAATACTTGTGCAATGAACATTCTTTCTTGTTTTCCTTAAGTTTTTTGCTGACTTTTACTGTGACATACAGTATCTTACCCCTAGAACTCTATAAGTTTGAACATTTAGGCTTGAATAAAACTTCAAGTTAAAAAAAATGTGTGCGCATGATTTTGTAATTTTACAAAATAAGAGACCAAAGACAAGGCCTGAAAAGTTTTGCAAGTCACTGTATGAATGATCAAATTTTTACTGCATTTCCTGTGCTTCTTTCTTCAAATTCCATATATTGCTATGGATATGAAATATATACTGAGCATAAAAAGAAGACATCATTCATGTACCTGGCAGACGATGATAACAGGATATAGACAAGTACAGGGTGTCGCATGCAGGTACTACAAACACGAACTATAGATTCAAAAATGGGAAACAATGCTTTAGAAAGGGCTACACTTAAAAAAAGATGTAGGTGTTTATGCTGACACATTCGAACCTCTAGACAATGTGGGGAAGCAAAAAACAAATGGCAAAATATTTGGAGGTTGCACTGAAAGGTGTAGAGATTGAAGGGTGTTGTTAAAATCTCAAGCGTTTAGAGTACTGTGTCGAGTTTGATCGTCACTTTACAATGAAAGAAATTGCTGCTTTGGAAACAGTCCAGAGAAGAAGCCCAGTACATTCCCAGGCTTAAAGAAATGTCCTTGAACTGGGCTTTGGTCTTGAACAGAGAGCGCCACGAGGAGACCTGAAACAGGAGGAGACCTGAACATCCTCAAGGGCCCTGACAAAGACAATCCAGTGGACTTCTTCAGCATAGACAGTTTAACGCAGGGGAACAGAAAGGGCACATGGAAGAACGTCTTTACACATATTATAAAACAGGCTATACAGTATATAAAGTCGAAGCTGATGCCCTGCGCTCTTTCAGGAACTGGATGGATGACATGTCTAATCAATTAGCTACTAACTACCAAATGGGCCAGATGTTAGGTCATGACTAGATAACCAGAAGGCTGAGGACTTTCACCCGGCTTGCTCCTGTAAAATGCCTTGATGTATAAAAGGGTACAAATGTAATTTATTAGGATCTGGGCCTGTGGCTGGAAGGTTGCCGGTTCGTATCCTGCAGCCAACAGAGGAATCCTATTCCGTTGGTCCCCTGAGCAAGGCCTTTCACCCCAACTGCTCCAGGGGCGCCGTATGAACAACTGACCCTGCGCTCTGACCCCAAGTTGGGGTATGCGAAAAGACAAATTCCTAATACAAGAAATTAGATAAGGCCAATAAAGTGATCTCTCTAATACTGGACAGACATATTAGCCAGATGTGTTAATAAGAATAATTATTGTATATCCAGACTCCACAGTTGTCACAGTTCTTTAGTGTAGAAATTTAAGTTGTCACATATCAATAGTTTGAACAATGAAAAAACAGTTAAAGTTAAAAATTTGTTCTTTTTAACTTTTTTTAATCAAGGACAATGACCCCAAAACACCTCCTTTTGGGAAGAGCATGTCACACACATGCTATATATATATAAATTCATGTTAAAAGATTTTTGTTGGCATTTCTAAATATTGCAGAATGTTTCTGAATGTAAATTATGTCAGGGGGTGCTTATATACATCTTTCTGGGAAAAATATCATCCTTTCCCCGAGCCTGTCCAGTAGCCATTCTGAGCAGGAGAAGAAGTCACACTGTAAAAACAACATCTCTCGAAGTGCAGTAAAAACAGGGGTCCCCAATTCTAGCTGCTGAGGTCAGGCCAGCGTAGCTACAGGCTTTCAATCCTGTTGGGCTTTTAAAAACCTGAATGGGCTTGTTACTTGGGAAACTGGAAAAAAAATATTCTCCAGCTTCAAATTTACATGACCTTTTATCATTCTGAAATAATGGCCCGCATCCTGTTATTGTGTCACAGGTTAAGCTAGAGAAAGTTTGAAGGTGATTTGAATCCTTTTAAAGTGATGCCTCTTTTCCCCTCGTGACCTGCTGCTGAGGAGATCACTCTTAGGGGCTTTTCAGAGACATGACGTGAGAGTGATGCTGCAGCTGCAGAGCAAGAAGATTCTATCAAAGCTGCAAACCACAATTAAAGTGGCTAAAAACCCCTCTGACTTGATCTTCGACTTCCTGTGTTTACAGCGTGTGTCAGAGAATGCTTCGCTGCCTGCTCGCTCGTCGGTTGTCAGTTTTTCCAGAGCTGGGCCTGTTGCTGTGGAAACTCTGAAACCAGATGCAATAAAAAGGGCAGGAGGGAGGGTTCCCCGGCGGCAGACACCAGAGAGGAGCCCCGAGACCAAGAGAGCATGGACAGACACCAGAGGACCATCGAGCGCTTCCTCAAGCTGGGGTACTCCCGCAGGGACATCGTGCGGGTTCTGGAGAGCCTGCACTGGGACGCCCTGACGAATGACATCTTGGAGGAGCTGCTGAAGACCGGCAGCAGCGCCCAGCCAGCCGGTGCGCCGCCCAGGAGCCCCAGCCCGCAGCTCGTACCCCGGGGCTGCAGCCCCGCAGAGCTGGCGGAGGAGGAGCTCCCAGAGCCCGGCAGCGGCCTGAGACCCGTAGTCATCGATGGCAGCAACGTAGCCATGAGGTGAGTCTCTGTCACGGGCCAGGCCCCCGGGGGCTGCTCTGGCAGACTAGAGCAGCCCTGCCTGGCAGAGGTTGCCACACAGGATCTGCTGGTTTACACCTCGAACGTAGGTTTTTTTTGTGTAGTGTAACTGAATTTGTTTATGCTAAAACTTTCCCACTATACCCCGGAGGTCTGGACGCAGGGAGTCAAACACAGAGACCTTTTCGGGTGGTGTGCTTGACAGGGAAGAAGACTGGAGTAGGACAGATACAACAGCTTTCTGTGTTCGCGTGATCAACTGCTTGAAACGCACTCAGGGGCTCTACAATAGTCCTTTGTGGATACTGGATCATTAAGGGTATTTTAGAAGCAGCAGTGTAGAGTTTTGTTCCCGATCTGCCTGCCGCTTGGGCCGAGGTGTCTTTTACAGCACAATAGAAAAGCACAAGCGGAGGTCTGGGTGGCGGGGGCGCATGCTCGCTGAAGCGCAAGAAAGTCAAAGCTGCGGATTTTCTTAAATGCAAATAAAATAAAGTAAAATCTGAAGTCTTACAGTATGTCAGCTACAGCCTGGCACAGGAAAGTTTTCAACAAAAACAAAACATATGAATGCAGCCTTGCTTCCTGGTGACCTGTTTTCATATAATGGCTCTGATTTGTTCAGATTTCACACTTCTGTTTCCCAGAGTGGTATCCACCAGGGTGACAGTGGGTATGTGCCTCCTTGTACGTCAGCTACTTCAGAGTGTTCTACCTGGTTCAGCTCCTCAGGTTAGGTGAGCACACTGGCACGGCTGCGCTTTTTTAAGGCTAGGGGCTCAGAGTGGAGAAGATCCCCGTGTTTTTTGTAAGAGCTGCTGCCGCAAAGTCAAGGGCTCCAGCCACAGAGTGTCCCCACCGCAGGGCACAAGCCTTACAGCTCTGACCGCCTCAAATGAGCCTCAGATGCCAAGTCGATAAGTGCAGTACTAAGACGAAACCACGTGGAGTGGTGGAGGTGCCATCTGACTGTTGTTTCATTCGATTCTCTAGATTCATTCAGATTCATTTAGCTGAACAGCTTTAAAAGGCAAAGATCTAAAGTTTCGCTCGTTCTAAATGTCACCCTCCACCATGTGAATAATTGTGCCTGGAAATGCTCCATGCAGAAACAGAACTGTGACTGTTGCAGTTTAACTCCCCCAAAAAGCAGTCAGTGGAGCAGATTTACACTGAAGCATTTGATAGTTTGAAAGTATGTCTGCATGTGGGAACAGTAATATAGCACATGAGCAGAGTGACATGAAGTATCTTCAGCTGTCACCAGCGTTAACACTGGGTCAGTTAACACTGTGTTGGTCTGAAGCTTGAAAGTTGATTTCCGTGTAAAAATTGACAGAAAACACGTCTGAAGGGAACATATTTAGATGCTGTAATTATCTGATCATGAAGAAGTTATGGGGAAAGAGGCAGTGGCAGTCTGTTTTAGTGCTGAATTCTTAAACCTTGCTCTGTCTATGAAAACGGAGGACGGCACAGTTCTCGACAAGACAAGTAAGAAGGGCTTTCAAATGCCAAACCTGACACAAAATGTTCATGCAAAAGCGAAACCCGCATGCTCCCGGCTTCAGATAATTGCCACCTTTTAGAAGAAATTCATGATTGTTTTGTACAAGAGGGCTTGTGAGAGTAGATCTCAATCATGTGGTCGAAAAACATCTGAACTGCCGAGAAGCACAAAGTGGTGCAGATCAAAATAACTTCTGCAAGCTGGAAGACCAAAAGGGGCGCGATGGAACATTCAAATAGCTGATGTCATTGAAACCGAGAGAGTGACGTTTTTGATCAGCACAGGTCTTACAGTAACGTGGTCGATTTATTTAAATAGTTGTTCTGTTTCAGACGTATTCTGAACAACACTGCACAATGCATCATGGACAGCATAAGCCAGAGCCTAAGTGGTCACTAGTGTTGATTAACGCCGTTGGTTTGAATATTTCAACTGCCATTTGAAGCTTAAATGATATATTTTATCCTCCATACTAGTTGTGTACTAACTATTCATCTTAAATTATATATTTTAGCCTCCTTACTAGTTGTGTACTAAGTATTCATCTGATTTCTACCATTTTTGTTCATAATGAGCCAATAATGTATTGCCTCACATTTTGACAAGCATTAAAACAGGATGATATTAGATACACTAATTACTATAATAAGCATCAAAATAGCATATAAATGGTATGGATGTAACATATTAAGTTTATATGATACAATGCAACAGATGTCTTGTCCGTTTTGCACATGGTGGGGTATTAAACGTGCTGTATGTTTTTAAAGAATTTTAGACACAGAGGCCTTATAATGTAATGTCCTGTTAAATTCGCCACTAATCTTTTGCTGCCATTATTTTAATTTTCCTTTGTGTCACAAAAAAAATAAAACAGTGAAGCAATTATTCTTTTTTGCTACATGCAAAATAACATGAGACTTCCTGTTCAGGGCTCAGTGAGAAGAAGGGAAATTACCTTCCTCGGGTTACCAGCTGTAGGCAAATGAGCTCCAGAACTCGAGTGTGAGATATCTTGAAAAGAAGCTGGTGTAAACGTGTGGTTCTAGTGTCAAAGGAGAAGCAGGAACTTTAGCCGGCCAGGAAGTACAGAACGTGCAGTGCTCATGGTGTGTGTTCGTACAGTAGGCTGGGCCTCTGCACTTGCTTTCCCAGTAGCAGACTGGCTCAGCGCCTCTTGTGAAATGCTGTGTGAATTAAGTCAGTGGTTTACTGTCTCAAAACTGTAACTTAAGCGTTGGAGGAGATGCAGCATTCTTTCTGCATGAAGGTGCCCTTAAACGCATCACAGTCGCACCTGTAAACCGACTGTCCACAGTAGGAGCTCTGACCTGCTGGTGTTGTTGCAGCCATGGCGACAAGCAAGTGTTCTCCTGTCGCGGGATCCAGCTGGCTGTGCAGTGGTTCTGGGACAGGGGCCATCATGACATCACGGTGTTTGTGCCCTTGTGGAGGAAGGAGCAGCCCAAGCCGGAAGCTCCCATTACACGTAAGTAGAGTCCACAGATGTCTGGGGCGACGGCTCTGTCTTTTCACTGCTTCAAAGCCTACGTTTCAAATCTAAAAACTTCCAAGAGCTAAAGGAAACGTGGCAGCTCGTGTGTCAGGCGGGCTGGATGATGTGGTTTGCAGTTTCTTTTTTTTTTTGTGAAGCTTCAAAAGTGAGAACTACTGTATGCCATCAATGAGTTAGAAGTAGACGCGGACTGTACTGCTTTGTTTGAGACTGCCTTTTTTCTCATTTCATTAAGCACAGGGCTACAAGATGAATGATATGAACAGAAGTACAGCATTTCAAGCAGGCCCAGCTCTGCTCCTGGAGAGCCCCGATTCAGCAGGTTTTGTAGGTCACCCTTACATCACCCCTTTCTCATGAGCTGGAATTTGTGATGAATGACGTCGTTGGTTTGTTAAATTCAGTAGCTAGAGAAAAAGTGGGACCAAGATGTACTGGTCAGCCCTCAGCGACCCGTAAATAAACAGAATGGTTAGTTCATTCATCAGCACCCTGCAGGCGTTTCAGCACTTTAGAAACAGGTGACCTGGAAGACTCAACAGAGGATGCTGTCGCCATGGCCTTTTGTTGATTACAGCTCAGCATTCAATACCATAGTGCCCTCAAAGCTTGTCATCAAGCTCCAGGACCTGGAACTGAACACCTCCCTCTGTAATTGGATCCTGGACTTCTTGACAGAACGTCCGCAGATGGTGAGGGTGGGCACCAACATATCCTCTACTGACACTAAACACTGGAGCCCCCCAAGGCTGTGTGCTTAGCCCTGTCCTCTACTGCTTATTTACACATGATTGTGTCGCCAGGCATAACTCAAACTCCATCATTAAGTTTGTGGATGATACAACTGTCATTGGCCTGATCACAGATGGTGAAGAGCCTGCGTACAGGGAGGAGGTTGAAACCCTGGCAGCATGGTGCCAGAAGAACAACCTCTCTCTGAACATCAGTAAGACTAAGGAGATGATTATGGTTTATACAAAACACTAGGGAGGAGATCACACACCTATCCACATCAATGGGACTGCAGTGGAGAAAGTCAGCAGTTTTAAGTTCCTGGGAGTTAACATCTCAGAGGACTTAACCTGGACCCACCACATCAACACCGTGGTCAAGACAGCACGGCAGCGCCTGTTCTTTCTCGGTAGGCTAAAGAGGTTTGGCATGCCATCACATATCCAGGCCAACTTCTACAGGTGCACCATTGAGAGCATCCTGACTGGCTGCATCACTGCCTGGTATGGGAACTGCTCCTCCCGGGATTGCAAAGTACTGCAGAGGGTGGTGAAGTCAGCGCAGCTCATTACCGGCTGTGAGCTACCAAACATCCAGGATATCTACTCCACTAGATGTCTGAAGAAGGCCAGGTCCATTCCCAGTCATCCCAGTCACAAACTGTTTTCCCTCCTACCATCTGGTAAACGGTATCCACGCATTCAGTCAAAGTCCAACAGACTACGGAACAGCTTCTACCTCCAGGCAATAAGACTGCTAAACAGCCATGCTGTAGTCATCTTCAGCAACAACCCTAAGGGCCATTGTTAAATGGTCAGGTTACATGGACATACAGTTTTCATTGTATTTGGCATGCTGCACTATTTGGACCTAATGTATTGCAGACACCCTGGACACATAGTAGTTCTATTTATATTGAGTTGTATTTTATTTTATTCAATTGTTATTGCGCTATTATGTAACTTTTAACTTTGTGATTTTTATTTTTATCTCCCCCCGGTGAGCTCACAGAAAAGACATTTCCTTGCCAGCAATTACTGCCGCACGCTGAACTGTTGTGCGTTTGATAAATCAACTTTGAATTGATTTGATAATGTGAAGGAGGCTCTCCAGGTTCAGAGGAGGAAACACCCGTTCTGAAGAAAATGTAGGGAGTGCCAAAAGCTTAAAAAGGTTTAACTACCAAGGGGAAGAATTGTCTTCAGAGCAAATATACGTACCTTGTGAGACATGTTATGTACAAAACATTCAGTAATACTGACAAAATAATTCACGATCTTCTAACTCAAAAGGCAAACCATCTCAATGCATTAAGCAGTCAAATGCTCTCGTCTCTGTCTGTGTGTCAAATCTTCCACCGTCCGGACGGCAGACAAGCTAGCGGTGAGTGTGGCTGTATGTGAAGCCTGTGCCATGTGTGCTTTCAGACCAGCACGTCCTCCACGAGCTGGAGAGGAGGAAAATCCTGGTGTACACCCCCTCCCGCTGCGTCAACGGGAAGAGAGTGGTGTGCTACGACGACCGCTTCATCGTCAAGCTGGCCTACAAGTCTGACGGGATCATCGTGTCCAACGACAACTACCGGGACCTGCAGCTGGAGAAACCGCACTGGAAGAAGTTCATAGAGGAGCGGCTCCTCATGTACACCTTCGCAAACGACACGTAGGTTTGTGGGAAACGCCGTCTGTGCGGGTCGTGGGTTTGTTCTGTGGATCATATCTAGGCGTCTTTCTACTACGTCTTCAAATGTCTATGCTACGGCAGGGAGGTACAGTCCATTAAAAAACCTAATCAAGCTTTCCTGGGAGGACTTGCGTGCCCTACAACAGTCACGTCCCAAATTAAGGACTGAGACAATGCTCAGAAACACAATACCGTATGCCACACAAAAGCACACGTGGTCACACGAACTCGGCGGCGCGGTGGTGCAGTGGTGAGCACTTCTACCTCGCAGCCCTGGGTTCAATTCCTGTGTTGAGTTTGTACGTTCTTCCCATGTTCATGGGGGTTTCCAGTTTCCTCCCACTGTCCAAAATTAAAGTGGTAGCTTAATTTTAAATATGGCACATAAAAACAGACGCATGGATACCATCCAGAGTTTCAACATCCCTGCGTGCTGCCATGAGGACTTGGACCCCCCCCCGACATATTCTGATTATTCCGAGGTTATGTTACGATTCGGGAATATATGGGATAAGCAGGGCCAAGCCCAGGAAAGGCCCTCAGAGGCTCTTGCGACTATTTAGAACCATTTCAAACAGTCGCTGGCACACAGAGATTCAAAATGAAAATGAAAGATGGAAGAAGGCGAGCTAAGCTGAGTGCTCACATCTCTGCACGATGTCCGTCTGCTGCAGGTTTATGCCACCAGATGATCCCCTGGGAAGAAATGGACCAACAATCGAAAACTTCCTTAGAAAAACACCTCAAGTGCCTGAGCACAGATGGCAGCACTGCCCCTACGGTAAGAATCTCTGTGGGCGGCATTTCTCCTCCTTCCCTCGTTCACTGAAGTTACATCAATCCGGAGTTGGACAGAGGGTGTCTGGGACGAACATATGTTAACACGACCTCTTGTTTACAGATGTTTAGTCTATGGCTAAAAAAAAACATTACTCCTGACTCAACATCCTTAAGATTTACTTTTCACTTGGATTAACAATACTCGAGAAGTATTGTAGCGCTCCGGGTTCACATGGGTATGCGTCCTCGCCACTGCCGCCTCAGGTCGGCCCCCCACCGCTGGGGACTCGAACCCAGGCCTCCGGCGTCACTCAACAGGGGCCCAGCCAGTTGAGCTAAAGGCAAATCTCCCCTCAACCCAGCAGCTGCGGACCCTGCTCTTCACAGGGAACGTCACCGCGCTGGTAAGCCGGCTCGCACAACCTGCAATGTCGGCCGTACACGACACAATACAATTCAGCTTAACCCGCTTGGCCGAGGGCTGACCTCCTGGCCAGAGGACGAGGAGGCTAGGACTCCCTGTAGTGTGAGGGCTGACCCAGGGGCAGCTGCAGAGGGGGAGGAGGCAGGAAGAGAAAGGTCAAGAGAAGAGGGTCGAGTATGCCTGCTGTTTTAGGTGAGGAAATGACATCAGGAGTGATTATGAATTACTGACAGCAGAGTCTGACTGAACTTGGCTGTTGTCGTCCCTACTGAACCTTCACAAGAAACTCCACCCAAGTCCACCTGGCTAAGCTTTTCTGCTTTTCCGCATTGTTGCTCCGACCTGAACCGCCTGTGTATCTGTCTTTCAGGAAAGAAGTGCACGTATGGGATCAAGTGTAAGTTCTATCACCCAGAGAGGTCGAACCAGTCTCACTTGTCAGTCGCAGACGAACTTCGTGCAAAGACTAGATCCACGTCTCCCAAAGCTTTCCCGGACGCAAGGCAGCTTCCGAACAACGCGGCGACGTCCTCGAGTCGGGGGGCTCTGCCCGTTGCCCCAAACCCACCAGCGTTTTACGAACAGAGTCCCCAGACGGCCGTGTGCGATGGCCTTCAGCCCGCGGTGGCCCCGAGGCAGGACAGTGCTCGCAGTAGGCTGTCACCCAGCCGCCAGTTAGAAAGCTCCAGTCCCAGGCACAGCCCCTCCTCCCCATGGGATCCCCCAACTTTCCCGCGCCCCGCGAGCGCCGGAGGGCTCGATTCTCTGGAGGCCAGGATCTCGAACATGTACGTTCAGGGGAGGCCGTGCTGGAGCGGGAGCCCTCCCCCTCGGAGCAGCAGCCCGGGCAGGCCCTTACCTTCCCACAGCCACAACCACAGCATGAACTGCGCTCGCGCCTGCAGGGCCGGCCTCGGCAGCTCGCGCCCCAGCTGCTGTTTCTGGCACGGAAACGCGCCGCAGAGCAGGGCGCCCGGCCCCTCGCAGGCGTCAGGTGGCTCCGCTCAGAGCCCCAGCTTCTATGTTAGCCCCGGTCGAGGTGCCAGGACCGAAATCCCACGTGGACCCAAGCCTTGCGAGGTCGTACTGCCTCACGGCGACCCCACTCCTTACCAGGAACAAGAGCTGGAGCAGTACCACTACCCCGGCGTGCCACCCAAGTGCTCTGCTCTCCCGAGCTTCAGCTGGGGGGGGGGTCAGTTCGGGCTGCTGGTGGGCGGCCAGGCCTCTGAGCCGCTGCTGAGTGAGCAGAAGAGGACTGTGAGGAAACAGCTGTGCGCCCTCTTCCCTCAGGCCGCGGTGGACCAGGTGATGTGTTTGCACCCGAACGTCTTGGACACATCCAGTCTCATTTCAATCATCCATAAATTTCGAAGCAGCCACTATTGCTTCTAGGTGCCGCGTATTATAGTGGTAATGGAAGGAGGAGCGTGTTAAACCAGTTTGCGTCCTGTTGTATTATTTTTATTATTAGGCAAACTGTAACCACTAAGTTTCTAAGTGCAAAGCACACTTCCTCCGAGAATCATATTACATTATTACACATTAAAGTGTACCTTGTAACTAAGTGCTGAAGAGAAGATCTCATATGCAGGCTGTTTGATATAAGTGATCCTGAAAGAGACACAATCTCTTTCTATAGGCTACGAGAACACCAACATTTAAATTTAAATTCATTCATTTAAATTCAGCATTAGGTGATTGGATTGTAAAACCTAAAGCAACAGATGTTGTTTTTACCCTGTAACCTCACAGTGAGGTGCTTAATACTGAGTAACTGAGAAACATGCTTGGACAGCAAGTGTGAACAAAACTGTCAAAGCTGCTTTTTATAACTTCTCTCATTTAAAGGAAAAGATACATTCAGAAGTCTTTCCTTTTTTACTGACTTGATATTACTGGAATTAACACGTTCTAATCAGAGCAACATACAGAAATTTCTGCTGTGAAAAGCTAATCAGGAGTAATGTTCAGAAAATTGAAAAATAAAAGGTTTTCTGCCGAATTCTATGCATCTACGCATGATTGATACATCTTGCTTCAGCTTGGATCCAAACCCTGTTAATGTCTGTTCACAATGTATAACAGGACTTCATAATGAAGGGGGGGGTATGGTGGTGTTTCATTCATAAATACGTTTAAACATTTTATGTTTATAGATCGAGGTACAATACTTGATTACATAAGTGAATGTAGCAATTAAAAGTATTTGGGTGAATTGTACTAAATGCATGTGTAATGGTTGATGTAATTAATGTTTTTATGCATTATTAAACAAGCGCACTTTATATATAAAGTTACATAATAAGGGACAGCTATAGAATTGCCTTTAACAGAATGTTTAATATCTCCTCATTCCTGCTCTTCTAAATGAAGAAATCAGTAGAGGCCATTGTCGTATGAGGTTTCCAAATGTGAAAGGCATAGATCCAAAGATACTTATGTGCCTTATTAAAGCGTATATAATCAAACTGTTTTTTTGTCTTTACAATGTTAAATTCAGTCTGCTCCTTTTGGTGTTGCATCAGATACACTTTGAGGCAGCACGGACAGGCTTTGTGGTCTGTTCTAGTGCTGGACGTTTCTTCATTAAACGTGCATACAGTAGCTTTACAAATCGGTATCATCGCAGACGATGGCATCATAGGAGTCTGGACAACAGAATTACTCTGCTTGACTGGATTCAGAGTCTGCCTGAAGTCTTCAGTCCCTGCTCATCTGATTCTAGGGTTTTTAGACTACAGTGCATCATGTAGCACCTCAGATGATATTTTTCATATATAAAAACCTGAGCTTCACTTCGTCCTGCACCCAAGCTCTTATTACTTTTTGATTCTGGTTTCATCCCACATCCCATCTGCATGTACAGTAGCTGTGCAGTGTATCTGAACCCAAAGTGCTATGTTTCCAATAATAAATACACACTACCAGCCAGGGATGCAGTTTCTCCATTATGGAGCTCAATACTGGAACAGCCAACAAAAAACTAATTGGCAATTTCTTATACGTAGGCACATTAGAACAACTTGGAGCATCAACCTACAGTTCCAACTGTGGGACTCAAGATTATATCCCTCCTAAAGCAGTAATCCAAGGGTTCCCATGCTCTGTCCTGCAGGCGTTCATTCCAGCTGACCTTAATTACCCAATTGAAGCCTTAAGTGAATTAATAAGCTGCTTGATTGCAACATTTCGCAAGACCTTGTCTCAACTCAAGAGTTTGGGATTTGATTTTAATTAGAAAAAACAATAGTTTAAAAGGCTACCTGCTTCTCAAAATCTGAAAACCGCTAACACGATTGATTTAAACTACGTGACCAAGTCAATGACGAACTCGACGAGTTGTCTGATTGACAACTCGGCTGGAACAAAGCCCGACAGATCTGTGGGCCACCAGGAACACGAGTGGGGGGACCCCTGTGGTAATGAAAAACGCACCACAGCACACAACTTCAGACACACATGCAACTCTTGTGGCAACAGAACGAGTGGAAAAGGACGAGTGAGGAAGGACTTCTTTTAGTACCTTCATCTGTTTCAGTTCGAGTCCGCTTACATACAAAAGACCTGAAACAGGTTTTTCTGATGATCTTCGTATAGGAATTTGAATCTGCCACTGGGATTTCTTTAGTCAAGCACACATTACATTCATCTGGCCCTTTAGCACCTTGTGATGCAAACTGGAGTAATCTACAAGGCTGAAGTTTGACAAGACTTACCAAAAAAAAAAAAATAACAACGAAAATGAAGCAGCAGCATAATTGGGATTCTGCCAATTCGGTCTTTGGAAATGAAAGGGAGGGTGCACTTCTCTATTAAAAGGTGTTGCGAGATAAATAGGATGACGTTTAAATACTTTTCAAACCTCCCTTTCATGTCCAAGGACCAAATTCGCAAAACTCTAATTATGCTTCTCGAGAATCTCTTACCAAGATGTGCCTTTAGTGCCCTCTGCTGTGAAAAGCTATGAACTGGACAGATTGTCCTCTTCTCAGGAGGAAGTGCTCTATGAACGCTGCCAACGACCCCTCTGTAAAAACAGCACAATGACCGAGACCCTACCAAGGAAAAAAAGCACGAGGCAAAATTTCAGAATAGATTTTTTTTAATTTTTACAAATAACTTATCTGTTACAAAGACAGTTTTCCCAGCTAAAATCAAAAAACAACTTTAGATATCCAAATTAGGTTTTTATTAATAAAACATTAACAGACTCAATCTTCACACAGAACTGCAGATGAAGCTGAAAATTGGGTTGCTGTTTTTAAACGAAAGTCTGATGTAAGTGCTTCAGAGATTAACTTCAGCCTTTTCCTACCAAAATTATCTCCATGATTTACACATTAAGCTTTTAGCGTAGACTTCACTGTTTTTGCATAATTTATAAAACAACCATTCTAACAGAAACGTGTGCCACAATACCGCACACTGCAGGACAAACTTTACAAATCTTTAAAAAAAATCCAAAGATAAAGGTCATGTCAACGCAAGTCGTCAAAACATAAGAGGACATTATCTGAAGGATTTTAAACTGGATTTGGAAAATGGTGATTGTCATCACTGCTGCTTAAGGCAACTTTACCGATAGAAATGAGGTTAAGAATATCTGGAAATTTAAAAGGGGGATTTTTTTAAATGAAAGTTTGCAAATAAGAACTTGTAATTCTCACTGCATTGATCCAGTCAGTTGTTGGAAGTCCTTAGCAAGGTAGCTTTTGGGTAAGACATGTCAACTGCCTTGAAATCCCCATCCCTCATTCCCATCTTGCATATCCTTTTAGCCTTGCCTGAATAGGCACTTTTATACAAGGTTTGACGTTTGCGTTAAAACTCTCGAGTCTCATTTTTAAACCCCCCAGACATATACAACTACATTCCAGCTGTTAGATAATGTGGCTGTTTTCATCCAAGAGATTCGGTCCGACATGAATGAAATCTCCAAAGCCCACAAAACCCTCGATCTCCATATGACATCTTAGCTGCATCTGCAGATCATCCGTGGAACATCAACATTTACAGGAGCAATGAACAGACTGAGCAGAGAAAGCTAAACTGTGCATAGTTTCATATTATTGCTCTTTTATTTAAGGCTTCACTTCTCACAGATACCAAGTAAAAAGCTTAAAGGGGCAACGTGCTTATTTGCTTTAAAGAAAAAAAGTTAATCAAGTCTATTACGTTATACTTACAGGAAAGACAAGGAAATCAGCGTGAAGAAAGTCATTTAAAGCAGATTCTAAAACTATGTACAGTAAGAGAAACTAAGGGGGGGGTATTTTTATTACTGTGTACTGTACAAACAAAGCATGCAGTTTCACTTCCACTGTGTTTCACTGTGGCTTGTACAGATGCAGAGTGGAAAGGCAATCAAGGAAGGGGACACAGGGCAAGTAACGGAGCCAGTAACACTGCATGTTTCTTCCCAGTATCCTTGAAAACGGCAACCGATCACATGGTCCAAAGTAGTTCTCCCCCCTGCAGGTGTGGCGACAGCGCATACTTCCTCGCTGAGCCACCGAGAAACGTCCCCAGCGTGGCAGGCGGGAGAGGCAAAGTGCTCTCTGGCACCCCACCGGGTTGACCCCTACACGGAGGGGGGGCACTGATAATACTGCGCACGGAAGAAAGAGGCCCCTCGCGAAAACTTTAGGAAATTTACCTTTTTTTTTAAAAAAAAAAAACAACGGACAGGTTTCCCCAAGTGCCGGCGACCCAAAGGTGAGGTATCATCAGCTATGTTGGCTTTTAAGTACGTAACCTGTAAACACTATCCAGTCAAGCCTTCGGTGGACAGCATTCTACTCAAAAGGCATTAACGATTAAGAGAAAAATAACCCTGTCCTTGTCCTCCTCTCGCCGGAGAAGCCCCCTCCTCTCCGTGTCTCTGCGCGTCGGTCTGCCAAGGCGCCGGCCCCGGGCGGCTCAGAAGCGCCTGGGGAACTCGCACTGCTCGCAGCGGAGGAGGGCCGGGTGGTTGAGGAAGGTGCAGGCGGTGCAGTTCCACTGAGCGCCCTCGTCCTCCTCCGCGTCGGCGACCGCCTTCGGGGTCTTGGCCAGGGAGCGCGGGTCTGGGGAGGGAGAGGGCACAGAAGCAGCACAAAGCGGGGTCACCCGGGGGCACTTCGTGACATGTTTGTCAAAGCGTCCGCTTCTAGCCTTCAGCCCAATCCAGGAAACAGCTGCCTGCCAAAGTCTGGTTATGAAAGGCTTTTTCAATTTAACCCACACGCAAAGAGTTTTAAGTTCAGACAGCTATTGTCGAGAGGGTGTTTCGCTTTTTTTCCTCTTAAAGCAAGACTCAACGTTTAAAATGTCAACGGAGAGCTTCCATCATTTTCTCCAGTCGATCTGATCAAGTTCTGGATATTACATACTTGCTAGGATGCTCGTACACTGGACAGTGCTTATATTAATAATATTAATATTAATATTAATACACAAGTTCATACATAAAACCAATAGTTTTCTTCTATCTGGAATAGGCTTTTTTGAATCAGTCATGCATTTCTCTACTCCTGCCGACAAAGGGGGACAGTGTGGTGCTTTCGTTTGATTGTCTGCTGCAATACAAGAGCCTTCAGGCTGAAGAACCACAAATGTCTCTACCTACTGTGGTTACCATATGTGGCGATAAATTGGCTGAGAGAAAAAAGAACGAGATGCTGAGACGACTGAGCTTCCCACCCTCCCAGGGTCTTCTGGGCTACAGCTGCAAAGACTCCAATGTGGTGTGGTAACAATACAATAAGCATTCAAACAACTGGTATGGGAAGCAAAAGCTGTATCATTATAAGAGGTTTCTCAAAACGAAATCTTGTTTCAGTATCGCAATGTCCTTTTAGATCATTCCCAGTGTCCACTGCCGGGCTCTTTTAGGACTCGATCCTGACTCAGTTTCGCTCTTACTGCAATGCATGACATGAATGCCATGTTCAGGGACTGAGGATGAATTAAATTCACCCAAAATGGCAGTGGATCCTAACCACAAAAACAATCACCTGGAATGTGAATAATTCACATTTACGATTACAAAACGTGGTCTAATTTATTTTACCCATGTTTCTGAAATACACACACGCTGGAAAATGAAGTAAAGCCCATGACCCAAAGATATAATTTGGAATACGTATACACATTTACCTTTATTAGTCTTAAAGGTTGATGTATTTCAAAAGAATATGCCAGGAAACCAAAAATATTTACTCAGGTGACCATTAGTTCCTAGGCTGCAAGACTAAAGCTCGGTGCTGGAGGCAAGTTTTAAAGCTCAAGAAGTGAGTCAGCGTGCACAGATGTAAACAAAGTAATTCAATAAAATACAGGGCACAAAAAAGTACTGATTTGAGTAACCAAGTTAATTTAAGAAGTGCCAGGGTTTTTTATGCCATTTGACAGTGATTAAAAACATTGACACCAGGCTTCTCTATAGCATGTCCTTATATTGTCACTGATGTCAATTCTGTAAACATGCCTTACCCAAGTGATGGAGCATGAGAGACCAAGTATAAAGCTATACAATTTTATCTTTAGATATATACAAATTTGTATAAAGATGAAGAAAATTAAAACCTACAGGTATGCTAAGAAAAGGTTTTCTTGATTCTCAGCAATATTACTACTTTTAGATATGGATATTCACACAATCTTATTTTCCATTTTTTATAACACCCATCACTGAACAAGATAAATGCTGTGAAATACTTTCAGAAACTTCGAGACAGGTAAGAAACTGGCTCCAAATTTTTTCAACATGTATTTTCTCCCGAATAATCATATACCTTTGGAAAAAGTTCACATCATCATCCTGTGCAGAAGAGGATACAGATTATAAATATAATTTAAGAAATTTAAGAAAAACATCCAAGAGTTCAACTTACCAACATTTGAAGTACCTTTGGGTTTGGGTGGAACTGGACCTAGGAATCCAATGTTGTCATAAAAGTTATGAATAGCACTTGGATTGAAGTGTGGTCCTGTAACAATGTAAAACAGGTTTCAAATCGTTTTCTTCACACCACTAGAACTTAAGTCCTCTATATTTTTTTTAAAAAAACATACAGATTACAGATAAATGTGGCATTAGCATCAATCATCTGAAATTAAAATTAGTAAAACGTGCAGGATTAGCGCTAACTAGGATGTGTGAAACCAGTGTTTAAAAATAATGATGGAACAGAAAGATATACAGAGGGACATGCTTGAACAGGCACAATGCAGTAAAAAAAAATCTAGTAAAATCTGATCAAACAGAAAGGCAAAGCGATAACTTCACAGACACTAAAACGAGAATTTCACACTTCTTCCAGCGCCCAGAATGAACAGAAATGATTCCTACTATTGCTCTTAACGCACGTCAAGTGTCGTGTGCGCCACTGTTGGGTATTCCTGTGGGCCACTTGGCCAGGACACACAATGAAGTGTGCGCATGTGAAGTGCTGCCAACAGGACCATAAATCCCTTGCTACCAACCAACAGGATACAATTCAGGAAGCAACTGCTAGTTAACATTACAATAGAAGTACCTACAATACACAGAACTCTCATTTCAAACACTCACTATTCGAAATCATAAATGTTTAAAACGTACTTCTGTTTCCAACTAAACATGCTTGTTGAGGATCTTACTAATAGCCGAACATTAATTTCCATTTAACTCATCGTTACACAAAGAACTGAGGAAAAGAGAGCAAATACCGTTATTTCATAGAAGTTTAAAAAAAAACTAACCTCTTGTTTGAAGGAGATCAATTTCTTTGGTTAAGCAGTCTATATCAATTTGCAGCACCCTGTTCCTGCATCTTAACTGCTGCATTTCCTCAAGCTTAAAAGACAAAAAAAACAAAGTTAACCCCATTGCATAACAAAACACCATTCCATCTTTTACATTTTTCATACTTCAAAAACAGCATTTTTTAGGGATAAATGCTCAAATTGAGGTGATATAAGTACTGGAGTCTGTATTGGGATCATGACTCTATATGATTTATATCCATGATCCACATTGGATTAGATCTAACTAGTCAAGTTCACAAACAATAACCAAACTACGTGGTGCAGCAAAACTAAGGCCTGGAGAAATCTGGGCAGACGTCGTGTAGGAAGTGCAGGGCTTTGGGTAAATAAGATGGAAAACGCCAAGGCTGAAGAGGCTACGCAAGCAAATAACCCAACCCCTTCCTCGTGCGGGGAAGCATTAAAAGGGCAAAAAATGGGTGGAGACATTTACATTGTTAAAGTGCACAATTTTTAAATCAAGAATGTCATGTTACAAATGCACAAAAAAATGTCCAATATCTCCTTTAGAATACTGAGTATAATTATGGTCCGCAAAATATGGAAAAAGCAAGCCAGCCATGTTATTAAGCTGGTGCCCTGCGTCTTTTAGAAATGTCCCAAAGAGATCCTCGGATCCATTCGTTGCTATAAAAAATGTTCTAGATGGGCCAAATCCCCCCCCCCCCCACCCACTTATTTGTAAATGTTCTTACATCATTAAATTCTTTTTAAAACCTTTAGATGCGTGTTTTTTTCTCCACACAGCACATGGCTGGAGTGTACTGAACACACACCTTGTGTTCATGAAAATCCAGATTTTCACAGCTCGTCTCCCGCCTTTAACCACTGGCAAGTATTGCCCAAGTACGAAACGCTGCGGCACCCATGAACAGAAACACATACTGAGGCTTCGCACTTGAGCTGCTGGAAAGACGACTCCAGACAGAAGAACACAGCAGACCGAGGCCATCTGCGTACATGCTGTTTCAGAGGCTGGCGGACCGCGGTGATGCAGCAGAAAAATCTTTTGCGAGCGTCTTCCCACCCAACATCTGAACGTTCCTCATGAAACGACGCCGAGCGCGACACTTCCGCGGTCTCCCGACGGCGCAGATCTCTCCCGCCACACGTGCGGCGTGCCCAATCCCGGGCCTCCGGCGCCTGGGACTTACCGAGGGGACCTGACAGACGGAGTTGGATCTCTGCAGGCGCCGCCGGGTGAGGTCGTTCTCCATCTCGTTGACCTCCGCTTTCAGCGTCTCCAGCTGCTTCTTCTTCAGCTCCAGCTCGTGCCACAGCCGCTCCCTCCGGGCCTTCTGGTGTATCAACAGAGCTGCAGGGCAGGGCAGGGCAGGGCAGGGGAAACGGTGAACGGAGGGGCTCACCCGTCCGCGACAAGAGAGGACTCCACCTGGCCTCCGAAGGGCTGCCGTTTAACAGTTCACACTTCTGCTCTTAACCTGATGCTACATTGTTTTTTTACACAGTTTCACCTCAGCACTCCGACAAGTGTTACTTAATAACTGGAGTGAAATCAACCCTAATCTTGCTTGACATGTGGGACTCTTACTTTACTGAGTGAGAACACCATGATCACTTTTGAGTTCCAAAACGGTTTAAAATGTACACAGCAGTTTATAATCGGAGTGTAAATGATAAGCAAATGCAATAGAAGTCAACTTATAATCCATGTATACACAGCAAATTATTGTTACTGCACTTAAGAGGGTTACATGAATACAGCGCTCTATATCCAAGGGTTAAGGTTAGAAATTCCCACACGTGTTCCACCCAATGTCTAAAGGAACAGGCAACTTCATCTTTAAAACTAAATTTCACAATCCTTGTTTCAAAAATTATTAAAGTAAATGTTCAAATTATTCAAACACCTTAAGGTTAATTAACATTTTAACGTTTTGCATATACTGTGTATACAGAAATAAGTAACTCTCTCAGAATGAGTGTTCTTACAAAAACAAACTTTTCACTACTTTTGGAGTCTGTTTCTCCCATGAGGAAAGTAAAGCTACAGTCACAGCATATGAGTCAATATGCTATGAGTCAATGCACTTCACTTTCAACTGTAACCTTAACAGCCCCTTATAAAATAAATAAGGCCTACATTACTACACAGCCTGTGTGTTAATAATACATCTTTCAGCAATGACAGTCTTTCAAGCACAAGATCATTAAACTGGCTATTCATGAGGTGCACAAAGGTAGAACTAGTTTATCAAAGGATTATAGGTGTTTGAACTTTTCACACTGACAACCGTATGAACAAAAGCACTTGCATAAGATTTGGATTTTTCCCCCGATTTCTGGTAGGTAACAACAGAAATACCCTTCTATGATGAAACAGAGACACATGCTATCCTTAATAATGAGCTCCTCCAGGCTGCAGACAAACATTGGAAATTAAAGGGGAAAAAAAACCCAAGCTTGTAAATCTTTCCAGCTTTCTTTCTGGAGAGCTCTGCAGCTAGAGGGATTAACAGTGCTCTCCGCATGGAAGTGGAAACAACACGAAGCAGTTGTGCAGAAAGCAGCAACAAGCCCATTTCAGAGATAAGGGGACCATCTGGAAGGATTCAGTTTTGGATTTCCAACCCGCAGTGATTGGAAACGCCGCTGGCTCTCGTTGCAACGTGGGGCACTAGAATCAAGCTTCTTCCGAACATAAACGAAGGCTCGCAGAACGCCGAGCAACATGACTCGGCAGTGAGCGACTCCCTGTGCGAGCAGACATGGAAAGAGTGGGAGCTGGCATCGGAGCCCAACCACACAGCAGTCACCGCAGCAGGGACAAGACGGGGAGCTTGAATCACAAGTTATCCAGTCGAAACTCCAAAAAAGGAAGTGCTGTGCTCCTGCTCTTTTGACTCAGGCAACTGAGGAGAGGTCTGGTATCTTGTACGTTAATACATCGGTTTACCTCTCCGACATCACAGCACGTCCATGTACTTTATTAGTGGCGACTTGCAAACCACATTTCTAGCTGTAAACTTCGTGGATTATACTGGGAGATGCCAAGAAGCTGGTTTCTAAGGTGGGGGCCACCTGGTGGTGACCAGTGGGTGGCCTGTTAAGAGATTTTGAACGATTAATATTCATCTTGTTTGCATTATTTAGAACAAAGCAAGGGGAACCTGACCAAGTGGCCTGTTTAGTTGAACCTAAAAATGTTATTTATCAAAAGATTAAGCTGTTATGAAAATGCAGTGCTTCTAGAAGCCAGTAAGGTTTTAACAAAACAGCTGTTTCCCACTGTAATAGATTTGTTTGCTAAGTGTGTGGATGAAAAAAGTGGCAACTTCGACAGAAACCAGCTTAAGCCTGTCTAAATCAAAGGTAACTCAACAAAATATAAAAGTACAAATTAAGGCACCTTCATGTAGACAGATGTGAAAGAAAACTGCTTTAAAACAACTGAATCTGTCAATGGGTGCTTCAGCTTAAATCAAGATGCAGATCTTGCCAAAAGCCAAGCATGACGGAGATAAAACCACAGATGCAAAAGACAGAAAACTGCAGAGGTAAAACTTCACAAACCGTTGAAAAGCCTGCAGCTCTGACAGAGCGAGCTACTGTAGTACTCCGGCTTGCCTTACAGACGGGTATAGGGATGATGTTTATTATCTACTGTGGGCCCACATTTCTTGATGTACTACTTGGATGTTTTTCCTCCTCAAACAGCTAAGGAAGACACTGACCCCGCATTTAAAATTCAAGTGAATTTGAAATATTCATGTTTTTCTTTAAGAGTTTTTAGAGCAAAAAGAAAAGAGAATAAAATGCTCTCGCTATTGCCAATAAGAGTCCTGCGTACAGTATTCAAAAATCAAATGAGACGTAATTTCACAACTCATCCTAGCTTTAAATACCCGCCTTTCAGTCTTAAAAACTAAAAAGGCAAAAAAATCTTGTTAATTCATAGGCTTATTTCTAGGTAAGTAAAGAAAAAGAGTTAGGTTGCTCATTAAATAATGGTCTTATGATATTCGAGCCAAACCTTGTTAATACAGGAACAAGTAATAGGTTTATTCCATGCTGAAATAAAGAAGAAAGAAAACACAACGTTTCGGCCGTGGAGCCTTCTTCAGGTGTGAGCTCCCCACCTGAACTACCTGTTAATACAGTACTATTCTGAAGAACATTTTCACATTTCGCACTGCTACTCCTCGGTATACAGGGTGAATCTTAGGTGTAAAACGCCTATAATTAGTAAAGTATTTCTGGTGCGCTGATATTGAAGTTCCCACATGAAATATCCCTGCAAGTGTATGATGATACCCGCAATCCGAAGCTCATTTTATCCATGACGCCACCGAATCGTTTTTACGACGGCCCTCATTAGAATGCCTGCAAAAAAAGCGCACTTCCATCTACATCACTGCGAACCGCCCATTGCTTTCCTTACCCAGCTAAAACACGCAGAGCGCTTCCACCATCACTGCGAACCACCCATTACTTTCCTTACCCGGCTAAAACACGCAGAGCGCTTCCACCATCACTGCGAACCGCCCATTACTTTCCTTACCCAGCTAAAACACGCAGAGCGCTTCCACCATCACTGCGAACCGCCCATTACTTTCCTTACCCAGCTAAAACACGCAGAGCGCTTCCACCATCACTGCGAACCACCCATTACTTTCCTTACCCAGCTAAAACACGCAGAGCGCTTCCACCATCACTGCGAACCACCCATTACTTTCCTTACCCGGCTAAAACACGCAGAGCGCTTCCACCATCACTGCGAACCGCCCATTACTTTCCTTACCCAGCTAAAACACGCAGAGCGCTTCCACCATCACTGCGAACCGCCCATTACTTTCCTTACCCAGCTAAAACACGCAGAGCGCTTCCACCATCACTGCGAACCACCCATTACTTTCCTTACCCGGCTAAAACACGCAGAGCGCTTCCACCATCACTGCGAACCGCCCATTACTTTCCTTACCCAGCTAAAACACGCAGAGCGCTTCCACCATCACTGCGAACCGCCCATTACTTTCCTTACCCAGCTAAAACACGCAGAGCGCTTCCACCATCACTGCGAACCGCCCATTACTTTCCTTACCCAGCTAAAACACGCAGAGCGCTTCCACCATCACTGCGAACCGCCCATTACTTTCCTTACCCAGCTAAAACACGCAGAGCGCTTCCACCGTCTTCATCTGATCGACTGGAGACTAATAAAGCTCAAGGCTGGTTTAGCACAAACACTAAATGCGCTTATTAAGTGCAAAGCGTGGCCCCCGCTCCCCCCCCCAGCCCCGTGAGGCACGATGCCCCCAGACGTTGAGACCGGCGGACCGGCGGCTCCCACCTTGCGTGTAGGCTGCGTCATCCGAGCCCATGCTGAGCCGCCGGACCTCGCTGGGCCTGTCCCGGTGCGCGGACAGCGGGTCCGAGAGGTGGTGGGCCTCCGGCTCGGCGAAGTGATCCGACGGCAGGCTGAGGAGGTTGGTGGGCTCGAAGGTGGGAGACACGACCCCCGGGGAAACGGCCGGCGGCTTGTTGGGGGAGACGGTGATTTTAAAGGTGTACTTGGTGTTGGGCTGGGTGACCACCACGCGGGGGGAGGTGGCTGTGGCACAGCCGCCCACGGAGGCCCGGGACTTGGGGGGGTGGTGGTGGATGTAAGCGGGGCCCATGCTCACCTGGCCCGTCAAGGTCCTTGGCCCCGTGGGGCCCTGCAGCGGGGGGTTGGCCGAGATGTAGAGGGTGGGCGGGTTGCGGCCGCCGGGGTCGTCCCCCGCCGCATTGGCCGAAATGTAGAACTTGGGCTGGGAGCGGGAGCCGGAGCAAGCCATCACGGCCTCGTCGGGGCCCGCCGTGGAGGCGGGAGGCGGGCTGGCGGCGATGTACACGGTGGGCTGGCTGCGACTCAGGGAGGGGCCGCAGATGGACAAGGGGGCCGTGACCGACGAGGAACCGGAGGCCGCCGAGCAAGAGGAAGGGGAGGGGGCGGCGGGGGAGGCCCGGGGCCCACAGCCCGCCCCCGGCCCCCCACCGGAGCGCAGCACGGCCGTGGTGGTGGTCGAGTTGCTCCGCTGGGGCGATTCAAGTTTGATCTCGATCTGGTTCTTGCGCGGCCCAGTGGAGATGTTCTGTATGTTGTACTGGCTGAAGGACGAAGGGCCCGGAGCGCAGGAAGAGGACGCGTTCGAGGAAGCGGAGGAGGAGGAGGAGGGCAGGCCTCCAGGGGGAGCCTGGAAGAAGGACGGTGCTTGAGGAGTCGTGGGTGAGCTGATGGGCATGTAGACGTGAGACGTCTGGTGGGCCTGCGACTGGTGCGGTGAGGTATGTGAGGAGCTGTACTGCGACGGGACAGTCCATGTGCCAGATAGCTGTGAAGGGTGGGAGATCTGGTAGACCTGTTGCTGCTGAGAACTGGGGCCATGCGGAGGCCAGCCTGCCTGCTGCTGCTGCGACTGGCGGCTTGTACCAGACTGAGTAACGTAAGGCCTAATATAGATAGAGTTACCCTGTGGGCTGTTCAGGCCAGGCTGCGGCCCGCCATGTATGTGCAAAGAGGTGGGAGTGTTCCGGCCAGTCTGTATATTGGGGGCCAGCGTCACGGTGATGGGGTTAAATCGGGGTGCCTGCTGAGAGCCCATGGAGTGTCCTTTGCCGCCCAGCTGGTACAGTCCGAGGTGCTGAGGCGGCTGCGGGTTCCGGGTCGTGTCCATGACGCCAAAGACGCTTAGGCCGGAGGGCACCTGCACGGGGGCCGACTGGGGCTCCTGCTGGAAAAACTCGCTGTTGGGCTGTCCTGCCTGAAGGGGCCCGTCGCTGAGGCTGTGGGCCAGAGTTCTGCTGCCATTCATTCTCGCCCCGTCCCGCAGCAAGGGCTGATGCGCATTCTGAGACGGCAGCCCCAGGTTCAGCTGTGTCATGTGATTGCGAAGTCCCGCGAGGCTGGAGTCGTCCGAGAAGTGCAGATTCCCCTCGCCGTACAGGTACGCCGTGCTCACCTGGGACAGGAACTCGCAACAGGCATCCAAATTGTTGTTGTTCTAGGGGAGGAGAGGAAATACGGCACACGTGTGAGAATCTTTGCCCTCAGCTTCCAATGGCATTAAAAAAAAAAAACTCACCGCAACTATGAGACTAGCACAACGGTGACAAAGCGCTCGCTCACCTGCAGTATACACTGGGACACGACACCCTCGGGTACTTCAGGGAACTTCTGGCGCAGGTCATGCAAAACCTGGATGTCAATCTGCTGGCTTGCCTGGGCCATTCGTGTATTGCCAGGTCAGGACCGATCGCTCTTTTCCGCGGTGTGAGGCCTCAGTGACGGCAGCACTCCTCCCAGCGCTCGGGCATCTTCTGTAAAACACAGCGCGAGTCAGGTCAAGGCCTGCTGCACACACTTCCCCGGGTCCTGAAAAGCGAGGGGGGGCCCCCGATTTATGCCACAAATAATGCAAACAAGAAAAAAAAAAAGGTCGTTTTAATTGCTTTCAAAGAAATGTTCACCTACAAAGCAATGAAAGGAACAATTTGTCTCATCTAAATATCAACACCCTTCCTTCCGGTCTCCCACGGAGATGAGAAATCGGAGCTCACACGGGGTCCATCGCCTCCATCCACAGGCGAGAAGCACAGTGCAGTCCGTAAGCATCGGGACAGTGACACAGTTTGTGTTGTTTTGGCTCTGTACTCCAGCACGTTGGATTTGCAATGAAACGAGGACTATGAGGGTAAAGTGCAGAATGTCAGCTATAATTCAAGGGGATTTATGTCTATATTGGATGAACCATATAGGAATCTGCCCTTTTTGTATATAGTCCCCCCATTTCAGGGGACCAAAAGTAAGTATAGGGGAGTACAGAGCCAAAACAAGAAAAATTGTGCCACTGTCCAAATGCTTATGGACTGCACTGTACATGTGCTTCTGGATGTTTACGACCAAGTTCGCGAAGTTAATGTGGAATTTAAAAAATAGGTCTGTTACACATATAGGCGACCAAATTCAAAATGTACTCAACCTCTTTACCTCTTCACCTGCCAAAGAAAGGTTCATATTCTAAATGTCCACAGGGACACTTACTTCCACAAACCTAATTGAAAGATAAAGATCTTTCTATGGCTTCTGACACACACAGTACTTATAATTCACTTAATGTAATTAATATTGTTTAAAACTCTGGTATGCACATTATCTAACAATCTCAGTCTTTGAACTAGCTGGAAACAGTTTGCTCGGTACGATGTACACAGACAGTTAAGTTGGAGGGCTCTTTCCCGACTCAACCTCTTTATAGACTACTAGCATCAACAGTTCAGACTGGTCTCAACTTTATTCTCAAGTTTCAACAACATTTAATGTTTCATTCTAGGATTGCAAACACAACACAGTTAAGATGGTTGCAGTGTCAGTTTCACCATTTTTCTTTCTCACAGATCTGTTTCCTCGCTACACTGACCTTCAAAGGTCCTTAATATCTTTTTCTATTTTACAACTGTCCTTTTTTCAGGAAAGAAAATTTATAGGAATGAAAAGTTTATTTTATGCAGATAATCCAAAGAGAAAAGTATTCACTTATCCTTTTCAGAAATCATGTTAAGCAATATTCAAAACCATGCCTATACATATATTAAGGTATTTTCCCATACTGAATAGAAAGGACATTCACACTACAGGACGGTTTTGGCCAAGGCACAGACTGATGATGCACTATCCCTGACGAACTTTATCAATTTCATTTGATAATAATATTGGATAATTCTCCGATGGTAAAGCAGAATTCGAATTTGATCAGACTTTCAACAAATTACAGTAGTTAATAACCTACAGCTACCTACAACATGACTGTACGATAATGTCAGTAAGCCGACAGACTCCTCTACCTGTGAATGAGCCAAAGGAAACTGACTACCGGTTATTAAATCTCGGTAACGAAATACATTCATTGATGTCACAGAAAAAAAATGACATTTCAAAATAAGCACAAACTTGTGAACTTTGTGAAAGTACTGTAATTCCACATCTCAAACTCGCATTTGAGTTCCCACAAATCATGACGTGATGCAGCGTTCCTGCTCACTAGTCACTGGAATGACTAATGTAACGTCAGAATGAACAAGGACACGTTGTGCAGCAGACACTTCACGGCAGAAATGTTCCAACATTATCTGCATGTGGAGTCAAGTAGCATTTGCTGGCAAAGCCGTCTCGAAACCGAAAGCACTATTTCTCCTGGATTGAGAGAGAGGTGATCTCAAGCACGCTTGTTCACAAGGCAACAAGGCTTCAACACGTCAGGGGAAGCTTTGTGCAGCCATGTCCTGAACCGCTGAACTTGGAGCTGTGCATACCTGGAAACGTGACCCATTCCGTCACGTTAATAGGAGGTTTACACGTTACTGTGGACATTTTACTTTCACCGTGGTTTGACATGCACTCGACAATGCTCATTCCTTCTACTCCCAGAATATAAAAAATAGCGTTGCAGTTCCCCTGTAAACAAGATGTGAAAAACCGAGAAGCAGAACCGGACGGAGCCGCGCGAGGGCAGCCAGGTGCCGGGCTGCACAGCAGGGAACCCGGCACAGTTCAAGAGGAGCCACGACGCCACACGGCGCGGCCTGAGTGTCCACAGGGAGGACTCTCGCATGGGGGAGAGGACACAGAGGACGTGCGGAGCGAATCTGGCAGGCCGCGGGGGCACAGCCAACAAGGGCAAAATCAAGGGGCCCTTCATCTCGTTTTGTTTCAGTCAATCACAGCTGGGAAGAGTCTCAGACGTTTGTAAACATTTCGAGGGAACACATAAAACCCCCCGTTATAATATTTCAAAAGTTCAAAAAGCAGAGAGCGATTATACAAATGGTAACGTGTGGACTGTCAGTTCCGCCCTGGTGAAGTTAAGGTATGGGTATATCAAGCACATGTGGAACTCCTTACTCAGTAACCCACTAAAACTTTGCACTGTATTTTGAGTGCGGCACTAAGTGGGGGGCAAACATGAAGTCATGTGGCAAAGTACAAATCCAGCTGTAAATTAATTTTTTAATTATCTTAAAAAAACAACTACTGCAACTGTGTACATCCCAAGTGTTTTTTGCTGACCTTTCATTCTGTCTAATCCTTTGGAAAAGGATAACTTTGTTCTCTTGGCACAAATAAAGACTGTAAACTACACAAGTTTTAGAAAGAAATGGTTTCACACTATCACCAGATGCATGCTATTCAAAACTTCCCTACAGAAAATACCAACAAAAACTTTAGTGCTATAAAACAAATTAATCAGTCTATGATAAAAAAACTGCCCTAACTCAACATGCCACTCTCAGCTTAAAGCCACAGTTCAAATGAGCATGCCTTCCTAGGCTCAACGAGGAATTCACTTCTGAATCAGCAGAAAGTCTTGTTATACAACTACAAAATGGCAAAAAAAAAATGTGTTTCTGTGGTGTAGCCTACTTTCCTCCAGCTTTGGTTCACAGGACAACAGGCTGAAAAGCTCTATGGCTGTTTTTTAGTTTTTCCCTGGGGCTTTGTACAATGCACCAGTGTTACTATAACACACACACCTGATAGTCTCTATATGTCATGCAATTAATCAAATGAGTCTCACTGGAAAAAAAAAAAAAAACATTATAAATGAGAGCTCGATGCTGGACAGAAGACTTTTCAAACACGCAAGAGTTTCTTATTTTAACCCCCACTATTTTAAAGCTTCCTTCAGAGGAAGTCAAAAATAGAACACAACCTTCTGTCCAAGTTTACATTCTGGGTATAAACTTATCCATTCAGACATGGCAGAGTGATCCCTTTTTTCTGCTAAACATCTCAAACAGCTGTGTTTAAGACCCCAGATCTGTACGAGTAGGGGGACTGAGTTCTAGATATATGGTGTATGGTTACACTTATGACAAGTCACATTTTACTGTGGAGTCAGCTTTCTATTTTTTTGACAGTGTAAAGGTTGATCACTTATTAGTGATCAATAAGAGTGTAGATCTGTTATTTATCAGATACAGAAGCTGGGCTATAAGCACACCGCAAGTGCAACAGAACGCAGCAGAAAGATCTGTTCATGTGCAGTACCTGCAGTCTAATTTTCCCCAAGAGCAAAGACAGAAGCAGCTAATTTCATGTATGTACTGTATGAAGAAATGAACAGAACACTCATTCCTAAAAAAAACGGTTCAGCTATTTTCACAATGGAGTGCCAATCCTTAGTCTTCAAACTTCAAAAAGGTTTAACACAAATGCTAATGACTATGTAATGGTCTTCCTAATTGTATTTAAAAAAAAAACATTAAAACAAAATGAAAACAAGAGGAAAGGCTTGGTAATATTGGTACTGCTTGTCAGCATCCTGCAGATCAGTATTCCAAACATCGTTTACTGTACAGAACCATTTTGAACGCTCCTATGTGTAACATGATCATTTACCTCAAGAAAAATGCAGTATGTATATTTTTTTATATTTCATGCTTGAAGTTCACAATTACAATTTGCCACAATTACAACCAGCACTAATTACTACGATGCCCTTCCCACGGATATCCCTGTGGGAAATCTCAAAGTGCTATTGTCTAAAAGCAGATCATCATATCATTCAGGCAGAGCACTAACTCACTGTGAGCTTGAATATATGCAGATGATCATTATTTTAATAAAGACGAGGCTTTGCACTCGGAGACACTCAGAGACAGGGACCAGACCTCACATTCCAAAGACACTGCAAGTACTCCTTTTGAAGTTCATCAAAAATAACCTTCAGCAGGAGAAATCTTACAGTGCTCAGCCCACTCTCCTCGGACAGATTAGAAGAGCTCACAAACCTCCTCAAAAAAACAAAATAAACACAAAAAACGATACAGTAAGTAAAGAACCCACTGCAGTAAATTTATTTCCATAACAGAAGTGCTGACCCGCAACTCAAACTGCTATTGTCTAAAAGCAAATCAACACATCCAGGCAGAGACTAAACTCGCTGCAAGCTTGAATATACACTGGTGATCGTTATTTTAACAAAAACGCACAGGCCCACACTGCTCAAAACAATTTCACAATTTAACAGCGCCACGCTTAAAACCCGAAGACAGCAATCTGAAAGCAGGTCTTCACTTGTGCCATCTTTCTTCTGAAGAGCTCACGAGGGGTCTGAAATGTGTTTCTGACATCTCTGGGTACAGCGGTTCGAAAATGCACAGGTTGTTTAGCAGGACTCTTGAGGGCAGCCTATCGAAGATGTGACAATACGTCAGTGCCTGTGAGATACTACGGAAATAAAAGAGCCTTGTTGAGTTAAATCCCACCCATCTAAAACCCTAGCTAGCCAGGTCAACCAAGTCCTTTGCGTCCGATACGTCTTCCTCTCGGACCCATAACAGCCTTTGACAAGCTGCAAAGTAATATCTGCAGCAAAGCGACGGACTTCCACATTTTTATCAAAATCTTGCTGTGCCGCATTAGGCAGAGGACAATAACAGGAATGTCGTATACTTCTGCTAACCGCCTTGTAGTCTGAAGACATTTAAACAAATAAAGGAACTAATTATTGGCAGGAGAAACCCTCAGGGCTGCTGGCGTTTCCCCCAGATATCCAGCAGGGCCTCACACACCACACTGAAGTTCAGAACTGCTCAGCCATGCTTCAACACCACAAACAGCTACTGGGTGAAAACTAAGACGACGTATCAAGTTCCTGGAAAAAAAAAAAAATCCTCCAAGAATCTTTGCTTGATCCTTTTATTTGTCAATGAACTTTTCTGTCCTCCTTCACCTGGTCCTACAGATGGCCAGTTCAGACCACTATTACTGTACTGCAGGAGTGGTCTACCCCAGATTAGAGTCCTCTTGGAAAAGTTCAGCTACTCAGGCCCTAAAAATCCACTAATTTCTGTCACAAAGTAGAAATTTGGAAAACGTTAGATAGTTTAACAAACGCAAAGGGACAGTTTTTAACACAGAATCACAATAAAGCCCTCTCCAGGCTGTCACTGACAGAGCGCAGTTACTGAAATGCCAGAGGCAGTCTCAAGACTGAGAAGTGACTAACAGTAATCACTCTGTGAATCAGGTTTACCGACCGTCAATTTCTCCTCCCCATAAAAAGACCATTCAAAAACGCACACACCAACGGCATCTTCAGCATTATTTACACCCTTCAAACATCACGCTGGCACAGACCCAATTTCATTGGAACAATATTAATTGAAAAATGGCAATTGTTAAGATGCTTCAGAGGTACACATTCACATTGTGGAATGCAAAGCATATTTACAAACACCTCCAAGGTCTTAAAGTTTACAGGACAGCTGAACATACAGTGGCATGCAGATTTATTCATACCCCCGCCCAGGAAAGCATCATATACAGATTGGCTCAACAACCACAGGTTTGCCACCCATAAAACTTGTTCACATACCCAACCCTGTGGAACGTTTACTCAGACACGATCCTGCCCGCCAACGTATCTATAAAGCCTGCGGCTCCTGCACCAGTTCAGGGCTCTATGCAGTCTCGTGTGTCACCACCAAGCTAGACAATCAGATGCTCATTTCGCAAATTAGTTCAGGTGGGGAGCTGCGTCAGCAGGCGACGTCTGCAAAGGAACAAGTAAAGGTTTATTCCCCGCTGGAAAGGGAAGAGAGAAAACAGGTCTCGGCTGTGGAGCCTTCTTCGGGGATGAGAAACAGAGGAAAGTCCTCTCTTGGTGTGGGCATGCGAGGACTGTGCTCCTCACAGCGCTACCTGTTCGAGTCTTTTTTTTTTTTACCATTTGTGATGCGAGTTATTCACAACCATGGCCTCCCAGCACAAGACGAATGAGAAATGAGATGAGCTTGAACAGGAAAGGGTTAGACGGGCATCCATACGGACAATAAGCAGAGGTGTCAATCAGGGCCCGTGGTGCAAGCAGGCAGCTACGAATGAAAAAGTGTCAAGAGTCCTCAGGAGTGACATGTCAAACAAGCAGGAAAAACATTCAATATCTGAATCGAATCCCAGTGTTGGAAAAAAGTGATGTAAGGTTCATTCATCATTCAGGAGAAATCCAGACACCTCAAACTGAGGCGAAGGGAGTGATTTGATATGTTAAACTATATTATTATTATTAATTGCTTATACTTACATAGCGCTTTTCTGGACACTACACTCAAAGGTCTTTACAGGTAATGAGGATCCCCTCCACCACCACCAGTGTGCAGTCCCACCTGGATGATGTGACAGCAGCCATAGTGCACCAGTACTCTCCCCACACACCAGCTCTCAGTGGGGAGGAGAGCTGAGTGATGAGATGGGGATTATTAGGAGGCCATGATTGGTAAGGGCCAATGGGAAATTTGGCCAGGACGCTAGTGTAACACCGCTACTCTTTTTCGAGAAATGCCCTGGGATTTTTGGGACCTCTGTTTTACATCTCATCCGAAGGACAGCGCCTTTTTACAGTATAGTGTCCCCGTCACTATACTGGGGCATTAGGACCCACACAGATCACAGGGTGACCGCCCCCTACTGGCCCCACTAACACCTCTTCCAGCAGCAACCTTAGTTTTTCCCAGGAAGTCTCCCATCCAGGTACTGACCAGGCTCACACCTGCTGAGCTCCAGTGGGCTGCTAGTTGTGAGTTGCAGGGTGATATCCCTGCTGGCAAGAATGTATGTCACTATATTTGTAATTTTTAGGGGAGACGTATGCAAACGCATATTAGGCACTGATGAGTACAGGCTGTGGGAACCCAGCCCCCTGTTTTTAACATACTCAAACTGTTACCAACTGCGGCTGTGCGTACTGCAGGGTTTTTCACTAACCCTAATGGCTGGGAGGGAGAGGTACGTCTCTATAAAGATTAATGCACTGGATAGAGAGTCTGGATGACTTTCACACCTCTAAGGTTTCCTTTAAACAAATGCTAACAAAAATCTGGATTCGAATGCACAATGAATTCAGTGGAAGTGAAACAGAAGCCTCTAGAACTATATACAGGCCAGTGAAGGTCTTTTCTATTGCCCAGGGGTATAAAATGCTGAAGACACATAGTATGGCTGAGTATCATGTCTAAGGTCAGAGATCTCTTTGATGACTGTAGGCGAATGGTCACCCACCACTACAAGCTGAAGGAGGACTATAAAAGAACCCACAGAAAAACAATTATCCAATTTCCACTGTAGCTTTCTGTACTTCTCTGGAGCTAGGAAACAAATGGTTTGGGAAAGAGCTGGAAAACCCGAAGGAGACATCTCCCAACACATACTGGCATCTCCAGGGTACAAACGTTGAAAACCACCATTCACAGTCACCTGCAATAATGGGGCATTCATGTCCAGGTCAAGTCAATACAAGATTAGAACGAGCATCAGGAGCTGCTAACCAGAACAGTATTACAACGCTGAAATCCATCACATTTTCAGTTACTCCTTTGTCCTTAGAGAGGGGTGTCAAATACCGCCTATGGGCCAGGGCCAGTCTGCCAAGTCCATTTGTTCACCCAGGGGCAGATGTGCTCAGAGCTATCAGCCTGGATTCCATCTGCGGCGATTATTTCGCTAGCCCACACATGAAGCAGGCACGCTTGATAATGTCACTGTAACAGCCTCACAGACAAGAGCTGCCTGTGGCTCTCAACCGCGATCTTATCATGGGTGGCTCAAGTGCGACAGGGGCATGTTTTAATTAAAAAAAGGGGGGAGGGAAAAAAAATAACTCATTAAGAAACCTGTACACACCGTCCATGTAAACTACACAGTTTTGGGCAAGATCGGGGACTTAAACACCATTGATCTTACTGACCCGTATACCTAGTGGGATGTAAAATACACAGCACAATACATTTCTGAACACAGTAATAAGAGCTTTGCAATTCTGCTATTAAAGAAACAAAATAAAATAATGAGGTGGGGTTCAAGAAAAGTGGCACAACTTATTTTTTCACGGAAGCGAAAGGAAAGAAACTTGCTTGATTTTGTACAACAGGCAGCTGCTGCCAAAGGGCAACTGCAATAGTTGTGGAAGTGTCTACCTATAAAACAGCATTCTGCATTTTTGTTTTGTCAGACTGCATACCTTTTACCTTGTCTTTCGAAAGAAGGAAACAACCTTTTTTAAAACACTAGAACTGATAATTAGTGCAAAACGCTTTGCACTTATCACAAGTGCTGAATTTTTAGCATTTTGAGAGTCCCTGATAGCTCCTTATTCTGATCACGATCCCCAGTACTTTAACACGCATTTCAGTCCCACCGTTTACTACTGATACATTTATAAAGTCGTCTCTCTTTTTGAAGGTAACTCATTCCTTAAAAACTTTTCATAATGCAAAACTTTGCATAACAAATTAAATGAATAAATTGAGCATTCTTATAGCAAGGGATGGGTAAATATATTCACAAAAATAAATGTGGAAGTTTTTGCATAAGTTGTCCCACACATATGGGACGTATGATTAAAAATAATCACTACTGAGATTAAATAATCATGAAGCATAATACTGAATAAAATTTCTTGGAGGATAATGAGCACATTTGGCATGTAGTGAAGATGCAATGATTGCTCTCCATTTTAAAGGGAGATATGATGTTGTAAAATAAACACTAAATAAGCAACACTACATAATGATTGTGTCCAATATCTCAACAGGTTATGGTATGTAGGGTCCCCCCGAAGCACATTAAATTAAATCTGGACAACTTATCCAGAAACAAGGTCCGACACCTTGCAGTCTTAGAGGGTCAACGTGACCCTAATCCATCACACAGACACACATATAAGGGAACAATTTAACTTTTAGACTGTGATGGAAAAAAATATTTTTAAAATAATTAAAACACCTGGAAAGCACAATACTTGAGTTTATGGTAAGGCTTTATACAACTCAGTTTTAAAATAAAGGAATACAAATCTTTGATCTTTTTCTCATGCCCACCTTGATGTGCCACACAACTCCACATCTGTTCTCATTAAGCTGGGAGTGTGTCTTGAAGTGCAGGCCAGCTACTTAGCAGTGGTTTGATTTATCTATTCCGTAGTGCGGTTCTGTTTTTGGTCTGTAAGAACCGATAAGAACACTGAAAACAGGAGAGTATAAAAAAGTTTTAACTACTTGATCGATACCGATTACTACATGCTGTAGCTTGTTTGCAAACATCCCAAGACAATTTTAGTTATTTTTCGGTGTACACAGATGACAAAGATCAAGTTTAAAGAACCATTCTGTTAAACAAAGCTGAAAGAAGTTCGTGACGCTTTTCATCACATTGAAACAAAAATGAATGCCATGAGGATTCCTAAAAGACACTGGAACACTCCACACATTCTCCTGTTCCATAAGCCTTATGCACACATACTTATTTAGATAAAGCAGAACTGTGTTCTTGCTGAAGAATAAAAAAATAAGCATTAGCAGGCCACATCTTGCTTCCTGGTTCAATTGAGGTCTTAGTTATTCAGCTTTTAATAATGTAAAAATAACTCTTCCCTCAAAACACAGTCAATGACTAAACACAATGTATTAAAAATTGGGTATTTAAGGGTTACTGCCAAAGGTTATGCCAAAACGGTTCCAAGGTATTACAAAAAAAAAATCAAGGAAGTTTTCATAATACCACACTCGCTTACCTTCAATCCAAGTAGCAAATTACTTAATGGTCTATTAGGGATTTTGTTCCAGCTCAATCTAGAATGGCACTGCTTTCTGAAAAGAAAAAAAAATCCCTTGGAAACAATCTTTTCCGGCCAGTCCAGGGCTCTATTTAAACGAGCCTTCGGCAGATCGAGACACTGGCCCCCATGAGCCTCAGACTCCAGCTGCAATACTGCAGAGATCTACACTTCCTATTCGTGGTAAAATAAAACAAAAACAGTACTTTCTTGAGGTGGACTGGAAGAGCAGAGGGCATAAAGCATGAAAAACAGCCTCAAGAAAAACAGCTTCTAAGCTAAATCTACATAAACGTTAACCGTGCAAAGCTTCACATTTCATGAAGCAGGCGAGATCAAACCTGCAAAGGGACTGCAAGCCTAACAGCTTTTGCTGGAGACCTAGTTTTGGGTTGCCCTCTTAGCTGAGGGGGCTGGGGGGACAGGAAATCAAAAATTCTTCACTGCTAACCGTGAAGCTGGCTGCTGATTAGAAGCAGGCAGGCACAAACTCCTGGAGACCGCCCGCCCCTCGAAGGGCACTCCGCAACACAAGGAGGTGTGACTTCCACAGACACGGCTCTGTGCGCTTTCAGAGCGGAAAGAAACCACCTTGTCCATCTGACAGCGTCATGTGGCTTTCCAGATCCCCGGCCGAATTTGAAGAACACACGTTTTTTGTGAGTTTCCCACATCTGTTTGTCTAGTCACTCCCAGCCGCTGCGAGAAAGGGGAAGGGCAGAGGGGTGAAGCTCGAAGAGCTGCTGAGCCAGGCTCTTCCTGCTCCTCCCCCCCTTCACCGGAGCAGGATTTCTGTGGGCGACAAAATGCTGAGTTCACCTTATCAGCCTCTTCGAAATGCGAGCGCCGCCGCATTCCTTCTGCAAAGATGACTGCGAGGTCTTCGAGGGAATACACACACGTCAGCCACTACCGACGCCGCCCCGACTGCAAGAGCCCGTCAACATAACCGGGGGGACTGCGGCAGAAACCACTGCTGCTAGTACACGGCTTTCTTGCAGTCTTCCGTGTTTGAAAAAGACGGACTCTCGCACCCTGTCCTTCCGTTTGTAAAAGAAGAAAGCGAGTGGAGGAGTGGCCAGGGCAAGGGGCTTGTAACTGGTGGTCCGAGGACATCGATCCTACTCGGGCACTGCCACTGTATCCGTGAGCATGCTACTGCACCCAGTAAATCGCCCAGTTATATAACTGGATAAAATCTAGGATGTCTTGGATGAAACCATAAGCAAACTGGCTGCTAATACAGTTCAGTTTATTTATCATATGCCTGAGTGCAATGAAATGCTTCTACTGCATATAAAAATGAAATATCTTTCATGATTTCCATTGGTGGACAGGGGAGAAGGCTGAAATGTTACTGTGCTTGCTGTGGACATAAGACCATCACAAGCCACATCCCATGGCGAGATCCCCTGATTAAGGACATGGAGGTCAAGGGTTCACCCTACAGCTGTAAATGACTCAGTCTGAGAGGAGGATCCAAACAGAAACAGTGACTTGAGCCATCAGAGGAAAGGTTAGCCTCCCGGCCACAGTCCTCACAACGGGCCAATTCATCCGCAGCAGCAGCAGCATTCCTGAGAAAGTGCTTTCTCCACTGTGCTGTATGACAACTGTGACTACTTCACTGTATGACCAAGCAATCCTTCCACTCTTTGAAAAGTTTGAAAAAATACTGGGGCGGAGCGGTGGCTCTGTGGCTCAGGATCTGCGCCTGTGGCTGGAAGGTTGCTGGTTCAAATCCCGCAGCCGGGCCCCTGAGCAAGGCTCTTAACCCCAGCTGCTCCAGGGGCGCTGTACGATGGCTGACCCTGTGCTCTGACCCCCAGCTTCTCTCCCTGTCTGTGTGTCTCATGGAGAGTAAGCTGGGGTACGTGAAAAGCCAAATTCCGAAAGCAAGAAATTGTATAAGGCTAATAAAGTGATCTTATCTAAAAGTAACTTTCATCGACGTGTTGAAAAAAAGTACCTCCTGAAAGCGCTAGAAGTTCGACAAAAACAATGAAGGAAGGAACTATGAACATCAATATTCCACACACAGCAAAAATGTCATCACTTTTCAGGGCTTGAATTTCAACTGGTGCTCAGGAGGAGTTCACCCCTACTCGTTTGGATGTTCTGTGCAAAAGCAGCCTTGATTACTCCATAGTACTTTATTTACATAAATTATTTTATTTAAATAAAAAAATACACTTAACAAAAACAACCTGCTCAAAACCACCCTTGTATATCATAATATCATACCTGGCGAGTTTGCCTGGGTAATCAAGCTTCAGAAGAGTAGTAACCTAGAGCCTGCTGGCATTTTCATTCCCAGTTTTGCTGGACAGCCAGCCAACTTCACTCCAGGCTGAATCAACAGGAAACAAAGACACTGTCTTTCTCCAGCCTGTCCTGAAGGAGACCGGGGATCGATTCCACGACAGCGAGATGCTATGTTTTTCTTAAATTACGTCCCAGGGGATGAATAAAGCAGGAACATCCACCCAATCTGGAGTAGTGTCACTCCCGTCAGGAGTAGTGTAATTGTGGAGTAGTGTCGCTCCAGTCGGGAGTAGTGTAACTGTGGAATAGTGTCACTCCAGTCTGGAGTAGTGTAATTGTGGAGTAGTGTCGCTCCAGTCGGGAGTAGTGTAATTGTGGAGTAGTGTCGCTCCAGTCGGGAGTAGTGTAATTGTGGAGTAGTGTCGCTCCAGTCGGGAGTAGTGTAATTGTGGAGTAGTGTCACTCCCGTCTGGAGTAGTGTAATTGTGGAGTAGTGTCACTCCAGTCTGGAGTAGTGTAATTGTGGAGTAGTGTCGCTCCCGTCGGGAGTAGTGTAATTGTGGAGTAGTGTCACTCCAGTCTGGAGTAGTGTAATTGTGGAGTAGTGTCGCTCCCGTCGGGAGTAGTGTAATTGTGGAGTAGTGTCACTCCCGTCTGGAGTAGTGTAATTGTGGAGTAGTGTCACTCCCGTCTGGAGTAGTGTAATTGTGGAGTAGTGTCGCTCCCGTCGGGAGTAGTGTAATTGTGGAGTAGTGTCACTCCAGTCTGGAGTAGTGTAATTGTGGAGTAGTGTCGCTCCCGTCGGGAGTAGTGTAATTGTGGAGTAGTGTCACTCCCGTCGGGAGTAGTGTAATTGTGGAGTAGTGTCGCTCCAGTCGGGAGTAGTGTAATTGTGGAGTAGTGTCGCTCCAGTCGGGAGTAGTGTAATTGTGGAGTAGTGTCGCTCCAGTCGGGAGTAGTGTAACTGTGGAGTAGTGTCGCTCCAGTCGGGAGTAGTGTAACTGTGGAATAGTGTCACTCCAGTCTGGAGTAGTGTAATTGTGGAGTAGTGTCACTCCAGTCGGGAGTAGTGTAATTGTGGAGTAGTGTCACTCCAGTCGGGAGTAGTGTAATTGTGGAGTAGTGTCACTCCTGTCGGGAGTAGTGTAATTGTGGAGTAGTGTCACTCCTGTCGGGAGTAGTGTAATTGTGGAGTACTGTCGCTCCCGTCTGGAGTAGTGTAATTGTGTTTCTCACATCAGCTCCCACATACAAACCCCCTGACCGCGCGGTGGAGAATGAGGCCGACTCCTCTGAGCTGTGCACCTTGGAACCACTTGTCTGCTCACACATGGTGGGATACACAGCCCTGTAACAGACGTCCTGCACCAGCTGGAGGACAGGTGCATCCATCACCAAGCTCCTAGGAGGTGGCAGAGAGACCTGATGGCTTCGTCATCAATTAAAAGCCTCTTCAGGTCTGTATGCCTGTAATGGGTCATGAACCGTCTTGCGAAATGCAGTCCTTCACAGACTGCTTGTGTTCACATCTGAGTCAAAGCTTCCTTTAGAACTCATTAGAACTCCTGTGTGAACTAAGATGGCTGCCCGCCCATCATTATCACTGGGAAATAGCTTCAGACTTGATCCATACCAGTGCAGTTAGATTTAGTGACGGGTTATAGTACCAGCACCGGTGGGGCACCACCACACTGCTGCGATTGAATCATCTGGATCTCTTTGAGCCACGGCGCTACCGCGACCAGGGGTACCACTGTGGAGATCCCACTGGACATCTGGACCGATCTGTGCAGTTGGAGTAAAAAAGGTAACAAAAATGTTTCACTTGACATTACTTAGGGTTTTTCTTTTAGCTTAATAAAAAAAGCCACACAACTGATAAAGAAAAAGCTAAAGCACCAGATAAATTCAGACAAAAAACAAAGCAACGTCAAATTTGTTTTTGGAAGTTAAATGTCTGCAACATTATTTCCTTCATTAATGAATACATGACTGAAAACATTTCCATTGATTTCGGATGTGCTGGGGGCTATGTAATGCTATTCCAAGAAACTATTTGTACAGTAGCGCAGAAGGGTCTGGGAGTAATACAAGGCAGTGCAGGAAGAAAAACATCCCTGCAAATGGTTTTTGAACAAACAACAGAGCACCAGTGTGGACATCAAAATGTTAAAAACAGCAGCCAGACCCTTGTAGTACAATCATTTAGCAAAATCACAAACAATACACAAGATCCAGCAACCAGTGACACGTCACATGAACTGCATCACAAAAGGAACCACAACAAAAACCATGACGGGCAGAAGTCAAAGAACTGGACCTGAGGCTTGGTCTCTTGCTGCAGCCCAATGGACAAACATTCTGCCTTTTCTCTCTTCCCCAGGTTGACATCACAACTCCATCTCGCACACAACACTGCCTTTCCCGCTCACGTGCACACGCCCGAGCAAGAAATACACTCGCGCTTGAGCTCGACGGGCTTTAGCAGCACCACACAAGCGCTTTCCAAAATCAAACTGCAAAACGGTGAACCCCAGGTGCACCTGTCCAGGTGCTCTACAAAATCTAACTCCGGGTACACAGCAGCAAGTGTGACTCCAGAAAAAAGCACTGTAATGGCACAACACTTCACGTCAAAATGTCCAAAACTACTGAGATGTTCTACTGCGCAGTGGTTCTGAGCTCCAATATTAAATTGCAACTTTTAACTCTTTAATATAAAAACAGCAAAAGCTTAAGTATCTGGTCTTTTACCAACAGGAATGCTTTACCGACTGGAATTTTCTCCATAACACTATACAAAACCGTCCTTTACTACACAAGGACAATTTCTGGATCTCCCTGTCTTGCATCCTCCACCAAGACTCACACAAGGGGAACACGTCCCACATAAGCTCACATCACAATTTACCATACTTGGCACGTGTGCTTAAAACGTACATTCACAATCACAACTGTCACTATTACAGTACCGTAAAGCAAACTTACAATAGTTACAAAATGACAGTAGAGTAGGGTTTCAACAGTTGCAAGGGCTTGGTGCAGAGTCATGAAAAGCCAGACTCCTATAAAGCTCAGTGCACCCCTATCAAGCTGTGCAACATGCTACAGTATCACGTTATGTATGATCGGAAGACACAAGTAACCCTCCCTGATATGATAATAAAATGACCGATACATTGGCTTAAAGGCCATTAAAGTAGCGAACAACAGTAATCACAATCTTACAGCAAACAGCAAACCTGCAGTGTCTGTTACAGCATAAACACAAGACCACGCCGTGTGTGGGTGCTGGGTAGTGACAGGCTCACTCACTGGGCTCATCTCATCATCCTGGCCTGTTGTGCAACTAATCTGAAACAACCTTCCACTGGGTTTCCTCTTGCTCTGCTCTTCTTCCGTACCAGACCCAATCGCACATAAGCACGTCCCTGAACGTTAAATTTGCAGATGGCGACAGCCTACCGTATACAGTAATTAAAGCAAAGAGCATTGCAAAAACGTATACAACTGAACTTCACATACCTTAATTCCTAGGGTTGGTTGGCTTTTCACATCGCTAGAATGATTTTCAGCCATGACTTTAAGGGTAACGCAAGAAACACACAGGGGAACTTACTCTTGACACACACAGAAGAGAGCCCATGATGCACAGAGGACGAGACTGAGGCCACACGCAACTCTTACATGAAGTGGGATTTACTGAAGTCAGGGAGTACCCACGTGATGACGCACTGAGACATACTTACCTCTTGCTTAGCCAGCCTATTTGACTATCCCACATCCCTCATGCCTCATGAAGGCCAGAGAGTGAATCCTTTACTGTATTAGGTGAAGATAAATGATAAACTATGTTTTAAAAGGCACCTTTCACTTGAATGAAACAGAAGACCACACTGATGTAAAACGTGTTCAAAACTCACCACACACAGAGCGGTGCAAGCAAGAGGACACAAGCAGAGCACAGGAGATCCCTCGATAGTGTTCACTGATGAAAATGTGTCGTTTTTAACCCGCAAAGTACCAGGCGTTACAAGATATGACAAAAAAGACATGACCTTATCATGAAGTCTCAGGTCTCTAACTACTTCTTTACTACATACAGTGAGTGCTGGTTAGTCCACTGCATGTACTGGGATTTTCTTCCCATCGTACTCATAACAGGAGTACCAGTCACCCCGATTACTCCCCCAATTCTGAGATCCTGCATGAGAGCCTTAGCCCTGCAAAGTAGAGGCGATCCTTGCAGCCCTCTCAATGGCACAGAACCTAGCTGGTTTGCTCATATTCGTCTGCACGTTCAGCAGCTCTGCTGAAATCAAACCTGCGCAGCAGACGCTCGTGCTGAAACGATGATTGATTGGCCCCATCGATCTGCAGCGGTTCAGCAAAAGGTGAAATTCAGATTTCAGGCGACACAGCTGAAACCACGCTGACCACTGACAGCCTAAAATGGAAATGACTGATCTTTTCCATGTGTAAATTCAATAGATATTTCAGAATCAAAGGTAGCACGAAGAAAACCGGTGCGTAAATATTTCTTCTAATTTTCGTGAAGCATCACAAATTAAAAAATCTAATACAATAATACTATTCTTCAGAATGAATATCTGGTGGGACGTCATCATTTTCAGCACTCTACCTCACTGATAAAGATCAAGAGCTTCAGTCAAGACAGTATGGTACCCCCAGTAATCCGATGAACAAAAGGATACACGTGGCAATGCAGCAGGCAGATACCCTGAAGTGGGAAGCCCACACCTATGAATACATCACGACACGCGCATCTGACATCAATCAAGGTCACCGACCCCCCCGTCAGTCTAAAACCTCCACCCGTGTACGCGAGAGAGCTCCGCGGGCGAAACGCTGGGTCTCCTTACGGCTTGGGAGCAAGCCTGTACACTGCAGCCCTCTCTCCGTCTCCCACTGCCCGAGACCCCACCAAGGCGTTAGGCCTGTACGCTGAAACCACAAACTGCACTTAAAATAGAAACTCCAACAAGAAAAACATTAACCTAAACCACTAATCGGCGTGTGTTATTTCTGCCAAGAACTTGATGCTTACATTTAAAAAAAAAAAAAACTTCTGAAAAGAAAGCTATATTACTGATCGCCTTGAAAGGAAATACCACAAAATGCTTCTCTCGTGCTGGAAATGTGTCTTGCCAATCGACTAGACTTTGTGTTCAACAGTCTGAATGGCGCAATTTATTTAAAGTGCTTTCAACCAACGACACATTAATTTAAAGTGCAATATACCATCGCTTTTGCAAAGGATCAGTCTTTAAGGGCAGATTAAAACCTGTACGAGTTAGGCTGCCTAAGAACCATATTGACATTCATCACTATGATCTCCGTGCATAACCCGAGACAACACTGCAGCATATTTAAACAGAATAAAACAACGTCCTCAAGGTGAAAACTTATAGTAAACAAGACTGTTAAAAATTGCATGTGCTGGAGAACAGCTCAGTGGGGAGCCAAACTAGCTAAGCAGAGAGGATATAAAATTCAGCATGAGGGCATTCTACATCTGGGAACTTAACATCATGTCGGCTGGGTCTCCTGTGTGTGCAGCCGATACCACATGCGTGACATCAGGAGGCACCACGAAGGAAAGACAGTCACGTCAGCGCCCTCCAGGGAGCATTCTCGAGTCCCACGGACGCGCAGCAAGGCCCTTCTCGATACGTGCCCTGGGAAACCAGTACAGCAGGGGGCTCGCCACCTCCTGACAGGGTGGAAAGGGTCTCGACAAATTCTTTCATATAACATCCATCCACCAATAGAATTCTGCTCGTTCCGGTGAGAGATCATTCCCTCAAGATATGAGAAAAGGGTAAGATTATTAACTAGCCTTCAAAAAAAAATAATTGTTGCATTTAAAATAAGGTCACGAAATTAATAATTCCGATACACTAGCTCACACAGAGTAACAGATTTTATTTAAACATTCGCCAAAATGAATACATTTTCTGTAAAAACCGAAGACGTCTTGTCAAACAGTAATAAGATTTTGAAGAATTGTAAAGCAGACTGCCTCAAAACGTTAAGAAAACACCGGCTTATTATGATTGCTAGGGTACAATTAAACCAAAATATTGTACAACAAAATGTAACGTGCTTGTAGTTGCATTCACAACAAGAAGAACGTTTACAATAAACGTTTACAGATGAGCAATATTATGGCAAAGTCAATCTTCAATCAGTTTCTGTGTGTTATACAGCCCATCACAACATACTGCCACAGAACGCTTAAGGATGTTCAACAGCTGCTTTCCACACAGGTACAACAGACCTCTGAGCACAAAGCGTCACAAAGGGAAAATTAAACTCAGGGGGTCCAAGATCCTACATCTACATCCCGTGGAGATTATTCTAAATTAAAAAAAGTAATAAATCTGAAATAAGAATTTTTTCATTTTAAAACGATCAGCCTTGTGGACAGGCTAAATGGGGTTTTCACATGAATTTCCTACTCTGCAGACTGGGCCTGAAAACAACCACTCATTTGTAATGGATCTTAGTAAATCTCCAGTCGCAGTGTTGCTTTAATCAGACCGAGATCTATTTATACAGATTACAGGCATCTTGGAAAAGGACAACTCTAGAAAAAATAAAACAATCAAAAAAATCGAAGAGTTCAGTAAAGCCAGCTTGCAGACCACTTCATAAAGCTAATATCACAACAATGATCGTAATCCAACGTCACTGAGTCACCTCTTCTTTTAGGATCAGATGCGGTTCTGATCAGTGAGGAATGCAGCTTCTCTCTTCACTCTGAGTTAACCGGGACCTGGAGAAAACTCGGTCAACTCGTCTTCAGGCAGCGGGGTGAGGAAGACGACGGGAAGGGGAGGAGAACGGCCACGCCGCGTCGCGCCACGCTTGGAGCTGCGATCAGTGCAAGAGGCCGCAGGGACGGCCATGTCACCTCATCCCCCACCCTCACTGCTGCGAGGGCCAGAGCCCGTACAGGCGGGGCCACGCTGCAGTCCGACGACGCCTACGCCTCACATCGAGAGACTTCCTGTAACAATTCCATTGTGCCGGTTACATATGGCAATAAAGTTCAAGTTCAAGTTCAAGCCCGCCACCCATTTAGCCAAGCGTCTCCTGATGAAGGACCGGGCGAGAGCTCTGCTCCACCTCACCTTGGGTGTCTGACGCAGCGAACAGCTCTGCAGGACCTGCGGGAAACAGCGGGTGGCCAGCCCAGTCCTGGGAGGCAACACCCCAGCAGGTCGTATAGGCTCATTCCTCCACACTCGAAACAGTCGCCGCAGCAGACCGATGACTGAAGGGAGTTCTGAACAACCCGCTGCACTGCAGCTTTTCAAGACCAAGAAGCAGAAGCTCAGCTGCGATGACGCGTGTGATTTCTGCTGTACAGGCACTTTGGCAGAGCGCTGCTGGCGTCTAGAGGCACGCTGTGAGACAGTGCATGTCCCGGACCGGAACGTGCTCCTGTAATCCTGGGATACTTCTCTGTCTGGCAACCATCTTGGCTCAGACACCACGATGGCTGTCTGCTACCAAACAAATGTGAATAACACACCTGGGCAGTAAGGACTTTAAAAGGTCACAGAACAAAGAGATTCATGAAGAAGAAGGAAGGTCTCTCTTAAAAAGGAAGGGCATAATTCAAAAATGATCATTTATTATTTCCTTCATTGAACTCCAGATTCATAATGGTTATATTTGGAAAGATTGTAAGGCAAAACTCACTTTCTTAATGAAAATCCACACAGATACATCTGAAAAGAAAGCGCTGTGGAGTTCAAGACTGCATAACGATACACTGAGTCTACCTGTTCACCTGGAGTAAACTGCTGTTCTTTCAACAAAAAAATTATGAAGGCGCTAAAATGTCCAAGCCCTCCTGGCAACAGAGGTCTTGGATTTTAAAATCGGTGTATTGCAACCTCAGGATGAAACGCCAGAGCGCCAGACACGGAGGTCAGGCTGCTCTGTCAGATCTCCACGCAGTGCTGTCTCCAGAGCAGCACAGAGACCGACCGGGGGCGGGAGAGACCCTGATTACCAGACCAGTAACTGGCGTCCACTTCCAACGCTTTTCAACAGCGCCGAGTCCAAAAACGCTTTCTCAGAGAAGGGGCTTTTTTTTTTTAATTTGTAACACAGAAAGCTTTAAAATGCCGAGGCTGTGGGAGGTGCAGTTGTGAGTTCAAGTCCTCTCGCAGGAGTCTGGCTGGGAGCAAAGCTTTCAGCTGCTCTGACTAGCGCGCCTTATCTGGGTCTCTGGAGGACAGCCATGCTCGCCCTAGCGCTGTTAAAACAGCCGCCACACGTCTGTAACCCACTTCTCAGCTCTGTTCCATCCAGCAAACTGAATCGGGGACAGAGCTCACGCTAAACAGCACATGGGTACCGGGCCACTTCCATGCTGATAAAGAACACATCTGCAGGAACAGGCAAAAAACTAACAAAAAAGGGCAGCCTGTTCTTTCACCCGATGAAAATCTCTGAAGATGAGGGATGGGAACAGCACGGCGCCTCAAAGCTTTCCACCGATTCGCACTAAAAAATGTTGTTTTTTTTCCCCAATGTAAATGTTTTTAATGTAAAAGGTCTGCCCGGGAGAACAAGAAACAGGTAAGGTGGAACGCCACACTGGAATACAACGCGTTCTAAACCAAGATTTTGCTAAAATCAAACTATTCTAATAGACCACAAATTATGCCATCTGTGGTGCAAGTTTGTGAAACAGTGACTTGACTCATTAATTTTTCTTGCTTTGTACATAATGAGAATATTATCGCTTAGCAAGTGTTACAAATGTAAAAAAAAAGTTACATTATATGCAGAGAAACCCGTCTAAGCACAACCAAGGAAAATTTAACACTAGAACACGGCAACATCCACATAGATCATTTGCTAATGAGCGTAATTCAAGTACATTAAAGCGAGGTACTTTACACCTGCCTCTTTAAAAAGAATCCCTCGTCTTAGAAAATACTTCCAAGCCTAAACGGAGAAAGGAATATACGATCCAGTTTCTGCATGAAAACATGACCGGGGACTTCCCAGCCTTGAAACTGGATTACAAAGGGGAAAGTGGAAGCATCCAGGTGACATTATATCCTGGGTCAAACACTGTAAACCTGGTAAAGATCGGTTTTGAATTCTGTCCCCGAGATGTCTGCATGGCATGTAACCCCTGACCGCACTGGAAGCACGTCATATTTTCACTGAAAGTCACCGCTGGTACTGCACACCCACCCGGTTAGCAACTGGATCTTTCACTCCTCCTGTCTCTCACAGCCACGCCACCCACAGGGCACAGAGAGGAGCAGAAAGGACACCCACTGAGCTGCACAGAGCATCCCGATCTCGGAGGCAGAGCACAGCCTGGGAAACGGCAGCGAGCCGCCCAGTGACACCACGCAGGCTCAGACCATAGGGGAAACCCAGAGAAAACCAGGGGCCTTCAAGAAACGCCACTGCGAACTTTGAACCTGAACTTAATTGCCATATGTAACCGGTACATGTACTGATACAATGGAATTCTTACAGAAAGTCTCTCGACTGTAAAACCAGTGTAAAAACACAAAGTGCAGACAGTGCATCAAGACAATAGACAAACAAACAGCAGACAATGGACAAGTAAACAAGTAAACAGTTTGAATGCAAACAATGCAGACGTGCCAACAATGACTGGAGATGTGCAATAAATAAATAAGAAATCATAATGAGGTAGATGGTGTAGGTGTGGTCCGAGGGGCATGGCTAAATGTGTTCACCAATCTCACTGCTTGTGGGTAGACGCTATTGAGGAATCTGGTGGTAAGTGTCCGTATGCTCTTGTATCTCTTGCCTGAGGGCAGTGGGGTGAAGAGCTCATGCCCGGGGTGGTGACTGTCCTCTGTGATGGACAGAATTCTACCACGGCAGCGGTCCTCATAGAGCTGTTTCATTTAGGTGAGACCACAGCCGATGATCTTCTGGGCCATATTGACCATTCCCTGCAGTGCCTTTCTCTCTCGAGAAGAGTGTTGCTGTACCACACGGTGATCCCGTTGGTGAGGACGCTCACGATGGTGCAGTGGTAGAAGTTCACCAACACATGTATTGGCTTTATACTTCGTGTAACGAAGTAAAAAAAGGCAAGTGCCATCTATCCTACTACAAAAGGCACCAGGCATCCACATACACAATATTTTGGGTTTGTACTCTTCATAAATTAAATTTCTGACTCCGCAAGCACATGCTAATGTTTCAGTATTCCACACGCTAATCACATGGATGCACGCTGCTCTTTAAAAAGAACCGACTTCAACACTTAAGGAGTCTTCCAGGATGTTATAAATTCAATAAAAATAAACCAAAACTCTAGACTTCATAATTACTGTGAAAGTTCCTGTCATTTAACCAAGATGAAGAAAAACATTTCACGACATGAAGACTGATTGGGAGGGAATAAACTGGAGGGTGAATTTACAACATTTTTGAGACAGTTGGTTATAACATTTTCCAATCTGTCAGGGTTTTTCAAACCCACAGAACTTGACTGGTGTTCAGCCCAGAAACTAATTCCTACAGTACATGACACATAACAAAGCTTCAATTTATCTGTTGGCTCCAGTTCAATGGAAATAACGCCAGAAAAACTAAATGCAGGTCCGAGGGTGAACAATTTTCATATTACTGTGCTGTTTTGCAAGGACAAAACAGTTACTGTGCGATGGCAATTAAATATCAATGAACTAATCTTCACTTAAGCAGTGTAATCGCCCCTATACAACAGACTACAGTGAGAAAAGCCACATGGAAGTGTGAGAGCAAAACTATAAAACAAACGCAAAACCAAAGGTAGACTTAAGGCTCCAAAAGCCCAAAAAAAGTTTTTTTCCTCCCTAATTTACAGGTTTTCTCCCCCAACTTTTCTGGCTCCTGAAGCACTACACCAGCTTGCATTGTACTGCACACAACACCATATTCTTTTCCACAGCTAAATGAATATTTAACAGTGCAAAGCTGTTCGAGTCTCAAGCTAGAATTGTTTTCAAATGTTAAGGTGTGAAACCTGAGCGACTGTAAGCGAGCTGAACCTTCGCTGGCCAGCTGCAGGCAGGAAGACCGCATGTAGGGCAAGCCCTGCCACCCCACAAGGGCAGCATCTGGACAAAGGCCTTCTGGTGGCCAGAGATCCTGCCACCTAGAGACACCCTGGGTGTCTGCAGGCGTTCTTATTTCAGCTGTCACGAAGCTGACGTTCAGGGTGTTATAAAGAAATGGAAATCCACAAGTGATCAAAACTAAAGATCCCCGTTCTATCATACCAGGCTGGTCATATTGGACACACACAACTTTAACTCAAGATGATGGTGATGCTTGGTGGATGCCACAGACCTCAAACTCGTTGTAAAAGCACAACGGAGAGATACGGATATCTCGCCCCTAATGCGCTGTCAGCAATTAAAATACCAGAGCTGACACTTTAAACTTATAGAAACAACTGGTCATCTTTACAAGAGAACATCGCATCTCTAATAAAGGAAATGCCTGATGGTCAGAGCGTTCTGGCTTATCCATTATTTGAAGAATGACTGGACAGAAGTGGGAGTTCTTCAGCTGCAAGAAACTATTCTGAGACCCCAGTGTAGTATCGACTATGCGGTTTGTCCATTCCACAGGGACATCAGCAAATGTGAGTGCTAGCTCTGTACTGCAGAGTGGCCCACAGACATCCACTAATACACAAGAATGAGGAACAACTGCAGCAATTTCCCTAGTTCTAGACTCAGATGGGTGAGGAAGTGATAGGTCTCCTCCATACTAAGCAATCAGATCATTTCAGATCATTCATGTCTTTGGGGTGAACCAAAACAAATTCAGTATCACCTGCTTCTGCATCAACGAGGACACTTTGTCTGTGCTTCTGTGGCTTACAGGAGAAATTGTCTCATACTTTTCTACTGGTTAACACACAGGAACAGTGGCCTATGTTTAAGGTCCACCACAAAGTAAGAATTAGCAGAACAGCTAACAGTAAATAACCTGTTTCGGGACCAGGCCTATCCATTTTTAACAGCACATTCAATTTTCCAGATGAGTAACCCAACAGATTTCCGAATATTTTAAATTCCCTTTAATTTTAATTAGCATTGTTAAACACATTTTATGGAAGCTATAATGCACTTTAAATGTCATGAATCTAGCCCCTCCAAGACTGTTCTGCTTTTAGAATGTTAAGCTGATCTCAGCGACACATTGCCAAATTGTCACCTTTTAACACACTGACATTTTTCTTAGAAAGTCATCCTCATCTTTCACAGTAAGAATATACACATTCATGCAAGGAAATTCTCTATACAGCTGCTAGAGATATTCCCAACTGCAAGGCCACTGAAAACTCTTCAATGGTAATCAAGCTTGTCAAATTACAATTACAACATATAACAAAGTGGTAGTCGTGTTGCAGCAATGCATGTTCCCCAATATAAATACTGAACATATGAGTCACTAATTCATAACTTTTGCAACACTATCATTATACAAAGCTTTTCGATAGAACAGCGCAGAGGAACCAGATTCATAAAGACCCATATGCTTTCAAAGCAGGCCTACTTGTTATTCAGAAGATCTGTTAACACAAACCTAGCAAGAGGTTTGAGTTCCAGCATTCAAAGCTGCTTTTTGGGTACTTGAAGCTTATACTTAAGCTGTGAGTGAATGAAACGAGCCGATTCCTGCCTGCTCTACGCAGAGAGCGCTTGCTACTACTGTAAGAGCTCTGTACCAACTGGAATCCAGCAAAGGACTCGTCAGGGCAAACCGGGCCGATCTGAACACAACTGTTCAAAGATCAGAACTGGATGGGAGACTGTGACAACTCTGTACAGTAGCAAAACTGGGCAGGACCCCCCACTGCGCAGCAGACTGGCACTGGCAGGTGGACAGGAGAAAGTGTGACCGACTGCTAAACTACCCTCACTCCGAACAAAGGGCTACCACACAGCGCCCATTCTGAAGGTGCTGCACTTGTGGCGCTCCGCTTTCTGGCGGAAGTTAATTTTCCGAAGCGCCGTTCATTTCATTCAGGGCGACTCCGAGACCCTGAAAGCGCCGCTTGGAGAGACTGCCGCAGTGAGGCCCCTCTCCCATCTGCCCGCTCCGAAGGCAAGGCAAGGTTCCCACGGATCGGCGGCACGGAAACCGACACGGGGCCAGGGGTCCTCAAGAAGAACTCGGCGTTTCTCTTCCTCAATAGTGAAGTTACGGAAATGCAAGAAAAAACACCCCACCAGATGGCCGTCGAAACACTCTGAACAGTTTGAGGGCACAGCGGCCTTGCGATCTGTAGTCAAAGCGAACGTACTGTAGGTGAATGTACTACTGAGGTATGCAGAAAAAACAAATGAGAAAGTCAGCTAAAAATTATAGGTCTGGGACCATACGCATCTGTTTGGTCAGGTAGTGGACAAAACAAATGGCAACACCTGCGCACACGAGGGACACGGTACACTGAAAGCGAGGGCCCGTTATGCATAAATTAAGCAAACATCCCAGCATGCTTGGGGACTAGCACGCCTGCAAGAAGAGACCTCAGTGCCTGTCAAACAGGGGCGACTGTTGGGGTGCTTAGCAGGAGGCTCAGTTCCTAGATGTTACATGAGCAATATGCCTAAGGTGACGTCGGCACGAATCTTGGAGGGAAAGACACAGAAGCTCACACTCTAGGATCGTTATTACCCTGCATTCATTCAAACTGCAAGGCAAACCAGGTGACCAACAGCAGATCAGCTAACTGTCTACTTCAATCCGCTGAGAACTCCACAGAGCAGGGTATCTTAGGCGTGCTGAGGTCCCAGCCTGAGGCGGGCTGAGGCCCTTTCAGTTTTTTGCCGGGTGAGTCCTACTGAGTCCAGTAGTGCAAAGAACACAAGGAGCAGTATAAGTGCAGAGCAGTGTAAAAATGTGATACGAGCTGATAAATCATCCTTCCCCACCGCTCTCAACAAGCAGATGGATGCACCTGTAATGCCATCTTAAAGAACTGTACAGCCCTGAGTGCTTAATCCACAAGTGAAGTGGTCTGGAGGTCCCGTAATGGTGTGGGGCACATTCTCCCAGCAAGGTCTGGGTGCACTTATCCCCTCAGAAGGCAAAGTCAATGCTCAAGGCTACAAGGTGCTACTGAGGGATCAGCGTCACCCCCAACGTGCAGCACTGCTATCCTCCCAGGAGGGGCAGGGTCTTCCAGGAAGATAACCCCCCCCCATTCGCAGATTATGTGTGGTTGCCCAAGGGCTGGGAATGTTTTGAAATGAGATCCAAGTCAACGATTTCGACCGCCAACAGCCAGATGGGAGCCGACTGACTTTCTCGTGGAAGAATCGCAGACCCCAGCAGACTCTTCCACGGTACCTACAGGCCAGGGGTCGGCATCCGGTGGCACGACACAGAGATTTCGCATGGCACACAAAAAGCAGCCAAAAAAAAGAGTTCAGATCAATAGAATTTGGAATTTGAGTTTTTTTATGGGAACTGATCTGCTGCTTACTTGATACTGAACCGGACAGAGGCTGTAAATCCCTCTGTCCCGTCCGGAAGAGGATCACGTCACGGCCGCAGACCGGACAGACCAGAGCTAGACTGGTCGGGTCTGCCGTGACGTAAACTGGCATACTGGCAGCCTCTGAGTAATATTCTGTAAAACACCCTACACATGTGTGTGTAAGCGTTATATGTACAGCCAAAATGCTTTCAGCTGAATGGCTGGTATTGCTGCAAGTTAACCCTTTCGGGGGGAAAAAAAAACATCGGAGCCAAAGACAGCTCAACTGCTTCAAAATGAAAGGAAGGAGAAGTCTGGTTTTGTGCCACAAGGAGAAAGGATGACCTGCACATCGTGTTTCGGAACTATCGGGTTTAGTCTTGTGTTTTGAGACGTTTTAACACAAAACAAAAATCGTCTTCACATATAGATACTGCTGACGGAGCCGAACATATAAAAAAAGACGGCCTATGGAACTGTACAGAAAAGACAGAAAAGTTCCAGCAAGGCAAGTTACCCAGCGGCATGATGTTCTGCACAAAGAAACGCCATTAACAGACGGTGATTTTTTTTTTTAACAACAGCTTTTTATAATGTGCCGAGGATATGTTTGAGGACCTTGCCAACAAAAGTGATATTCTGGCTAAAATTAGATACTCTTTCAGCGGCGGACAAAGGACATTGCTGGCGACGTACCGTAAAGCCAGGTAAAAGATTAAAACTGGTTAATTAAGGGAGCGCTTGTGATCTACTGGGCTATTAAATACATTGTCAGAATCACTTTAGACTGTAGTTATGTGAAATGATTAACCCTTGGTATCGGCTAATAGCACACACGTGACACTTGTCATGATCCTCAAATTTAACAGCGGAAGAAGAGTATGAATGTCATGGAAACTATTAATTTTTAAGGATCACTTACTGACGTCAGACAGCTGCCAATTCTCCAGACGCGTCTCTGGAAGGATAAAACAGTTTATCCTCCGAGGTTCGTCCAATTTGCTAAAATTGTCCGGGTCCGGATGGAGTTTCAGCAGCCGTTCGCGTTCAGGTTTGTGATCCCGGACGAGCCCCCAAACTGTCATGGAAATATAACTATCAAGGAAGCCACAAGAGAGAGTTCTCACCTGAGTAAGGTCTTTATTTCAATATTGCAATATTGGGAGTCTCTGGTTGCACTTTGCGAAGTGGCAGCAGGGCTCCCAATATTGCAATATTGAAATAAAGACCTTACTCAGGTGAGAACTCTCTCTTGTGGCTTCCTTGATAGTTATATTTCCATGACAATGAAACAGGCTGCCGACCCCGTTACAGACTGTACCGGCGCCATGTGGTGACCCTGCCTTTACACTGGAGTTTCTCATTTTCTACTACCTGCATATCTCGTTATATAAACATGTGCTACTTCTGCTTTTGAATACTATCGAATGTGCAAGCGATGGAATGGTGCTGTTCAACACTTCTGCGTGTACAAAACTAAAACCTGACCTGCTGTCTTCGTTTGGGCTCAGAACGCTTCCCTGATGGTGCAGACTTCCAAAAGTTCATAAAGTGTCATTTAAATTGACCACAGCCAGTTAAGGAATAGAAACGAGATAGGACAAGACTGCCCAGCTGCCAAAGGTACAGCCACTCCAAACCACAACAAACAAAAGCATTGACAAGAGGCCAGTTGTGTACTTTTCTGTTCGCCGCACGCATCCAGAAATGTCTGGCAAGACGGACGAGAGAAAGATGCTCATGAAAATGTTTCAGCATTTCAGGGAGAACAGAAAGGATCTGTGTGCAAACCTCACAAAAGTTCACGGGGAACTGCTGTCCCAGTGTCTCAGGCTGGTTATTAAATCTCGCTAACAAAAATAAAGTGACAGCACTGCAAAATTTCACAAAAGGGCATTTTGCAAAAAAAGCACAAAATTGTGAACTCTGTGAAAGTACTGGAGAGTCACCATGTTGTCACGAATCTCTGGTCTCACCACGGGCAAGAGAGTTCGCGCGCAAACTGCGATGTGAAGCGGCCCTTCCTGCTCACTAGTCACTGCAATGACCGATGTAATGCAATGTAAGAGCAAATAAGTAGAGGTCGGGCAGCAGACATTTTCCAGCGTGCACTCGGAGTTAAAAAGTTACTTTTGTTGGCAAAACCATCTTAAAATCGAAGGCAAGATTTTTATTGGATTAAAAAGATGCATTCACAAGCCTGCTTGCTTACAATGTCAAGGGGCCACTACATGTGACCAGACGTTTTGAGCCTCATTCTGAGCTACTGAATATGCTGGTGCATACACCTGGACATTTAAACTATTTTGTGATGGACATTTATTTTTACAGATTGCAGTGTACATTTTTTCTTTCATTGTGGTTCGAAACGCACTCATCGCCAATTCTAAAATAGTGCTGCAGTTCCCCTTCAAACAAAAAATATCAGTGAATGAAAAATCTGTCACAAACACTGCAATCTGCAAAACAATTAACCAGACCAACATACTACATCTACTATGTGGTTTTGGAGTGATCCACAGAAACAAGACATTTACCTTTCTAAACTGTTTATACACAAATGAAAAATAAAATAATCGTGCTGATGTTAACATTTTATGGCAAATGCCCCATTTGGTTTTTATAGTGAACACAGATATGAAGCGAAGTTTTTGAGATTTGCTTTTATCAGAAAAAGATCTCATACAGTTAAAAGCTTTGCGGTTATAAATTCATACACTACTTTCCAAGCTGTAATTACTTCAGGTTAAAATCTAATTTTCCAGCCTAAAACCCTGGAGTTAAATCCAAAAGAAAATTGAACTGAGGTTGAAACTAAGACTGAAAGCTTAGTCACCAGAAAAGAGCACGGGCAATTTGAAATGCACGCTACAGAAAGCCGTGAAAACAGGGGGCTACAGCTTTTTAGAGTAACAACACCTTGGACATGCTTTTCCACTAATTAAGGACAGCATACCACTGTCCGCGTGTTGACTATATGCCCTCCAAGGTATGGTAAAGGGTAACGCCACAATTTCATAAATTCAGAAATATCATGAAAAAAATGGCACAGTTCAGTTCTTCGGTTTCCACTTTCCATTTGTTTCCACTGCTTAGCATTCTTTTTCGAGGTCTGGACCACAGCCCATGTCAATAGCGCTGAAGTAAATAGTGCATCGTGACTTACTCCACATATAACAAACAGAAGCGCGCTGAAGCCTGTGTGCCCAGTTTCAGAAAAATGAGCCGTGTGGAAGAGCTTGTGTTGGTAGGAAAAGAAACAAAACGGAGTTATTAACCACAACCAGGTGCAACTGTTCTCAAAGCCATAATCTGTGCAAAGTTACATGGGTTAACGATGCTCACGGGAGTCTCGTGTGGGTTTCCACTGCCTATAGGTGAACATCTTCCTCTCCGGCGTTTGGTTGAGTCAATACTTACAGTTCTACTTTCATTCTCAGCTTGTCTCTATATTTCCTATGACCTGTGCAAACCCACATTCTTGAGCTAACCCCTGAAAGACTTTAACTTGAGAATCAACCTGTGGTTTTTAACAGATCAGCTGCTGAGCAAGAGCGAGGTCCTGCTCAACTTGAAAGTTAATCTGATGTCTTCTAATTCTCTGCAACGTGAAACGCAGTTGTATAATTTCAGAACTTCATTTATAATACATGCGACTTGCCCACCTAATAGAAAGGCTACTGCTGTCAAGTAAGAGAATGCTGGTATGTCTGATAAGCTCTAAACCTCCAGTAATGAAGAATGAGAAGAAAAGTAACTAAACATTTAAACAGTAACTCTGGCTCTTCCCCACAGAAGAAACCTGACCATGTTTACACATTCTTTTGTTTTCAGGTTTTTCAAAACTCTCATTTTATGATCACTGCTGGTTTATTTTGAATTTTGTTCAAAGAAGAATTGGAGCCTGCTACTCCAAGTAGTTCTTCTTTAATGCTTAAAAGTATCCTCCCGCAATTAACTGTGCTTTTACCCTTAAAAACATAAACAATTGGAAATGGCTGTGCATACAATTCCAGAAGCATAGATTGCGACATGAGGAACTGTTCTAAACCTATTAGTGGAAAAACTGAAACTAGCTTAATCAAACGTATTTGATTTTTTTATGTCATCCTTCCCAAAGCAATACGCATCAAAGCCTGTAAACACTTTGATAACGGTCATATCCTTGCTCAGTGACGAAAACAGGCCTGCCGAGACTGATCTGGCCCCAGAATGATCCTGTTTGAGCTGTGGAAGAAAAGGGGATCGCATATCATTCCAACACGTGTACAGACTGTGAAGCTTAATACAGACAGTAACTAAAAGGCTATTCCAAAAATTTGTGGAAGCAAAAAGCATTATATGTAGGAATCTGCCAGAGTCCCCAATGAGTCACAATTTACAGTATGTGCACAGTAGCACACAGCTGTGTGTACAAACACAATCCCTCCACAAAGATTTTGCCATCACCCAAGGACGAGTCTGAAGTTTATCAACAAAATTAATGACCATTCATCTTTTTTAGATTAAAAGAAAGTCCTCAAAAATATGTTTAATGTTACTGCAGGAGCAGAAAGAGATAACTACTAAAAGCTGACTCAGATGGGCTGGGCAAGCCTAATTTATGCAGGCATTCAAGATCATCTGTGAAGAAAGACAACACAGTTTTACCACCTTTGCAGTGCCATAATGATATGTAATCATCTTTTTTAGGACTATGCAAACAAAAGCATCTGAACAATAAAGTCAGCTAAAATTGTCCATGTAAAAATACAATATATACTGATGGAAAGTGAGAATGAGAATGAGTTATAGCTTATGTACTTTGATAAAAAGTTGTCAATTTGTTTTAAGCCCCCTAACCAGCAATACAGCTTGTGCAGTGAGACATTAAAACTTGCCAATCACACGAGAGCTCGTTAGGTGCACTTTTACCCAACAAGGTCCAGGTGGAACAAAACACACTTGGTCAGTTTTCTGTGGATTCCATAATGCCACGAAAGTCACCAGAAGCAAGGGAGAGGGCCATTGGCATGCTGCAGGCAGGCCTGTCATGTGCCAGCGCTGCCAGACACTATGGAGTGAGCCGCTCCACTGTGTCCTGACTGCAGAGAAGGTTTCAGCAGACCGGCAGGACAGATGACCGTCCAAGATCCAGTCGCCCTCAAGTGACCACACCAGAGCAGGACCGACACATCAGACTGTCCATCTGAGAGATCGTTTCAGATCTGCCACCCGTACTGCAGCTGAACCTGCCAGCAGACACAATGCCTGCCTCAGTGACAGGACAGTGAGGCTCCATGCTGCTGGCCTCAGAGCAAGGCGACCTGTCAGAGGCCCTCTGCTCACACCTCCTAGACGTCACACCAGACTGGCTTGAGCCCGACAGAGGCTGCAATGGACTCGTCAGCAGTGGCATCAGGTCCTCTTCACAGATGAGTCACTCTTCAGCCTGTTCCATGCAGATGGGAGGGCCAGAGTGTGGAGGAGGAGATGTGTTTCTCTTTTTTCCCCCATCAGTATATATACAGATTTCTTCTGAATGTATTTTTCCTTTAGATAACTGTCACCTTCTATCAATGGGTTCTCTGGGAGCCGAGATCACAACATTTGTGATAAACAGGTCACAAAACCTACCCATGCCCGTAGCTTTTATACACAAGGGAAAGGTTTGGTTTAGACTGCCAAGCCTCTTGAAACAACAATGAAGTCCATGCACTGCATCCCAACGGTGCTGCCCGACGAGATCATCGTTCATACATCTGCTTCTGCCTGGGTTCATCCAAAGACACTCAAGATTCGTCGGCCACTACAAAACTCCAATTTTAAATGGCCGGAACCCAATCTAGGTTTAAAATTAATAGTAATACAAAGATAGCAGCTGTACTTTCAAAATTACACGGCACCAGCAGCAGATCGGTGGAGTTTGCCATTGCTGATGTGAAAGGGCCGCCATATCAACCAATAAGTGACCAATTGCTGAAAATTAACCTTGAAGTCAAACAAAGCTCATCAGGCATAATCAATTAAAACAAACTCAAACTCAAGAACTATGTAGAAGAACTGAATGCCAATACTGAAACAAAGTCACTCACCTGGCAAACAGCCAACAGCTCAAATGGTTCAAAACCCCAGGGGGTGGGAAAACTGGCACACCGCACCCCCATCTCCGCCGAGAGACTTTTATATACTGCAAGGTGTGCAGCGACAAAGCTCAGAAGGTCCCCCGCACTCGGAAAATGTCAAGAAACCTTTTTGTTTCCCTTCAGAGAACAGAAACAGTGAATACCACTGCTTAAAAGCTTCACTGCTCATTTTTACATTATATTATATACCAAAATTGACATAAAACAATATTGTAGCTTTATAAACAAGACTTTTACCCCCATAATTATTACAGCTCACAGACCTTGTGAACTCGCAACAACCAAAAAAAGCCTAAACAATGTTTAAGGTCTTTCTTCTTTCTTCCAACGTTTTCCATAGGTATCTGAAAGTGGAGTCCCACGGTACCCACACAAAGCAAGATTAAAATGACAATGAAAGAAATATCTAAAAATGCAAAACTACTGAAACTAGTATTTGTATTTAAAGGGTGAACACCGATATTATTAATAGTTTTAAGTCAATTTAACATAGGTGGGCAAACCTAATCTTACTAATCAATCCAAAGATGTCTATTACCACTGGGCTGTTACTGCCCAGGAGATGGAATCGAAGCTTCATCGATGGCGCACTCCAGCTGTCAATCTGACGCTTCTGCCAACAGACCCACTCTACTGCAGCTGGTTCCTGTAGGGTCAGGGCCCGCCAAAGACTGCCTACTGAACACGTGCATAGGGAAGCCAGCGCAGAAGGGACCGGGATAAAAACTCCGCTCCGCAGTGAGATCCGACCTGCGTCAGCCTTCAAATCCCTGTCGGCCCTCGAGAGATTACAAGAGGGGCGGATCTGGACTTTGGCAAACTGGGAAAGACAAGTGACAGGGAAAGAATGAAGGGACGTAAAAAAAATACACCACTCCTTCTACCGACTCATAGAAGTGTATTACTGGAGCAGGTAGACATCCCCACTCCTATGCCTTGAGCTTCTTTACTGTGCTACTCTGATGCTAGACAGCTCCCTCATACCTCCCACTGTGCCTGGACTGGTCTTGTTACTTACAAGTGACTTCTCTTGTAATTCCTTTCAAGCTGAAGAATGTGCAGCTAATGTGTTAGGTCCTGTACTATAAATTCAATTTAAGACATTCCTCTAAGCCTCAACAGACGTGCTGTCCTTTACAGCGGGAGGAAAAAAAAAGTTAAAAAGGATGTCTGCTTCCTGTGAAACCTGCATGCATGCTGTTTCTCGCGATCCAATTGTCAAATACAGAAAAGGCGCACCAAGTCTGAAAAACAAACTGTGCTGGTGTCTTTGAAGACCTTTGCTTCCCCCTGGCCTCTTCAATTATCCCTTGGCTATTCCACAAGCCACGCTGTTTTGAATTAATTTCAACGACACAGGCAGGGGGGCCCAACAAAGATCCTATTCTGTTTTCCTCAAATTGATAGCTTTGCTAGTATCATATTTTACAGCTGGAGCAAAAATTAAAAACCACTGCGTTTTAAGGGCTGCAAGTTTTTTTAATCCACTTTTCTGTTTCAGTGGTTCTCGAGTGGATGCTTGAAAAACATGATTTTAATTTTGATGGCTAGTGACGTATTCTTCCTTCAAATCACCATGCCACCGTTATCAAACAACCGGAAAAGACCACTAGAGATGGTATAACCACCTGCGTCTGTAATTCCCAGGAAACTAACTAAAAGTTGTCATAAATAGGAGAAATTATCATTTTTTTTGTTAAACACCTTGACTGCTTGATGACCCAACACATCAGCTGGCTCTAAAAATGAAAAAGCATCCTGAACCTCCTCTCTCGCTCCTCTCCTGTCAGTTTCTCGCACTTCCAGAGCTCATTCATTCTTCACAGGAATCAGAACGGCTCACAGCATGACTGAGGTTCACTAACTTACTCTGAACTGATGCTCTTCACCTGGAGAGCTGCAAATTTATTGCACTTATTCAAGCTCAAGCTCATGTTTATCTGTCATTTCAGCCATACACAAGTACACAGTGGAACGAAATATCATTCCTCCTGGTCCACGGTGCAAAGACAAACAGGACAGACAGGATACACATAGTGCTAAGTGCAAATTACAAGGCAAATACATAATCCAATATACACAACACACTGGGGGGATTTAAACCCTGTCTCTGATATTGGGGTGGGTGTTGAGGAGCCTGACAGCCTGCGGGAAGAAGCTATTACAGTGTCTGGTGGAGCTGGCCCGTACACTGCGATATCTTCTCCCACATGGTAGGAGGGCAAAGAGTTTAAAATGGTAAACAGATTGTACTGGTAGGCATATCCTTTCAGCTTTTACTATTTTATTTTGTTTGCACAGCAAAGCACCCTTTCCAGTATTTGGCAGGTAAATTATTTATTTTACTTCTCGCACCTGCATAATTCAACATTCCTTATACATAAACCTTAATATTTCACATTTTAATTTTAAAAGCCGGTGCAAGTCACAAAATGTCCCAGGAATAACGAGGCCACAAAGTCACAGTAGTTTTAAAGTCCACAAACTCTTAACTCCTAATATCATTAATTTTTTTCCTATCACATGCATAGCCAACCTCCCTTGATGATATTTAGGTGAGATATGAGGATGTCCAAGGAAGAAACCTGTAATACGGAGCAATACGATGCCTGAAACCATGCATCCAAGATTTATCAACAAAATATTACAGGATCGGGCCACAGGATGTCCCAGCTACTAATCCTCAGAGTCAAGCTCTAGACCAGTCGAGCAGGACACTAACCATTGCCTACCTTTGTTGGGGCTTTTCATAAACCAAGCAAAACAGTTTTACAAGTGGATGTGGTGTGTGTGTGTATAGATATAAATGCATACCATACATATTGGACAGGGGTAACAACATAAAAATGACCGTAAGCACAGGCCAAAACACGCCATCATATTTAAAAAAAAACTTTAGACAGTTCGACCTAAGTCCCTCTCACCCAGCTTACCTATAAAGGGAAAAGGGAAGTGCAGATTGCAAATACCTTTCAAAGCAAGAAGCCGGTTCAATGCACCCCAATTTCCCAAAATCTCGGTAACGAAATTGATTAATTAACCGATTGTATCGCAAAATGTTACAAATTCGTGAACTTTTGTGAAAGTGTACTCGTCATGTTGTTGCAAAGTGCTGGTCTCGCCACCGGCGTGAGTTCACCTGAATTGCTACGTGACGCAGCCCTTCCTGGTCACTAGTCACCGGAAAGTAACACGCTGAACGAGCGAATAAGTACAGGTTGTGCAGCAGACATTTCCCCGCAGAAATGTTCCAACATGATCCGCATGCAAAGTAGTAAGTAGTATTTGTCGGCAAAACCGGCTCAAAGCCGAGAGCAGTATTTCTATCGGATTAAAAGAGATGTATTCACAAGCCTGCTTGTTTACAATGCTATAGGGCTGCTTCACCTCACCAGAAGTTTACCTCTTTCTGAATCACAGAATATGATGCTGCACACACCTGCAAATTTGGTCTATTTTGCAATGTAAATTGGAGATATGACATGTTACTGTGTACATTTTACCTTCATTGCGGTTTGAAATACACTCAGTGCCTATTCTTTACTAACCCTGAAATAGAAAACTAGCATTGCTGTTCCTCTTTAGGTCCCACACCATATCAACAAGTAAACAACACTATGATACAGTACAAGACTGTCACCGCATCCTTTAAGTGGCACCACCATTAGGATCGATATCCCCCATAAAGCAAACTTCTAAACCACCAGAAAAAAAAGCATTATAATTGTGATTAAAGCTACTCATTTCTGTGGGACTTCTGTGGGAAATTTTTCACCTCCGTGTTCTTTAATTCCAGGCTGTGAAACAGAACATTTCAACACGTAAAACTAGTTAAATGTCATTTGGACCCTTCCACAAACGCAGAAATAAAACAAAGACCAACCTGAAGGACTTACAAAAGACTGGCAAAGGAGGAATTTCAGAATACACACAAAAAATAATTATTCCAATCTTCATCACTGTGTAGATTTAGCACAAAAAATAAAAGATACTTTCTGTGCTTCAGCCAGACGCGCAGCTCGTCTCCTCATTATCATCGCGCTACCTTTCAGACCAGCACGTTTCAGACAGACACTTCGGTTTCATGCTTCGGAAAAGGAATGCACTAGCAGCACTGGGTTTTGCCTAAAACGGGTTTAGCAACTTTAGCAGTATGTTGTGCAATGTTGCCTAGCCACAAAGACATCGGCAGGGCTCAAAACTGTTCAAAACAAAACAGAGGATTTTCGGTTTAAATCCCACCCTGTAATCAGGAAAAAAACAAGTGTTTAATTTTGGAAAAATTGGGATCTTAAGCAGGCTTCTGAGCTTTAATAATTCAACTTTCACTGCACTCTCATCCTCTACTCTCTTCAGTCCTGCCTTGCACCAGAAACATCTTAATTCCACAACTCCCTGTTGATACAGCAGCCTTAACAGAGCATATTATTATGTTGCTGTGCAATGCATTTTGGAGTTTCCAAATAAACCAAGTAACAATGGTCTATTTTGCCAAATAAGCCATTTTGTTTACTGTTTGTCATTGAACTCAAGCTCAGCATTGCCTGACTTTGATCCTTCCTGTCCTTTGATGCCTAGAAACTCATTTTGAGTTTTTTCAGATTGGACTGTTGCAGAATTTGTGGCAGAAACTCAGCTAATCCAATGTGAACCAAATCGAGGTCCCCCTTAACATATTACTCATAGTACAACTAGTTGCTAAAGTTGCTAAAGATTCAGAATATTAAAAAATAGGTTAAAACCGACTGCTGAAACTCTGACAAGTAGACACTACAAGGATTGAATTAAAACTGAGAACTGGAGACACTTTCCATGCGCTGGAACCATGTTGAACCAGTTACCGTGATTTCCTTCGAAGAACAGCTGAAGGAGATTCTCGGGTGCTATCTATGTGGAGTTTGGATGTTCTCCCTGGGTTTCCGTGGGTTTCCCCTCTGGGTGCTGCAAAGTCCTCCCGCAGTCCAAAGACATACTGGTAGGAAAAATGGCTTCTGGAAGAACTGGCCCCAATGGGAGTTTGTGTGTCTGTGTGCCTTGTGATGGACTGGCATCCTTGCTGGGATAGGCTCCCCTGCAACCCTATACTGGATAAAGGGTCTCCTCCTTATACTCTTGGCCCCTTGCTCTCTTTATAACCTGGTTAACACCTATTCCTCATCAAAGTACCTTCAGTACACTGACTCTAGATGTGTGAGAGACCCAGAAACACAGTGACATACTATGAGAAATAGTGCCTTCTTCAACTGTGAATCTAAGCTGTGAAACACTTCATGCATACACCCAATATGGATCTTAGTCTATTTAAAAAATCACACATCCTCATTTTCCGCTGCTTATGGTCGTGGGATTTGTAAATTTGCTCAAGTGTTCAACAATACATAAGGGTGATTTGGATGAAATGGGTTCACTATTTAAGCATCCGTTTTGAGGTCTATACTCCCATCTTAAGTCCAAAGCAGACATCTTTCGGAGCTCCGCGTCGCACATGCTGGTGGGAAGTCCAACATGGATTAAAAACCACTCTATAGAAAGAAATTATTCTCATGCAACATGTAGCACTACACACCGCTACAGGGCGGAGCGGTGGCTCTGTGGCTCAGGAGCTGCGCCTGTGGCTGGAAGGCTGTCGGTTTGAATCCCGCAGCCGGCAGAGGAATCCTACTGTTGGGCCCCTGAGCAAGGCCCTTAACCCCAGCTGCTCCAGGGGTGCCGTATAAATGGCTGACCCTGCGCTCTGACCCCCAGCTTCTCTCTCTGTCTGTGTGTCTCCTGGAGAGCAAGCTGGGGTACGCGCAAAGACAAATTCCTAATACAAGGAGTTGTAGATGGCCAAGAAATTCAGTGGCTCTGTGGCTAAGGAGCCAACCAGAGATCACAAGTGGAACCAATAGGAGCCCACGCCCAGCCAGACACAAACCTCAGCTCAGGACACTGTACAGGCGGCAGCACGGAGCTCGCTTGGGTCACTCCCACCCAATACCAAGGCATTCATTCTGTAGCGAGCACCAGATTCCCTGAACAATCTTGCCCACGCCCTCAAAAAACCAAGACTTAGCGCCTCATGTGTGCTCTCACTAAAGAACTGAAGGCACAAATGCATATTTAAAAAAATCTAAATATAACTTTTTTTCTGCCTATAATCTTACCAATAAGGGATCTTCAGAAGCCTATCCTGTGCATCAACCTATTCATATAACTGTCTGCCCAAGGATTATAAACTGAATGTTAAACGTGCACATTTGTTGCATATATGCGTGGATTCTTGGCTTTAAGGAATAAAGTAAACCCAAAATTGACAACTGCCTGGTATCACTGGTCCCTGTACTGCACCCCACCTCACAACACCTTGACAACCAGGAAATGCTATCAGGCATGAAAAGAGTAAAGAACATCAGGTCACTTATAGACTTATCGGACACAATACAAGTAAATAAAATAGAGAAAGACAGCTTATCAAACTTACTGCATCAATATTCAATAGTTGGATAAAGAAGGGAAAAAAATATTTTCTATCCTATAAGACTAAAGCTGTAAAATTTCACTCGTACAGTCGTCATGAAAACACCTCTTCTGGACAGAAGCTTGGACGACATCTAAAGATATCAGGGTGTAAAGAGATTTCAGTGACTCCACTCTTCCCATGAGCTCATTGTCGTTTCTTATCATTATTTACAGCATCCCTGTAAAAGTTCTTATTGTAATTTCGTAAGACCACGCTATTCATACAGAACATTATATCAATAAAGATACAGTATCAAAATGCCCTTACTTCGAACCATCAGTGGGTTTGTAATGATTAACGAGCCGCTGCTACCTTCAATAAACCTGACATTACCACAATGCCTTGGGTCAACAATATGTACAGTCGAAAACCGCTTAACAGATGTCGGCATCGGTGCACTTCTGAGACGTGACAGAAGTGCAGGGCCCCGCCCGGGATGACCCCATGTACCGCCAACAGGACAGACGGATCAGGGGTCTCGAGGTATCGCCTTCAGACAGCAGCTTCAACGGGCAGAACACTGCCCGGCGCCTCAGTACTCCTCCTTCTGCAAACAGTCAGCAACAGGTTACACGAGCACAGCAGATGCAACTGACTGACTCTGTGGCTGGCGTTTGCACCCCCAGTGCGATGTTATAGGGACCAATGCTACATTCCTTGTAGACTTAATTATATCCTGCAAAGGAACAAGTAACTGGTTTATTCCCTGCTGAAAAGAGAAGAGAGAAAACACGTTTCCTCTGGGAAGCCTTCTTCAGGTGTGAGCTATAAAAAAAAAAGGCTCACACCTGAAGAAGGCTTCACAGCCGAAACGTTGCTTTCTCTCTTCTCTTTTCAGCAGGGAATAAACCTGTAACTTGTTCCTTTGCAGCCTACGCATGCTGACGCAGCTACCCATCTGAATTAATTCTATCCTTGTCTATTTTATACCTCAAAACATGTTGTTCGATGCAGTTTCATTTTTCAGACAGCATATATTATGCAATAAAAAATACATATACTTTGAAATTCCTAACAGCTATAAAGGTTATCAGGGACCCTACACAATCAGCCATATAAATTCAAAAAATAGTTGAGCTTTTCAGGACAGAGAAAAGAGAAAATGTCTTTAGCAGTTTCTCTGGGAAGGATGCACTGCTTTTCACCCTTTTCCTCCAAAAAGGCAGATCCATTTCTGAAACAGGCTGGAGGATTTAACTCACTGAAGACAGACATTTGATGGTTCTCTCTGTGAACACATCTAATGGAAAAAAAGTCACGCCTAATGACACACTTCCAACCAGACATTTAAAAACCTCTATTTGAAAGGAAGTGATAGCTGGAGGTGAAAGAAAATGTAGATTCACCCCCCTTCTTCAAGAAAACAAATACTAAGGCCAACTTCTCAGAAAATATCACAATTTCATACTTGTTCATCTTGATGCCCCCTTGTCTTTCTGTCTACGACATGGCATACGTTTTAAGTGAGATCCATTTTTAAGTGGACTCCGGCGGGTCGCTCACAGAATAGATTAATCATCTTGCTGCTGGCACAGGCACAACTACCTCAAGGTTAGGTCAGGTTTTTGTTTTGATCAGCCATTTCACATCCCTACGTAAACTCACACCACTGACGGGGCAGGAACACGCACTGCGCGCTCACCGGGACAGCGGGAGAGCAACGGAGCCACGATCTGGAAGCTGCCGAAAGTCGCTTGATTTCCGGGAACTAAGAAAGCCTTCAATAATGCCCCTCAGAGAAGAGCAAGAGCGGTTAGCCAAGACGACCGAGCGCGCGCGTGCTGCCCCGGACGTGCTGCCCTTCCGAAGTGTAATCATGACCGCAAGTCAGGACAGGCGCAGGCTGCCAGCGACTGGACCCGGGATTCACTTCCCACACGTCCGGCACCCACTGAGCACAGACTGGACACTGCCGGCCCAATACATACAACAGACACAGCACACCGGCCAGTCCCACTGCGGACGCCAGCGCGGCTGCCCAGCGGTCACACCGTCGTTCAGCAGACGGCCCCCTGCCACGGACGTCACATCGGGAATTCGAAAGACAACACCCAAAACACCAGGAAGGCATGGATATAAAGGACATACCCACTGTGCTGGTTTGGATTCTTTGTTTTCCCCAACACGTTCTGCACCAGGTGCCCCCGCTCTGAAACCAAAGGTGCACTTCACAGATAATTATTGGTTGGGAGAGCGGGGGAGGGGGCTGAAAACTCCCTGGGAATGAGATAACAGCGATAAGTCGTGCAACAGCCTCTGCTAGAAACTGCTGAGAAAGCTCAAAACCTGTTTAGACTTAGGTCTGCCACGGCCTCTAAATCACATATTGTCAGATACAGCACACTCACAAACGGCCTCAAGCCCACTGTGCTGGGGCGGCAGGAATAAAATCCTCCCTGCTCGGGCTTCGGGCTGCGATCCCCGGTTCCCGAGACCCCCGAAGTACCTCTAGGATCAGGGCGTTCCACAATGATAAGCCTGAGAAAAACACAGGCGTAGCAGCGTTTTGAAACTGAAGCCGAACCAGGGGGTCAGAATATGCCTTCCCGTTCAGCAAAGAGCCAGCACACTCATCGAGCACTGTCACTAGGCACAGGGAAGTGCGATGATAACACTAACGGCTCGCTAACCACAGGCGGTGAAGACGCAATCTTGCGCCGAGGTGGCCTATATCTGCAGAGCGACACGAGCCGGGCTTGTAAATACTGAGCCTGCGGCAGGATGGGTTTCAACAGAACTGGACCTCGAGAGGAAAAGGCAAGCCAGTCAGTCAGGTTACTGTGTTCAGACAGTGTTGCCAGAACCCAAACGCAGACCTGCAAAATATACAAGTTCCTGAAATGAAATAGTTCCACACTTAACTTCCAGATGCCATTTTTTGTGATGTGACAAAACAAGGGTTGCACAGGTGAAACAGGGGGTGGAGGGGGGGGGTATCTGATCATTAAATGTCTACTGATCAAGCACGGAGGCTTAGCTGAAGTGAACGAGGCCGCTCTCAAATGGTCATGCAGACAAGGCGGAAAGAAAAGCTGACCCAGAGGTGCAAGAGTTAACCGTGCTGCTGATGAGGCAGAGACAAGCCGTGCCACAGGGCCGTTGCCAGTAAAGGGAAGAGAGGGGTTGCATTTGCTAAATATTCGTGCAACCCAGATTCACCGCTAGGTACAGTCCACGGGATGCCCCACACCGCCCCGGTCTCCTCGTTACGAGGCCTGCACTCCTCCGAGGGATGCGCACAGTCACAGGCTCGTTTCCCATTTCACTAACAACGCAGTCAAACACACCCCTGAAACCTCAACTATGCCTGACAGGACTGCTCAGCGCCAATAACGTGTGGCACCACAGAAACACCGTTCAGAAAACGAAAAGGCTGGGGGTTTTTTTTCCTTCTTCTTCGCTCGCTCCCAGCTCTGTCTCCCTTCTCTCTCTCTTTCTAGCTGGTGGTTTCCCCCCGGCAGCAACATGCGTGAAGCTCGCAAGCAAAAGGGAACCAGAGGGATATATATAAAAAAAAAGTGTGCAGCTCCGAGCCTGGTCGCCGCTGGCGGAGAGCAGGCAAGTCGGCTCCGGACTTTTCACGGAAAGTGCAGGCAAACCTCCGGGGTTGCTTTCAAGCTCCCGGGAGGCTTTCCTAGCGTGTGTACGAACCCAAAAAAAAATGCATAACTAGTCACTTTCAAACCTTACACGCCATGAACACCCCCCCGCAAAAAAAAAAAACTAACTTTCTATAACAAACCGACCGCTTGACAGCAGCGTCAAGTCAATCTTGCAGTAGCGTAACCCAATCCACCGCGGCATTCCTAGGAATACTTAAAAGAGGGTGGGAAAAAAAAAAGAAAAGGGAATAAAAGCCGCCTGGAAGGTCTTAAAAAGTTTGGGTTTTCTTTTTTTTTTCCCGCTCCCTCTTTTTGAGGTTTTGGACGGACCTCCGCGGCCAACGCCGAGCTCGCCAGTCGGTCGGTCGGTCAGTCAGGCGGACGGGACGGGACGGGACCGGACGGGCAGAAAATAAAACTCAGCAGCGAAGCAAAGCCAGGCTGACCGATCCCCCCCTCCCTCACTCCCAGCACACGGACACGCCAGGCCCCAGGCTCTCTCACCGTCTCCGCGGGCCACCTTCGCCACCCGAGACCCCGCCGCCGAGTCTCCGCAGGCCGGGGTGCTGTCAGACAAGCGGGGAGGAGAGCAGCACCCTGGCCTTGGGCTTGGAGAGTAGGAGGGAGCGGGGACACACCACGCCGCAGCCCCCCCCGCCGATCACCGTCTCGGGCGACTCGTCCCCCCCACGGCTCCTCTTCTCCTTCCCCCCCTCCTTCTTCTTCTTCTTCTTCTTCTTCCTCCTAACTTCCCTTTTTCACGACCCCCCCCCCGGGCTCCTCTCTCTTTTTTCTCTCTTCCAACAACCGATACGAATCAAAATATTGTCACTCAATATGGCGGCCGCGTTAGCCAGCCCCTATCGCGAGATTGCGCTTTTTTTCCCCCTTCGTTCTCCCTGTGTGTGTGTCTGTCTCTCTCTCTCCCTCCTTCCTCACTTTTTTCCTCCGTCTCTGTTTAAGGTCCGAGGGGGGAGTATATCCAGGTTCGGGGTTGAGGAGGACAGAGGCAGGGGGGATTGAAAAGGGGGGTTTGTTGTTGTTGCTCAAGTGGAAACTACTAGACACGTGGGAGGGAAACAGGTGGGAGGATTTTTTCCCTGTGTGTCTGTATTGATTTCTGGCCGGATCCTCGGCTTCAGACGGGGATGCAGCATCTCGGAAAAGTTTCTCAGGCTGACGTATCGCGATTGTCGGGGACAACAGCAGCGCCGCGGAGAGCGGTTTTGGTGCCTTTCCCGGCGTGTGCATTGCCTTCCACGTTGAATCCGTCTGAAAAGAAACGCGTCGATTTTCGTGTCCTGCCGACACAATCATTTTTCCCCCTTCATTTTAAAAGAAGAAAATCTGCTCTTTGGCTGTCTCATGCCCCCCCCCCCCCATTTTAAAGACACGTACACGTTAAGTTGGAAAACCCATTAAGGACTCTTCACCTTTCAGGTTATGATCAATTTTTTAAATTCTCACGATAGCAAAAACTGAAATGGAGTACACGGATTGAGCACGTTGAAACCTGGTTCAATAAACATCCATTCAAATTAAAAGAACAGTTCTTGTACAGTACAGATTGTCTTTGCCTTTACTTGTCGTTTATTAAGCATGGAAAAATAAGTTCGTTCAAATCAAAATGTTACAGTCCGTCTTGCATACATTACCACACTTGACAAAAACTGGACTTGCTGTGATTCTAGATAGTAAAGCTACAAACGCGGTACTTAGAAAAACAAAAAAAAGGAACACATCAGAAATCCAGTTGCCTTACAATTCTGTTTCCATGTCTACTCAAAACTGTGTACCAGTCGACCCCAAAATGGGTAGAAAATGTTGCACTCGAGACCCATTGCGTGTTCTCGTAATACATTGTGGTTTTAGCGTATGAAGTACAAGAAAAGAAATTAACTGCCCACCACACACACACCACATCCTCCTGCAACCATCCCCAGTGCACCCCTGCCTGAAAGAGGAGTTTGTGCCGGTCGGCCACTTGGGCAGAGCTGTGATACCTACAGGCGGTGCAAGCGTGCATGCCCACAGCTCAGCCAAAGCCATGCGAATCAACGCATGAGGCAGTTGTTCGCCTTGCAGACCTGCTTTGGGGGTCTTTGCCGTACAATGAGCTCAGGAAATGAATCACAGTCGAGTTCTGGTCTGCATTTGTGAGGACATTCGTCTGACATTTTTATCCAGAGCAACTTAAAGTTGTGACCTTTGCTACAAGGGTGTGTATTAATAAAGCAATGCGAGTGAAGTACTTCACTTCAGGGCTCAACTGAAGCCCAGCAGGTGTGAGCCTGGTCAGTACCGTGATGGGAGACCTCCTGGGAAAGTGAAGGTTGCTGCTGGAAGAGGTGTTGGTGGAGCCAGCAGGGGGCGCTCACCCTGTGGTCTGTGTGGGTCCTAATGCCCCAGTATAGTGACAGGGACGCTATACTGTAAAAAGGTGCCGTCCTTCGGATGAGATGTAAAACCAAGGTCCTGACTGTGGTCATTAAAAATCCCAGGGCCTTTCACGAAAAGAGTAGGGGTGTAACCCCAGTGTCCTGGCCCAATTTCCCATTGGCCCTTACCAATCATGGCCTCCTAATATTCCCCATCTCTGAACTGGCTTCATCACTCTGCTCTCCTCCCCACTGAGAGCTGGTGTGTGGTGAGTGTTCTGGCGCACTATGGCTGCTGTCACATCATCCAGGTGGGGCTGCACACTGGTGGTGGAGGGGATCCCCATTACCTGTAAAGCGCTTTGAGTGGAGTGTCCAGAAAAGCGCTATGTAAGTGTAAGCAATTATTATTACTAACTGTAGGGCTCCACCCAAGACTGAACCAACAAACCCCCTGCCAGGAATAAGGGAGTTCTAACTTAATTCTCGCCACTGTATCTGTCCCGAAAGACACATTCAGAACTCAAGAAAGTTCATGCTATTTTCAGCTTGATGGTGCAGCAGTAGTCTACCGAGATGTGTTTAGTACTTGTACAGTTTACCTACAACGTATTGAGAGTGACAGCATGAAGGGAGAAGGCCATACTGCGCAATCTTTTCTTGATGAAATTGAAAAGTACCCTTCACAGATACAAAATTCACGTTCTGTGTAAAACAGCTACGAACACCCAATGCATTGCATATATTATAATCATATAATCCAGTATGTTTTATATGGTGTGTCCTTTTCCTCTTGAAAAGTAACTGGACAAAATATCTATTTTTACTTGATGGTTCCACGTCCCTGCAATATCTGTATATGTTACAATGCTGTGTAAGTATTGTTGCTAGAACCTAAATGATTTGAATACTTTGGAATCTGACTTATCTCGAAAAGACAAATGGCAAAACCTCTGTTTCTATAACTTTGGTGTTTGCATCTTGGTTTATACCAGCAGTTGATTTCTATTTGCCTTTGCAAAGGTAAGTTACTTTTTAAACTCTAGATACTAGGGTGTTGGTCTGCAACACTAACCTGTTCTAACATGTTGAGCAATTAGCAGAAAGAACAGCTGGAGAAGAAAAAAAACAATGTAGTTTCCTTGTAGATTTACTATTTGCATTTGATTAAAAAAACAGGAACATCTGACAATATTCCAAAACAAGGACAGACAAATGCAAGTGACTAAAATGTATTTAAAAAGGCTAAAACAATTAAACAAAACGTTTAAATATGTTTCTGTGTATTCCACATTGTTTTACTCAGTGTCTCAGCCCAGTGAGTGAATGATGGCTGTGAACTGTTTCTGTGATATTTGGAAATTAGTCATCATCTGAAATAACCCTCCTTTAATTGCAGGGTAGACACACTCACACCAGAGCCGATTTTCCCAGGAGTCAATTAACCTACATAAACAGTTTGTTTTTGGACTGTAGGAGGAACCCACACAGGCATGAGGGGAACATGCAGACTCCATGCAGATAGAATCCCTGGAATTGAACCCTGGGCCCAGCACAATGAGATAGCAATGCTCATCACTGCACCAACATTCAGTCTACGTTTTATTTAACATGATTATATTTTTAATTATTACAGTATCTAGTTACATCACACATGGTATAAACCATTATGGTGTAATAAAACAACTATTTTACCTGGCTCACATATTTGGCACTAGTGTTCATTTTATATGGTTTTTCTTTGTGTTTAATACAAAGGGCATAATAACAGCAGTTTTATTTACAGAGACGTGTGATGAGGAAAGAAAAGTGGTCACATTGGAGTTATTTCATATTATTCAAAAGAACAGAAGACATTATTTTAACTAGAATTATAACCTTTACCTTTTTATTAAACAAGACATAGTGGCTTTTTAGTTTTCATCAACTGACCTTCAGGTGTGACTTCTTGGCCTTTAGACATTTTTTTCATTCAGTCTTATATAATATATTGAGTTTATGAAGGACAGCACTTAAGAACAGAAGGGCGAGCTTGAGGTAAGAAAGAGAAAAGGTAAGAGTCCAGATTAAGTCGGTTGAGCGTTTACGAGTGAAGAAGCATATTTACATTGTACAAGTCCCTTTTCTGTGTATGATTCAAACTCCGTCTTTACAAAGCAAGATAAATACCTGCTCTGCTCTCTGCTCCCAAACATTGTTTTGTTTGTTCTGAATAACATTAATGAGAATCTGCTTCTGTAATTCTTTCTGAGCAAATCACTTCATTTTACATTCTGTACGGTCTAAGCCTTATGAGGCGTGTGCATGATTCAGAATATGCTGTCGCTATAACTTGGACTTCAGCGTGCCAACCGAGAGTTAGCCCATGCAGCTGTGAGCACATGCAGGCTGCCACTGTTGGAGTCATCACATTGATCTTCTGTAATGAGAAGACGCTGCGTGTTGAGTTCCTGTGAATCACTTACTCATTCGTTTGTCATAACTCAATGGCAAATGACCTTTAGACTTCACCACAGCCCCGACTGTGGATATACCACTCTGATAAATATCCACACCACCGAGGCGACCACTGAGACGCACAATCAGTGCTTTTTTCTTTAATTTTGGAACATCCCACCATGCTTTTCAAGGATAATTGAACAGGTGATGATAATAAATATCTTCATTGATAATGAATAGTCATTATATACAGTATTTTGTAAGCATTCCAAGCATCCTATAGAATACAGTTACTTTCTGTGAGTTCAGTGGTTTTTCACACAGTGTTAAAAACTGAAGTTTGGAGTCTCAGCCACTGGTTTCCAGCTTGTGGTCCGAGGACCCCTGGTGATCGGCAAAGCTACTACAGGGGCCCTGCGGAAAAGAAAATCAATCTGCACTTAAGGCTCTATCTGTACCTGCCATCTTCTCTCCGAAGGGAGGGAAACACCACAAGCCTTCTCACTAAGGGGGTTTCTCAATATACACTGCCCTGCAAAAGTACTCCCCTCTTTCCAAAGACATCCCATTTTATTGAATTTACAAATTATATCTGTGCGTTTTTTAAAGTGAATGTTACTTAATCAGAACTTAAAAGCTTTTACATATCTTCACGCAAATTTACCACAATCCCTTGCGAATAAATTGATTGAGGTGATGATTAAGAATCACACATCATTTAAAATATGTGCATTACAAATATTGATCATTTCTTGGTCGTTGTGTTCGATTTCCATGTGTGTTGGAGAATAACCAACAGCTGCTACCACCTGGGGGTGTGTGAAATGTTTGGGAATTTCAAAGGAGTTTTTCAGGATTTTCAGTTACAGTGCTATAACTTGTATGCACAACAGATAAAAATTGCAAAAGCTACAGAAGCAAAGTATGGTCTAAATTCGCACTCTACTGCACAAAATCAGAAAATACACTGTATGTTTCAATGATTTTGGATGCTCCACAAGATTTATGGAAATTTTCTATGAATTCTAAGCAGGGAAACAAATTCTAGCTTATACTTTTAAGGTGGATGAACGTAGAAATAATGTATTTTATTCCTAAACTGTGTTAAGTCCATTGTTCATACCAAGAAATATCATGTATACAACTCATATATCACCCTGCAACTCACAACTGGCAACCCACTGGAGCCCAGCAGGTGTGAGCCTGGTCAGTACCTGGATGGGAGACCTCCTGGGAAAAACTAAGGCTGCTGCTGGAAGAGGTGTTAGTGGGGCCAGCAGGGGGCGCTCACCCTGCGGTCTGTGTGGGTCCTAATGCCCCAGTATAGAGACGGGGGCACTATACTGTAAAAGGCGCCGTCCTTCAGATGAGACATAAAACCGAGGTCCTGACATGGTCATTAAAAATCCCAGGGTGTTTCTCAAAAAGAATAGGGGTCTCACTCCAGAATCCTGGCCAAATTTCCTTCTGACCTTTATCAATCATGACCTCCTAATACTCCCCATCTCTGAATTGGCTTCATTAATCTGCTCTCCTCCCCACTGAGAGCTGGTGTGTGGGGAGCGTACTGGTGCATCATCCAGGTGGGGCTGCACACTGGTCGGGGTGGAGGGGATCCCCATGATCTGTAAAGAGCTTTGAGTGGAGTGTCCTGAAAAGCGCTATATGAGAGCAAGGAAGTATTAATTATTATTATTATTATTATTCACAGGATGTCCGCCTCAGGCAAGTCCCTCTGACTCATTTCAGAGCTGTGGGTACACACCCATGGAGAGAGGAGTGGGAGGAGGTTAAAGTTTCTTGTAAGTACTTGTTGCCACCTAGGACTGAGGCATCGGTAGTAAATCATTTTTATTGTCTCTCCTCACAACGCATGAACCTGCTGTAATGTACGCGCCAAAATAATTGTGCACCAAAACTAATTGCATAACCTGCGAGTCGACAGTAGATAGCAGACAGAACTGTAGCCCTTCTAGTAATTGTGTTGTGTGCCTGTGATAATTGGGAAAGAGGTATGAATCATCTGTACATCTCTTTGAAGTGTAATGATACAGTTCACACAGTTCGTTGTGACACAGAGTAATATGCTGATGCCTTTTTAAACCAGCTTTTACAGCTGGCAGCCCAATGAAGCTCAGCAGGTGTGAGCCTGGTCAGTACCTGGAGGGGAGACTCCTGGGAAAGCTGAGGCTGCTGCTGGAAGAGGTGTTAGTGGGATCAGTAGGGGGCGCTCACCCTGTGGTCTGTGTGGGTCCTAATGCTGCAGTATAGTGACAAGGACACTATACTGTAAACAGGCGCCGTCCTTCAGATGACACGTAAAACCGAGGTCCTGACTCTCTGTGATCATTAAAACTCCCAGTGCATTTCTCGAAAAGATTTCACCCTGGTGTTTTGGCCAAATTTCCCCCTGGCCTTTACCAATCATGGGCTCCTAATAATCCCCATGTCTGAACTGGCTTCATCACTCTGTTCTCCCCACTCAGAGCTGGTGTGTGGGAGGGGTACAGGAGCACACTGGTTGCTGTCACATCATCCAGGTGGGGCTGCACACTGGTGGTGGTGGAGGGGATCCCCATTACCTGTATAGTGTTTTTAGTGGAGAAAAGCGCTATATAAGTGTATGGATTATTATTATTATTATTATTATTATTATTATTATTATTATTAGCTTCTCCATAACATTTCTATTTCTTAAATAACTTTTTAAAAATAGTAAATTTCTGAAGAGCTATTTTCCATTTTTATATTCAATGTGAGCGAATAGATGACAGTGATGTATCAAATTGCCAATTTGTTTAATCTTTGAGTGAGGTTATGTTCATGTTTAACAAGTATTGACAGCTACCATGAATTCAGCAAGTCATATCTTGTAACATAATTCTGGAAAGTTATTTTTAGCTGCTGATTCTGGAAACCTTAATGGTTCTACTTTGCTAGATATTAGTAATATTATCAGTAATGGGATTACTAATTACTACTGCTGTAGGTGAGAAAGCACAATGCTATTGCCCTATGTGGTATTTATAACCCACAAAATTCAAGTTTCAAATCCAGAACCCTAACCACTGCTCCACTAATACTACACTACTGTACTGATCCACTCTTACTGCTGCGCCAGTGACAAAGAGGGTTTGTTTTGTCACTTGGGTAAAATCCTCAATGTTCTACATTAATGCAGTTCACAAACGGTCAGATGGTTAAGCGATCACTATTTCATAAGACTCATATAGGGTGCACACGCAGGTGTACCTCTTAGCTGTATCATCACGAGGTTTTCAACTGGGCATAGCATGTCTCATAATACGTCCAAGTGGTAAAAGACGTAAACCAGTTCTGAACACACAAGAAGGAAGAAACCTGTCCACTTCTTCAATGTGAAAACCAGAGTGGCTATGGAGTCTGTTCAAGTAAGACTTTTACTAAAATCTGCGGTGTCCCGTTTGCTTAACAAGCCAGAGATGTTTAGAAGATATTCCAGTGAGCGTTTTCCTACTGGAGCACCTCTGACCAGCATGCGGCACGCTGTCGCCTCCTGTTCTGCCACTCCAGGCTCGCCGTGGATCACTGCGGCTCTAAAGCTCAGCCCTTCTTACGCTTGGACCATGTAGTGATTTTACAGGCCGTGGAAAATATTGCTGCGTCCCCTGTATAAAACAATCGATACAAATCATGAACACGTGATTTAAGATTTGCGCTCAGATACACATGGGATTAAGATTCGAGCTCAGATACAAAAAGAAAGCCTCGTCGTTTCATCCTTTTCGGCTTTTACAGGGAGCAAGCCCGCTGTTACGCAACTGGTACTGGTGGAACAGAAAAAGGTGATGTTATTTCACAGGTCAGGTCGGCCCACACAAGCTCAACATGTCCAGCTCCTAGCACCAGCCTATAGAAGAACCTGCAGCTTATAAAGTGCAAAATGGGAGTAATATTTTTACAGCTGGCCAGATCAATAAGACATACCGACTAACCCTCACAAAATTAGAAATTAGCATGTTCCTAGTGAGTCGTTGATTACAGATCCCGACGACGAGATTAGGAACTGGCTGACTTTCTGCAGTCGATGAGGAAGGGCCTGCCAATCAATTCCTTCTTCCTAATATTTTAAAAATTAACGGAAAAGCTAAGGCTCTCTGCCTTAGACAGGCGCTAAAGACATTTATGCAATGTGGTCTTATACTTTATGTGTTGACTGGAGCCCTGCATTTGAGGCAAAGATGTAGAACTGTGAGGTAGTGTTTGCAGCTGTGTGTCCTTTTCTAAGGTTGTGCCAGTGAAGGCAGCAGAGCTTCTAAACCTGCGGATCCAGCTGGCACACAGCTGCAGGCAGGGGATACTCTACTGCTTGTTTCTGTGAATGAAAGGCACCCCTGCGTTCCTCACACAGACATCTCGCCAGTGCTTCCAAAGTCATATGGAAAAAATAAAAGTTTCAAAAAATGTAAGATAAGACGAGGCACTTGGCCAGTGAGAGACATTTGTCTTGATTATGAATCATTAATGGCTGAGACTTTCTTCAGCATACACAAATGCACATAAAATACAAATTATGGCATTAAGAAGGCAGAAGGTTTAACAATATTTACTTTGTTTAAAATACTCAATATATCAAGGTCCAACAGTTTAAGAAACCTCCCCACATGTGCTGTTTTCTAATAAAAAACAAACTAAGCAGTTACCGTGTAGTAACTGGTGTAAGTAAGCTTTCATTCGTGTACTAGAACAGACATCAGACTTAGGTTCTAGCAAATCCTCAAAGTCATTAAATCATAGTCCTACAGTATCAATGTTAGCAGGAAGCAGATCAGATTGAACCTTAATTAACATCACGCATAGCATTCCACAGAAAACAGTCCAGTTTGCTGAAAGCTAGGATGGATTCGTTTCCAAAAACCAAACAAGCTTGATTCTTGTTTTCAGCCTTTCTGATGGGGGAAAAAGAAAGAGCTCCGTTGCTCAGCGTAAGCGGCCTATAAGCCTGTCTGGGCATCTGGCTTGCAGAAGCGGCGCGGTGGCTCTCGTAGACAGAGGAATGGAAAAAGAGGGAAGCCGCAGGGAAAGGGAATCTTCTTCAGCAGGATCGCTCCTCCAAGTCCCAAGAGACTGGCCCTGCCACACACAATGGTGCAGCTGAAACGGAACCTCCCACTGCCAAGAAGTGGATGTTGAAGCTTCCTGGAATTACAGACATTTCAAGCGGCAGTCGTGTATATTGCACAGCGCTGACCACAAATGACTACACGGGCGGAGCAAGACATTGATCCTCAGACCACAGGTTCGGCACTCAGTGCATTCATTTACCATGAAGCAAGGTTCTGTTGAGAAATCGGTAGGGGATGAATATTTACTCTCACCAGAAAAGGAAATCCGAGTGGCAGCTGAACAGAACTTCATCCCCCAGCCCCACAAACCATCTGCACGTTCAGTTTGTCAGAGCCTTTTCTGCAACACACTAACAGTCCTAACGGATCTGTGTGCTTTGACAGAAAACAGGCCCAGACCTACCCATGATCAACAGCCCATAATAACATGATGTAAACAGTACAAATGTTATCTTACACAATGATATTTCAACAGAGTTCAAGAGTGTTGCCTAACATTTACTATATAATGTTGAAAATATAATTCGTTATATGATCTCGTAACCTAATTTTTAAAGTAAAATCAGGTTTATGAACGCATCCATTAATGATGTCGCAACATTAGCTGATGAATTTCTTACATCATCATTCTTCTTTTCTTAATATTAAAAGCACCCAAGAGTCTTATGATAGTTCGGAGATTGAGAGTCGAAAATGTGATAGAATATATTTAAGGTTTCTCTTTTAGAGAAAAAGGTTTATCCAACCTTTATCCAGGTTTATCCAACAGAATTAGGAAGGTACATTCTCAGTCAGGCTCCTTCACCAGGAGAGAGTCCTAATTCTTTCTGAATCTCTGTCCATGTACTCAGAAGGCAGCAGTGTCCACGCGGCCATTGTTAGGGTCCTGGACTAGTGACTGGAAGGTTGTGGGTTCAAATTCCAGGTGAGACACTGCTGTTGTACCCTTGAGCCAGGTACTCCACCTGAATTACTCCACTGAAATACCCTGCAGTATACCCTACCGTCAATGAAAGATTCAGCCAGGGAACTCGTAGACAAATGTTCAGTGCGGATCCCTCTTGACACCGCCCGAGTGTGTACAGTGAAGAGTGAACGAGCTCTATAACTCATTCAGGGCACGAGGCTCTGAGGCAGCGTGGAGCTGTGGTGGCATCTGTGTCAATCCATTCTGCTGAGCTCTCCAACGTTCACATTTAACTCAGTGACGGGCTAGCACAGAAGTCCTTTTTATCATTTATTTTATGTGGATAAGTAAAATGAATGAGGATAGTGCTTCTTTTTCTTATTAGCCTGCTTTCCATGAGTTGCAAGGGACATACAGTACACAAATGTCTGGATTCCTGTGTTTGTGGACATGTTGACTCTCAAACTGTTTTTAATTTCAGTTACCAAACGTCAGGCAGATGAAATTCCACACAGTGTGAACACAGAACTCGAATATACTTTTAACTATTTAATGAAGACATTTTGTAAGATTGTGACCCTTCATGTACACACATGACCTGACAAATACAATCCTGACATCACTGTCTCTGCCTGGACAGACACAGAAACTGTTCTGGCAAAAATACTAAAAAGGCCACAGAGATACCTCAGCTGTGTCAAAGTGTCTCAACTCAGATATTTCTTGTCTTGTCTTTTGTGTAGTAATACTGTTTCCTAAAAAAAATATAGAAGGGCTGATATAGTAACAATGCTGAGAATCCTAACTGCTTAGGGCAAAGCTGAACAAATTCAGAACTTAATAATATGTCAACAAAACATGGGGACATGCAGTTTCATGTGCAGGTGGGAAGGGGAATCTTCCCAGTGTGGCGATCGCAGAGGAAGCGTTTCGCACGAGGAGCAGTTTACCTGAACTGAGCAATTAATCAGCTCGAGCTTTTACAGCATGTGTGATTGACAGGCAGGTTGACCATCAAGATCACAGGAGTTGACCATCCATCCATCATCCATGCCATATTTCATCCCATAGTCACTCTCCTCCCAAATTCAGTGCTCCGTGGTTTACATGGCTGTCTTGCAGTGCTGGGGCCCTGGGTTCAGCTCCAGCCCTGGGCTGCTGTCTGTGTGGAGTGTGTATGTTCTCCCTGTGTTCGCATGGGTTTCCTCCAGCTGCTCCAGTCTCCCCCTACAGCCCATGCTGGGAGGTTGATTGGCGTGTGGGGAAACTGGCTCTGGTGTGTGTGCTCCGTGATGGACTGGTGTCTCCTGCCTTGGGCCTGTTGCCTGCTGGGATAGACTCTAGCGCCCCCATGTCCCTGAACTGGAAAAAGCTGTGAGAAGATAGATGGGATTTCTCCCAACACACAAGATGCTTGTTCTCTTACAAAGAAATCAATGTGGACATATCCATGCAGCATTTGTGCTTCAATTGGGCTCCGCAGGAATGATCAAAGCAAATTCTTAAGCTGTTTTCCAATGGAGAGCTTAGCCGAAGATGTCTCCTTCAAGGTTGGAGATTTAATACACACCGTATTGAACACTACTGCATGGGAACCCCTTTCACATTCACTAATTCAAGCCTGACCAAAGTTTGTTTAAATCTTTAAAATGCATTTTAACAGCCATCTTACATTCATCATGGCTTCGTGTGCTTGTTTGCAAACCATTATCAGTAATAATGGGATTTTGGGGGACAAAAGAATTAAATGCCTTACAAATTAAACTGGTAGAAAACAACCAAAAATGCAGCATGTTATTTTATTTCAGTTAAACCTGCAAACAGTGAGGGAATTATCAAATAAAACAACCACAAAACATCACATCTGAAGCAAAAGAAATTTTATTACAATAGAGAATATAAAATAAATATACATGACTTTTTTCTCATTTAACAGTCATTTTTACAGTGAAATTAAGACAACTTTGCTAAAAGCAGCTGTACTAGTATTTTTTATTTTTTATTTTTCCTGCACTGTGCTATTCTCATATTGCCTTAGTTGAAAAAGCTATGGAATCACAGCAGATATTCTAAATAAGGTCCGAGTATAGACACACACAGAAAACAGATGTAAGGAAACAGGCACCCAGATCTGGAAAGAAAAGCCTTTTTTACACCTTTACCCAAATTTCTTTGCTTTATTTGCATTAAGTAGGCCATTTTGAGTCTTTGGGGGGGTGAAAGTTGATATGGATTTTTATTCTGAAGTGCTCTGGGGGTTAACACTTGGTGAAACCCAGACTTTGCGCAGGAAAGGCTTCTGCTTCTGAGACACAACTGAGGATTGGTCTTGTGTCTGGTTGACAGCATAGCCAGTTTCTTTCCTACATTCAAATTCAACATAAACACTGAAAGAAACTGAGACAACTAAGAAACAGAGCACAGGGCTGCCTAATGGCAGCAGACACTGTATTGTATCATGAGACAACGTGTATTCCTTCCAAACTTGGGCATCTATTTACTTATGTCCAGTCTCTGTGAATGTATTGGCATATATATACACATAACTGAATGAGTGACTTAAGTGCTGAAAGGTTTGGACTGAAAAAGACAAGCACATGCAACACACATTAACAAGGGGCAATGTGAACAGGTGCAGTTTTAGAAGTGCACTATTGTTTATATATACTATATAAAAAAACTCTCATACATGATTGTTAAAATGGACATTCTCTGTCCTTATTTCTTTTGTCATTTTTTAGTGTCTAAACAAGACATTAAAAAACAAAAACAAACAAAACATATTAAATAGTATTAATTTACCACTAAATAGTTCGGCAATAACAGTGCATTAAGGACAATTACCATAGCAAATACATTTTTCTATTCCATGATAATGAAGAACTCTTAAAATGTGGTCTTATGTACAATATTTCAAATTCATTTAAATGATGATAGTTAATATTCCTTAGAACAGAAAAGCATTTCATTCACTAAACCGTCTTTCCACAATATTCTGTTTAATGAGACAGAAATTCATTTAAGAGCACTCTATCTAGCGACCGTCACATTTTGCTGCAAATAAATCAAATTCGGCAAAGACACAAGCTGGGGAAATGGACAAACCTCTTCAAGAAGGCAAAACTGAGGTTAGAACTGGACTGTGACGCCGAGGTTAATACCCAGACTCCAAAAGGCACTGTCCACGTACTGAAGTGCATCACTTCAGTAAAAAAAAAAAGAAAAACTGAAGAAGCCAGAACAAAACCGCTGAAGAGCTCCCTACCGACAACAGCTGTTTTAGAATAACACACGTGCACAGAAAATAACACTGCTGCACAGGAGGCATTACTACCCTAAAGCATTTAAACATCATCCCAAACAGAAGCACACCCTCCTCTTCATCATGTGTTTTCCTTTTACTCCAGTCAGAATCCAATCAGACCAGTTGCTGTAACTGGTTTCCAAAGCCTACAGTATGTATACCCCAGGCTCCATTCTGCTATTTGCTATATACAGTACTCCCTTCTGCAGAAGTGCGTCGTCACTGTAAGAGTAGCACGCCAGAATGCAGGGTGTTTCCCGTCACACATCAGTGGAAACGTAGGAACCTCCACTTACTTTTACAGTACAGCACAGGTCTTGTTTTGAATCCCGAAATTCAAAGGCCTCCGGTCGGGACCTTTCTAATTCAGTCTGGGATCCTCACTTGTGTTATGATACGGACGGGAGATTCTGACAAAAAGGCAAAGCAACCTCTGGAAAAGACAGTACTGATTCCGAAACTGGACTGCTGGAGACCAAAGCCAAAAACGGAAAGTAAAACATAAGATTTTCAAGGAGTAGCGGGAATCTAAAACAGTACTGACTGATTCTGCAAGTGAAATGACGATGATATTTCCAATCTGTTTCGGGTAGATATACATTTGCATAGGAACAACAGACTCGCATTAATGCCCTGCCATTGAAACAGAGGATGAGTACAGTTGCAACACACTTCTGAGATAAAATCAACACAATATCATGAGCTTTAGTATGGTATCTACTGCTTTAGAGTAGTACATTATGTGGCTACCACTAAGGTTTTCAGGAAACACCTTAACACTGTGTCAAAAAGGGTCATTTATACATCTTCCTTTAAGAAAAAGCTGCTGCTGCTATGTGTTACATTGTATACCACAATTCTTCAAGTCTGTATATCACAACGGTCATACTCAGCAATTTTTGGGGGACTAAAACAAAAATTAAAACAGTTCCGTAAAAAAAAACCCCAACATGTAACCAATTTTTGTAAAAAAACAGATATACAAAAAGGCTGGATCAGTCCTAAGAAATGTGTTTAAAAAAGGAGCAGTGCCTTTTACACATCTGACTTTCACCTCATGGCACCCAGCAAGGAGGGCTGCCAAGTTCTGGGTTACAACAGCTCTTTTATCAGTCAGTCTATGGTGATTCACAGAAGGGAGAAAACTGGGAGAAAGGCAGTCGTTTCATCAGACGTCATGAAAATTGTTTTCAGGTGGTTCATGTTGTCAACGAACGGTCAACAACAAGGCTCCTGACTGTGGAGTTCCTGCAAAAATCCAAGTTTGTATTGCTACTTGACCATGACAAGGTCAGAAACTGTTCCCATGTACGAACGCTACAGACTCTCCAATGTCTGAGCAGCAGTGGCAGTACTGATAGTGTGTACAACTACGCCTTACCAGTAAGCTCCCTGATGCTGACAAGACAGGACTACATGATTTTTTTGGATCCTCACACAGTTATCTGGGTAAAAGAACAGAAGGGAAAAGAGATCAAAGGGACGACTGGTATCTGCTGCTTAAAAAAACACTCCGGGTCACTTTTCTTGGTGACACCACCACTCCAGGAGGTTTCACGAGATCTTAACGAGGTGTGGGAAAGGATCTCAATTCCCTCTCTGACCATTAGAGGGCGATGTGGCATCGCCTTATACTGGCCTCTGAGATTCAGACCCCATTCTTGGCAACTGGTGTTTCGGTGTGCATCATTATCCGCATCTTCACATTAGTCTCTGTTGGAGGCCAGCAATGTAGCTCCGGTCTCTTATTTTCACAGGACAGATACCACCAAAGTGAGTAACAACAACAACAACAATAATAAAACATTGTCTGGCATGCCGCTCAATGAAATACTCAGTGCTCCATCCATCTGGTGTGTGTAGGGCCAAGCTATCTGGGTCTTCACCCAAGTGTTTTAGAATATCCCACTCTCTCTCTCTGTCCCTGAACCTTTCACAGGCCATGCTGACAACACCACTGCCAGACGGTACTTTTACAAAATTAATCAACATGAGGTAATGGTCTCGACAACAGACGCAACCAGCTTCCCCCGTTTCCTAATTCCCACTGCAAAGGGCTGCTGTTTCCACAAAATCCTAAATCATAACTCCAAGAATACCATCATGGGGCAGCTGAGCAACACAGCCTGACAGCTCTTAGTGTAAAAAAAGAAAAAGAGAGAGAGAACAGCCCATCAGTGACTGCTCTTTACAAAAATGTTCTTCACAAGAAGAAAAAAGAAAACAAGTGCTGCAAGATATAAAAACAATGCTTCATAAAAATCCCAAGTAAAAAATAAAAAGTCTCCTAGGTGAGTGCAGTGATAGGCTGAGGATCGTGAGGGTCACTCCCCCGTCTCAATGAATTCAGGGACAGAAATGTGCCATCTCTCTTCTAGCGCTGGTCTGGAAAGGACCCCTGTGTCGAGCTGTGCGGATGTCCAGGAAGCAGAGAGGAATCCCACCTGTAGCGGAACGGGAGCACCTTCTGCTTTATTGCCAAGCACGATCGTGCGACAGCAGTCTTCTCTGTTCACTCTCCTCGGAAGGCAGGAGGGAGGGGAGGATTCTGTCAGCATATCCAGTAGTGCACATTTGTATAAATACAGGCCGCCTGGCTCCATATTAAAAAAACCCCAAAACATTATGAGCATAAATGTATACATACTGTATATTTCGATATTCCCTGCAAGGACATGCAGGCTGCTCAGCTGCTGCTCCTCCTAAGCGAGCTAGGTTTTAAAAAGCTGACTGCAGCTGCAGCTGCTGAAGAAAGGTTTGTTCCTGTTCAGGACATCAAGATCCGAGATCAGAGTCTGTGGGGGGGGGGGCGTGGGGGGGATAAGGGCATTCTCCCGCGCGCTCATCCCCCCAGTCCTGTATATAAAAATATTTACAAAACAAGAGAGCTCGAAAGTAAACTTAAAACTCTACGGAGCAGCAAACAAAACGGGGCTCTTGTTAAAACACATAGAAAAGGTGCTGTATAGAAATGAACAGGTCTGCAATTCCTCTTCGAGAAGAACTGTTGTACTTTAAGCACTATGGTTCAACCCCAGCATCGTCTGTATGGCAGGGTTTAGACAGACAAGTCTATTTAATAGTATCACAAAAAAAGTCCTTGTTTTTTTTTCTTAGTTTGTTTGTACTGTAAAAAAAAAGGCAAGGTAACATTGGGAACAAAATGAAACAATTCCTGGTGCTCTTCGTCACCAGAGGCCTAGAATAAACGGTCAGTCTTTTTGGTTCCTTTTTTGTTTCCATTCTGCTTCTCTTCGTGGAAGCGCCTCAGTACCGGTGAGACTGGTGAGGGTACTGGGAGCTCTGCTGAGACGAGGAGGAGTATCCCATAGTGCCCTGCGACTGAGCAGAACCCTGGACGTTGCTTTGGTAACCCAGTCGTGAGCTGGAGTGCTGCAGGGAGAAGGAAGAAAGATCAACAGCAGCAGTGGGTAGCTCACCTTGCCACAAGTCCCTTACTGTATGTTAGCTGTCATCCCAAGCTCGAATTGTAAAGTTTAGTCATCTAAAGTTTCCGATTAACTGAGTTACAGCAGCTTTCATGCAAAGTGATTTTTAAAAAGCAAGACTTTCTTTTAAGAAGCAGGCAGTGGGTCAAATGACGTGAAAATTGCTGGCCAATCAATTTCTAAACATGAAAAACAATCTGGACTGAAAAACAGAAAAAGGAAACACATCTGCTGCACATGTGCACTTAGCGTGACAAGAGAAAGAGACAGGAAGCAAGTCATTCAATAAAAAAATAAAATATGTGTAGAAATGGCTTCAAGCCTCTTAATTCCATGCCGGTGAGCGACAGAGTGAAGAAATGGGAGTGTAACACAGGTGTCAGGGGCTGTGTTGATTTAAGTTTGTATAGAACGGTCAGTGTCTCCCTAAGTGTCGACATTATTCTTCTTGTCCTTGGAGCTTCACATTGAAGGTCCTTGCGCAAATGATCGTTAATTACCACACGGCTCAGAGGGAGTGTGAGTCACACGACTCGAGAACAGGTTACGAACGCACAATAAATTGTGAGCCACTTGATGGCAATATTCTCTTCCAAATCCCTGCGATGTCATCACATGTAACACTGTGAGATCATTCATTATTATTATTGTCGTTGTTGAAAGCCCAGTGTTGACAAAGAAATCTCATCGTGGGATTGAAAACGCTGGAATGGAAGAACACATATGGGAATTCTACACACATGACCACACAGCGGACATTTTCAGAAGCTCCAGCGGTACCTGGTGTTCGGGACTGTTACAGATCAAGCTCCCCGCTGATTGACCTCAGTGAGAGTCAGCCCATCCCAAGGGAGAGCCAAGTAAAAGTCAAGCAGAGAAGGCATCGTCTGAAGACAAAAGCCTACAAGTGCGGGGCTACAATGCGGAGAGCTGGCGGGTCCGTACAGCCCTGTGCGGGCTCGCACACTGCGTGGATATTTATACCTCTGCTGAGCGGTGACTTGGAATGCCACAGCTGTCCATGTGCAGGCTCAGTCCTTTCTAAATATAGAGCTGTGTGCTGCAAGGTGACACATCTCAACCTCCTGAACGCTTTCTAAGCAGGTTCAGAAGAGATTAATCGTACTCTGGGAAATCCTGTCTAGGTGCTCCCCTGTCGTGCGTAATCTCCTCTGTTCTGTTAGGGCGAGTCTGTCAGGGCCAGAACACAGTGACAAAACTGACACTCTGCTCTGCAGCGCTGACCCCTGTCACTGCTGTCTGTGTTTCCACAGGACACAATGAACACAGTCGGGTGCTTTATACACTACTGAAGAGGGAGACAAACTTCCAATTTCTTTATGCGCACCCCAGTCAATGCATTACTGTCACTACTGCAGGAACTACTGTTCTGTAGGAACGACCGAAATCGCACTTAACATATCTCCAGTGGAGGAAAAGCACAGTCTGCAGACCCCAGAGAGCTCTCGCAGGGCTATGAGCAGAGCCGTAGAAATATGTTCGACGCCCTTGAGACACAGGTGGAGCTCTGCAGTGAAAACACCTGAAAGATGACACTGCCTGTAGACAAGTACAAGGTATTGCATTAAGGAAGCAAAAACAAAGAGCAAGAATGAAAGGGGAAAGACGCGAGGGCTTCTGTTGACTGTGCACGGCGCTGGGCACCACGAGACAGAAAGGATTTGGCTGCTCTGGAATCCGGCCAGGCAAGAGCAAATAGGCACCTTCCAGCGCTCAAAGGAATGTCCTACACCGACAGGCTACAAGACTTAAATTGTTACAGCTTTGAACACAAACCAGAGAAGGAGAAGTGCATTGAAAAACACAGGACAGGAGGCACTAAGGTTTACAAAAAGTGGGATTCTGGAATAAGCTACCCAGCTACATATGTGACATTTCTTGCTAGAACACAGAATGGCCACATCTCATTTGCGAACAATGTTTCTTGTGTTTGTGCTGTTCCTAATCCAGAGGTTAAATCTTTTTTTGTTAAGACGCTTAAGTCGTGAACTCAATAAAAGAAACAGCCACAGTGGCTGTTGGCGAAATCTACAAAAAATAGCAGATTGTTTAGGACACAGCAGTTCCTCATGAGAGAAGGCGGTGTTGAAGACACAGTGATCTGGAATGTTCTCCAACAACAAATGCTTTGCTTTCATTTAAACAAACAGGACTTGAAAAATTAACTAAAATAAAGTCAATGTGTCTTTAAGAACTCTTTTCCTCCTGGATTGTACTTCTCCTGTTACGAACAGAAAATGTAAATGTATACAAAGTACTTTTAGGGACAGTATGTACAAAACCAAACATATTGGCAATTCCAACTTATTAAATACACATTTACAATGTCAGGAGAAAACATTATTTGAGCAACCTATATGTTTGTGACAGAAAAGATTACATTAAAGAAAATGGTTGGTTTGTCTTTGAGCACTTATTCCCGAGACGACTTTGCAAATTACATTCTTTTGAAATGCAATTCTTGGATTACGGCAAACATTCATTACATTAGAACATTAGAAAGTATATATCTCAATGAACAGCTGTTTAACAAAGCCCTTTTGTGGAAGGGAGAGAAAGCTTCAGGCAAAACGGGAATATTCTGAACTGTAGTGAAAGAGTCAGCTACTTTCCAAATTCAAAAGTCAGGTGATGAACCACTACTGAATAACTCGTTTAAACAGTACAGTACTCAATAGACGATGTTTTAAAAGTTTACATAAAAAAATGAAATCTACAAAGAAATGTTTTCCATTAGATGGAACTGTACAATGTTTAATGCATCATTAAGTAGAGCGAAAATAAATCCAACACATACAGTAAAGAACAGGACATTCCTGTTTCTGACTCGCTCGCATGACTTCAATGTAAAGACTGATATAGAGTTTTTGAAGAACTACAATCAACTGACAGGGCTGATGTGGAACATCACTGTTTATCTCCCACCAGGCGTAACAAACCCCCCCAAGGCAGGGTGACAGAAGTGAGCACTGTCACCAGACAGCGATAGGAATACTGGAAAAGAGGAACATGTAACAGGTCAACAGAGAACATGCAAAACAGCTGATCAAATGCCTCGCAGTTGTTTTAAGAGGTAGGATATGTGACAGCACTTTTAATCTCAACCTTCGTATTGTGTTCCATAAAGAAAATATATTCCTGTTGATACTGCCACTAATGCATTTGTCAACGAGCATTAATGCCCAAGAGGACGACGAATGTTTCTGAGCTGAAAGCCCTAGTTAATACTGAAATATTATTTCAGAACCTCAAAGAAGCAATACTTGGGGAGGATGTGATTTTCTCAGATGTGATAAACAAAATATTAGCATTAAGCAGATTGTGCCAAATCAGTAGTAGTTTTCTGACACTGGCCTACATTGACTAGTCTGCACAGAGCACACCTCATACTAGTGCCAAAAACCCTTTCTCCTCGCGCTGAGGGAGGTCTCATACTTCACCGGGACAAAATAACACAACTCCAGCCTGAACGACCGCATAGCAATCTGCTAAACTGAGTGGAATGCTGAATGGCCTCTTTTGCATATAATAATGTGCTTTAAAATCACGATTGAGCAGAAATACCACATTTGCGGTATCGAGCTTAAGAACACGCATTACACCATTTTCTAAACTGTATGACAGAACAGAAACAGAAAATCTGAGAAAAAAAGTTTTGAACAAATAAATTGAACGGAAGGTAATTACATTTCCAGTTTTAAAGCGTTCTTTTCTTAGTATTATTGTCATCGAACTGCTGAAAGAAGTTGGTACATAAGAACGTTTTGCAAACAAGAGGAGGCCAGGGATCTAATCTAGACATTTCTGGAAAGCAGTCAGGGTCTGGTAGTGCAGGACACTCCCTTAAGCCCCAGCACTGACCTTTCGGCACGTCTCTGGACTGACTTCAGAGCAGCAGCATCTCTTTTATAGTGTGGTGACTAAAACTGTACACAATGTGCTAAATCAGGCCTGACTAGTGCATCATACAGTTCTAACACAACATTATTCTATGCTTTTAACTAATTATCCTAGTATTTTGTTTGCCTCTTTTTCAAATCTTGTCTAGAAGATATAAATGATGTGTCAACATAAAAAAAGACTAAATCTATTTCAATTGTAGACTCTAGCTCAGTGTCTCCCAATCGGCATGGATCATTCATAATTTTGCCATTTGCCTGCTTTTGCTGCTGGAACATGTCTACATTGGACCTAAATGTCTTTGAATTTCATTTGCCGCTTCAAAAAGTAGGAACTAATCTTCCTAATCTGCAAAAGTGGGTAGTTTCCCAGCTAAACCACAGTCTAGATCATCAACACAGATTTAAAAAAGCAGTGGTCCTAGTACAGATCCCTTTGGTACCCCACTAATTCCATCACCCCAATATTGGCAGGGAAACATTAGGTGTCAAAAGAAAGAGACCTCGCTGTGATCTATATGATCACTTGTCCCGTGACAAACCCTATAATGGTCCAATCAAAGGGCACGTTAAAGAATTTCTGCGCACAGCAGCTCCATTAGGAGTCGGAATTGGACGTATCGCTTAGCCCCTCATGTCAGTCAAGTGCAGCACACGACTGACACTGAAGAAGTCCAGATCTCGAGGAGAGGGCCAAGGACCGCCTTGAGAAATAAGGAGACTGTGCCATTCTGGGTTGCCTATTTCAACCCATTAAAACCGGATTCAATGACCACGGAATTAGTGTCGACACCTAACGAGCTGATTGATGTGAAAGGTGAAAAGCTGTGAGAACCAATTCTAAGAGGATATTTTATTTCTGAGCATGCGTGTGTGCATTGGTGGTGTTTGCATACGTGTTGGTCTTGGTACATGAATCTCGAATGTAGTGTATATGATCAAGCGGGTCTGTTTATTCACCTAACAGCCCTTCTAATTTAAAACAAAGCCTAGGTCTCCTTTCGTGGGGAAGGTGGGTGGCTGGGCAGCCTTCCTATAGTCCAGTGGATCTCCAGGAAGCCCAACGTGTGTGAGCCGAGGGAGGCTGTCGTGCAGAACCGCTGACAGCAAGTGTATTAAGGAGTACAGAGCGCACTTCCAGCTGTCTCCGGGCTGCACCTCTGGGAGTTATGGGTGTGCATTCTGTCTTCTCTTTCCTTACGGATCTAGCTGCTGCAGTTTTGCAGGTTCTCCTGGCAGCTACAGTACACCTCTACTTCACTGGCTCCATTCTCTACCCCTCTGCTCCTACTTCGCTTACTACCACCATCCACGGTCTCCTCTGTGTTTTGGAATTGGGTTTTATGTTGTGTATTCTTTTTATTTATTGTTGTTGTTGTTGTTCTGTAAAGCGCTTTGAGAAGCCGCCCTTAAAGGCGCTATATAAAATATAAAAATATATATAAAAGAGTTTGTTATTATTACACACTAAGGAGAGGCCTGGGGATCTCACCTGGTACTCGGACTGCATGACGCCCGCGCCGGAGCTCGCCCCAGACGGCCCGAGCCGCGGCTTCTTGTTGGGGGGTCCCTGGTCCTGGCTGTGCTGCAGCCCGCCGCCCCCGGCGCCCCCCCCGCCGGCCCCCGCCGTGCCGTTGGTCTGGGCGCCGCTCTGCTGTGAGGGGGCCTGCTGCGGCACTGCCTGCTGCTGCTGGGCCTGAGGCTGGGCCTGAGGCTGGGGGCCCGTCTGCTGCTGCTGCTGCTGGTTCTGCACACAACACAGCCCTGTCACACTGCAGCCTGGACACACAACACAGCCCCGTCACACTGCAGCCTGAACACACAACACAGCCCTGTCACACTGCAGCCTGGACACACAACACAGCCCTGTCACACTGCAGCCTGGACACACAACACAGCCCCGTCACACTGCAGCCTGAACACACAACACAGCCCCGTCACACTGCAGCCTGGACACACCACACAGCCCTGTCACACTGCAGCCTGAACACACCACACAGCCCTGTCACACTGCAGCCTGGACACACAACACAGCCCTGTCACACTGCAGCCTGGACACACCACACAGCCCCGTCACACTGCAGCCTGGACACACCACACAGCCCTGTCACACTGCAGCCTGGACACACAACACAGCCCCGTCACACTGCAGCCTGAACACACAACACAGCCCCGTCACACTGCAGCCTGGACACACCACACAGCCCTGTCACACTGCAGCCTGAACACACCACACAGCCCTGTCACACTGCAGCCTGGACACACAACACAGCCCCGTCACACTGCAGCCTGGACACACAACACAGCCCCGTCACACTGCAGCCTGAACACACCACACAGCCCCGTCACACTGCAGCCTGGACACACAACACAGCCCTGTCACACTGCAGCCTGAACACACCACACAGCCCCGTCACACTGCAGCCTGAACACACCACACAGCCCCGTCACACTGCAGCCTGAACACACCACACAGCCCCGTCACACTGCAGCCTGGACACACCACACAGCCCCGTCACACTGCAGCCTGGACACACAACACAGCCCTGTCACACTGCAGCCTGAACACACCACACAGCCCCGTCACACTGCAGCCTGGACACACCACACAGCCCCGTCACACTGCAGCCTGGACACACAACACAGCCCTGTCACACTGCAGCCTGGACACACAACACAGCCCTGTCACACTGCAGCCTGGACACACCACACAGCCCTGTCACACTGCAGCCTGAACACACCACACAGCCCCGTCACACTGCAGCCTGGACACACAACACAGCCCTGTCACACTGCAGCCTGAACACACAACACAGCCCCGTCACACTGCAGCCTGAACACACAACACAGCCCCGTCACACTGCAGCCTGAACACACCACACAGCCCCGTCACACTGCAGCCTGGACACACCACACAGCCCCGTCACACTGCAGCCTGGACACACAACACAGCCCCGTCACACTGCAGCCTGGACACACCACACAGCCCCGTCACACTGCAGCCTGAACACACAACACAGCCCCGTCACACTGCAGCCTGAACACACCACACAGCCCCGTCACACTGCAGCCTGAACACACAACACAGCCCCGTCACACTGCAGCCTGGACACACAACACAGCCCCGTCACACTGCAGCCTGAACACACAACACAGCCCCGTCACACTGCAGCCTGGACACACCACACAGCCCCGTCACACTGCAGCCTGAACACACCACACAGCCCCGTCACACTGCAGCCTGGACACACCACACAGCCCCGTCACACTGCAGCCTGAACACACAACACAGCCCCGTCACACTGCAGCCTGAACACACAACACAGCCCCGTCACACTGCAGCCTGGACACACCACACAGCCCCGTCACACTGCAGCCTGGACACACCACACAGCCCCGTCACACTGCAGCCTGGACACACAACACAGCCCTGTCACACTGCAGCCTGAACACACAACATAGCCCCGTCACACTGCAGCCTGAACACACAACACAGCCCCGTCACACTGCAGCCTGGACACACAACACAGCCCCGTCACACTGCAGCCTGAACACACCACACAGCCCCGTCACACTGCAGCCTGAACACACCACACAGCCCCGTCACACTGCAGCCTGAACACACCACACAGCCCCGTCACACTGCAGCCTGGACACACCACACAGCCCCGTCACACTGCAGCCTGGACACACAACACAGCCCCGTCACACTGCAGCCTGGACACACCACACAGCCCCGTCACACTGCAGCCTGAACACACAACACAGCCCTGTCACACTGCAGCCTGAACACACCACACAGCCCCGTCACACTGCAGCCTGAACACACCACACAGCCCCGTCACACTGCAGCCTGAACACACAACACAGCCCTGTCACACTGCAGCCTGGACACACAACACAGCCCTGTCACACTGCAGCCTGGACACACAACACAGCCCTGTCACACTGCAGCCTGGACACACAACACAGCCCTGTCACACTGCAGCCTGGACACACAACACAGCCCTGTCACACTGCAGCCTGGACACACAACACAGCCCTGTCACACTGCAGCCTGGACACACAACACAGCCCTGTCACACTGCAGCCTGAACACAGCACACAGCCCCGTCACACTGCAGCCTGAACACACAACACAGCCCCGTCACACTGCAGCCTGGACACACAACACAGCCCTGTCACACTGCAGCCTGGACACACAACACAGCCCTGTCACACTGCAGCCTGAACACACAACACAGCCCTGTCACACTGCAGCCTGAACACACCACACAGCCCCGTCACACTGCAGCCTGAACACACCACACAGCCCCGTCACACTGCAGCCTGAACACACAACACAGCCCCGTCACACTGCAGCCTGGACACACCACACAGCCCCGTCACACTGCAGCCTGGACACACAACACAGCCCCGTCACACTGCAGCCTGAACACACCACACAGCCCCGTCACACTGCAGCCTGAACACACAACACAGCCCCGTCACACTGCAGCCTGAACACACCACACAGCCCCGTCACACTGCAGCCTGAACACACCACACAGCCCCGTCACACTGCAGCCTGAACACACAACACAGCCCCGTCACACTGCAGCCTGGACACACAACACAGCCCCGTCACACTGCAGCCTGAACACACAACACAGCCCCGTCACACTGCAGCCTGGACACACAACACAGCCCCGTCACACTGCAGCCTGAACACACAACACAGCCCTGTCACACTGCAGCCTGAACACACCACACAGCCCTGTCACACTGCAGCCTGGACACACAACACAGCCCCGTCACACTGCAGCCTGGACACACCACACAGCCCCGTCACACTGCAGCCTGAACACACAACACAGCCCCGTCACACTGCAGCCTGAACACACCACACAGCCCCGTCACACTGCAGCCTGAACACACCACACAGCCCCGTCACACTGCAGCCTGAACACACCACACAGCCCCGTCACACTGCAGCCTGGACACACCACACAGCCCCGTCACACTGCAGCCTGGACACACAACACAGCCCCGTCACACTGCAGCCTGGACACACCACACAGCCCCGTCACACTGCAGCCTGAACACACCACACAGCCCTGTCACACTGCAGCCTGGACACACAACACAGCCCCGTCACACTGCAGCCTGGACACACCACACAGCCCCGTCACACTGCAGCCTGGACACACCACACAGCCCCGTCACACTGCAGCCTGAACACACCACACAGCCCCGTCACACTGCAGCCTGAACACACCACACAGCCCCGTCACACTGCAGCCTGAACACACCACACAGCCCCGTCACACTGCAGCCTGAACACACCACACAGCCCCGTCACACTGCAGCCTGAACACACCACACAGCCCCGTCACACTGCAGCCTGAACACACCACACAGCCCCGTCACACTGCAGCCTGAACACACCACACAGCCCCGTCACACTGCAGCCTGAACACACAACACAGCCCCGTCACACTGCAGCCTGAACACACCACACAGCCCCGTCACACTGCAGCCTGAACACACCACACAGCCGGGCCATACAACACAGCCACTGGTACACTACAGACCTGGAGACACACACCCTGCCCTGCTGCTTCTGCACACAACACACCGCCTGTTACACTACAGCCTGGACACACAGCGTTGTCTGTGTGTTAAAGACATTTCATTCACAGACTAAAATACCTCTTTTACGAGGGGCACATACCTCTTTGGTATAAAAATTGTTTAAATTAAACACAAACACTTTGTTAAAGGGGAACTGGAGTCCCATTTTCCTAAATCTCGGTAACAAAATAAATTAATTGACGTCATAGAAACATTTTATAAATTTTGAATTAAGCACAAGATCGTGAAACTTTGTGAAAGTACTGCAAGTCGCCATGTCACAAACCCCTGGTCTCACCTCGGGCAAGAGCAAGAGTTTCCCCGAATTGCAATGTTAGGCAGCCCTTCCTGCTCAACAGTCACCATAATGACTGATGTAACCTGATGTACAATCAAACAAGTACAGGTTGTGCAGCAGACATTTCACAGCAGAAATGTTCCAATGTGACCTGCATTCAGAGTTAACAAGTAGTATGTTTCAGCAAAACCATCTTAATGTCAAAAGCAATCTTTTTATTGGATTAAAGGAGATGTATTCATACAGTAAGCCCACTTGTTTACAATGTATGAAGGCCTCTTCACATCACTGGAGTTTTTCTGCCTCGTTCTGAGTTACAGAACATGGCGCTGCACAAACCTGGAATACAGATCACATACAGTATCTATTTTGTGATCTAAATTGGAGATTTAACTTTCATTGTGGTTTGAAATGTGCTCATCAATGCCGATTCTAAACCTGGAATATAAAATTAGCATTGCAGTTCCCTTTTAAAATCTGAAAAGGCAGGCAGATCAACACAAAATTACCAAAAACACTCCCTTAATGCAAGTCGCAAAATAACTAACTTATCCTTTAAACAAGTCATCGCTGTCTCAAAGCAAGAACAGGACAATTGAATAAGGTTGAAAAGTAATGATGTACTATTAATGTCTTGCTGTTTGTTCTAGTAATTTCACCTGGTTCGCAAAACAGAATTTTCTTTAATGTGTTGAGTTTGCTCCAGCTCTAATATTCTAACTGTTGCTTTTGTACAACTTTCCTTTTCTACATCTACCTCTCCAGACAGCGGCAGTGTTTCTGTGGGCCACGAGCAAGAACTCTTTTCTGCGGCTCCCAGAAAACCCTGCCGCTCTTCTTCCTGGAGCGCTGCTGAAATGCGAGACTGACGCTCGGACCAGGTGAGGAACAGAGCCAGCCTCTCGCCCCCGGTGCAGACCTGTTGCCCTGCCCTGGAGTGGCCTGAGGCCCTCGTGCCCTGCTCTACCTGTGATTAAGATGTTCAAAAAAGCAGACACCTCGCTTCATGGTTCCAGGGCGGACAGTGCCTATCTCTTGCCCATCTTAGCTATGAAAGGCATTCAAAAGGTTTGCGTGTTTGCGTGTTTGCGTGTAAACAGCGACAACATAACATCTGCACTGCGCTTTTTGTCGGTGTAATCATCCCTCATGGGAACGCACTCAGCCATCTATTTCCTGCAAATGAAAATCTCCCACTGACTGCATTCGCCCAGCCACTGCTCCGACTTCTTGTCAGAGGGCAGACTTCAAGGAACCTTCTTCTCAGAAGCGTTTGTCAAATAATACAGGCTTCACATGCCAGGACACATTCTGTAATAGTATCTCATTTAGGTCAGGGCTGCTGGGCGATTATTCAACGGTTCAAACCCACGCAGTGCAGCCCGGGCCTGGTGCACTGTAATGCAGCAGCACAACTCCATGAACTTGTGCATTGTCGCATGCTCACATTGTATCCCCCTCTCTTGAGTTTTACTCAGCCAGGTCAGCAAATCAGCATAATGCTGAAGACCGAATGCATTGATTTTTGTGGCCCTTGTCTACATCTGTACCTGAATTCGGAATTGTTAAGCTTTTGGTTTCCAGTCATGATTGAAGTCCCTCACTCATTGCATCACAGCGATTAGTTTGATTAGTTTCACTTTCTCCTGTATTACATCTTCCCTGCATACGCAACTGACCACAGTGTGTTTCTAATCTCTGATTAGTCTGTTTTCCAAAGACCTTGCTATGAACAGAGCTGGATTAGTTTACTGCAAATGGTGATTCGAACATGAATAGAAGCAGAAAATTTATAGATTTTGTTAAACTGTATAACAGCATAAAAGCCACCATTTGAGTGGCAACCATTTTGGATACTCCTTCAGGGCAGTAGGTTCAGCAAGATGGCAGATACCGTCTGAACCTCATCACCCAGAAAACAGTTTGTGTGACAATTATATGCCACACCAGAGGGAAGAAGGAACTCACCAACTGGCATATGGACATTGCATTGTAATCTTTTTGTTAAAAAATGTTGATGCTGGAAAGCAGTTTAGGCATGCAGCTCTTGACAGACCAGGGACCGCAGCAGAAGAAAAAGAGAGTGCAGATTGTGTGTCTGGTTTGGCTTGTGTTTTGACTGTAAGTGCTGTCTGTGTATCTGCTGCCCTTGACCTGCCTGTTTAAAAAGGACTCGCTGCCACACCACGCCCCTGGAGGCATCCCAAGGGGAGCTGCAACAGAAAGCCTTGAACGTCTTGGTGGTGACAAGACCAATGGCCACCAGTCAGATGGTTCTTCTGTCTGATAAACCATTATTTTTAGCATCACCTTTCAACAGTAAAACGTAATACCAGCCAAACTGCTTTGTTCAATAAGACCCAAGTCTGTTTGTGTTACTGTGATTTTCCAGTACCTATTGTCTTTTGCTTACAACTTTTTTTTCTGACATTCACCAAGGCTCTCTGCTGTGCACCTAAGAAGTCACAGAACACAACCATTGCAGTACAGCAGCACATCAGATCAGATACCGGTACTTTTCCTACAGCGATCTTACAATACTGACAGTTCACGTCCAGATATTGGATACAAAAACTTGCATTCAGCTCAGTGAAATAACACTTCACAGGATAAAAGCTGTTTAAATATATCATAGAGGCAAGAGGGCAAAACAACTCAGGATTAACAGGTCACACACATTGACAATATTAAAAAACATACTTCTTCCATATAGCATCTTTTGGAACACAGCAGGTGAGAAGGCAAGAGTGTGTGACAATGCAAAATATATTAATACTCCAGTTATTCTGAAATTTTAATCAGTAAATATTTATAAAGGCAGCACATAAAACTCCCAAAGAGCACACTACCCCAAGCAGGTGGGCTGTATTACCCTTGTTTTATGAACACAATCTTAATAATGCGCATTTCTGTTTTTACCTTATCAGCTTTTTCTTCGGGTTCGTCTTCAGTAAGAAATTCTCTTTTAGGGTATGGTATTTGACATCCAGCAAAAACACTGAAAGCGAAATAATGCAAAAATTTAATATAAAGCAATCGAGTGAGCTCACTGGACACATTAACGTCAATCAGCCTTTTATCCAGGCTTTGATACCTGTCCAGCTGACTTCATTACTTGCCCACACCATCAGTGAGGACTTATTTTGCCAAGAAAAGTGACCTTGAAACCACCAGAGTGAAGGAAATTACAGAAGTGGTTGAAGGTAATTACATAAAATATTATAATAACTTCTGAATGCATTTGATTTTTTTCCCAGACTCCCCAGTTTTATGGCAAGACATAATTTGTATTTAGTATTTAGTGAGGAATATAAATTAATGCTGTTGTCAGAGAGAAATGCTACGTTTAGGAGTTTGTTATCACCTAGATGTGTCCAAAGCATTTGTTTTGCATTATAAATAGGACAATGCCTTAAGATAGCAATGCAGCAAAGTTTCACAAACTGCCAGTGTCCCAGCATTTGTCTTTTGTAACTTTCCCAATAAGACAGCACTAGAAACAGAAAACATTAGATGTCTAATAAGCAACTGAAGCTCCTGGCTTGTGTATAAATTAACACATATTTCAAAAACACAGAAAAAACAAAAACAAAGTGAGAAACATTTTAAGAAATGTTTCCAGCACATGATTATTAAACACCTCACGTTAGGTGAATACGATCTCTAATGTAATTATAAGTGACACAAATAAAAATAGGAAGGAACAAACTGGTTAAGTAGGAAATCTTTCAGTTTTCATAATATTTCACAGTTCTGCATTTTAGGTAGTTTGGCTCTTTAAAGAAATGAGCAGCCCTTTAATCTTCTGTACTTTTTAACAAAGAAGCAGAAGGCCAAAAACAAGATAAAATCCTAGGACTGGCGTCAGAGACTTTGTTGGTTTTCTGTTAGCAGTAGATTATCCAGGACTTTGGTAAAAACACAAATGCAGGATGGATGATATATTTTTTTTCAAAGGTTGCAAAGCATTCAAGCTCAAAAATGCCTGCGAGTACCTTTTAAATTAGCAACTAGATGCTGAAGAATCCATCTGATAATGAATACTGGACTTGCATGACACTGGTTGTGAGAGTTTCCATCCTTTCCCGGTCCACAGAAGTCGTGGACAGATAACACGCATCGCAGAGCAAGATAACACCCCCTCTCATCTAATCATGGTGTGCGAACAACCAGAAAGCAAATCAAGAAAAGGCAAGACAGCCCGTGTCTGATCACATCTATCTCATTTACAATATTTGTGTGTAAATATTACAAATATAATGCTCTTGAAATGGCAATATGCATGCTGATAAGCGAGTGAAAATCCTAACCCGAACCCTCCAGGTGGGATTTAGCTGCACAGAATACAGCTGTGGGAAGGAGAAGTGAGGTGCTGTACATACTCAGATGTAGGCAAGGGATCCTCGAGGAAATAAGGATCCTGCAGAGCCTGCTCTGAAGTGATCCTTTTCGTTGGATCCATAGTAAGGAGTTTCTGCAGCTGAAATAACAAATCATTGAAAATTAACATAAAGAAAACAGCTTCAGGCAATTCCAGGTTTCGTCCTAATTCATCCAGGACCTACACAGAAACCACATTTGAAAGGCAGAACTTAACGCCTAAAGGTGCACATTATGTGGCAGCACGGTTGCGTGTCAGTCTCTGCTGTTGCCTCATAGCTCTGCGAACCTGGGTTCGATTACGGATACGGGCACCTTGTGTGTGGAGTTTGCATGTCGCTCCCCAGACAGATTCGCTGCTTTCCTCCCACCTCTCAAAGCCGTGCATGTGTCTCTAAAGCGTGTGTGCGTGTTCTGCGACGGCCTGGCATTCTGGCCAGGCTGAAGACGCTGCCTTGTGCTCCAAGCGCCCAGGACAAGCTCTGGGCTGCTGCCATATGTCCCAAAAGTAGCCTTCCACACTTTGCCCTTGTTCTGGACAGAACTGGCTAGTTATGCCTTACTTATATAGTTCCAGCGCCACAGGGCACAGAAATCAAAGCTTTTAGAGTGTATACTTCGGTACAGAGGTGTTTCCTTCTTCTGAAAAGCTGCAGCAAAGCCTTTTGAGGTTATTCAAGAGATACTTACCAGCAAGAAGACCTTGCTGTCGGGTTTCACTTTATGTTTTTCCATGTATTTGATAAGGCTGCTGTTTGCATACCTGAAAAAAGTCAAGATTAAAAAAGATCAAAAGAGGCAACAAAAAGGAGATATGAATTTCAAATGAATTTGAACTACCACTATGAAATGAAGAGTAAGCCGAACCAAACTGCCTACGCGAAGCAGAGGTCAAAGGGAGGCGCATCACTGAAAAATGCTGGATGCGAGACGTGCTGTATTTCTTTGACCCTACTCACGTTGTTCTCCTGAAGTCTTTCTGAAGTGTGGGGTATTCTGGCATTTTTCTAATATCTTCCCAATCTTTATCTATGGACGAAAAAAAGACAAACTAATACATTATATTTCAGTAAGAAGCGCCTTCTGAAACACAGTACACATGTAGAAATTAACCATATCCTTACAATTTTTATTTTTTGCTTAGCAAGTAACCTTACAAAGGTAGAAGAAATGCAATACAAATCAGTACAATAACTTCAAGCAGGTAGCTGCATCAGCATGCGTAGGCTGCAAAGGAACAAATAAAGGCTTATTCTCTGCTGGAAAGAGAAAACAGAAAACACAACGTTTTGTCTGTGGAGCCTTCTTCGGTTTACACCTTGAGTGTTATTTTCACTCGTGACCTGGAATGTTTCCTAACGCCTTCCTTACAGTGGTTACATGAGCTGAGGGGAGTAGACACTGCAAACACGACCTGAGAGAGGCAACACCGGCACCGTGAAAACGAACAGAAATCAGAGGTCATGTGTTCTGCCACGGGGTGCGTGTGTGTGTCCACCCTGCAGCACCGACCTGTACGGCGCTTTGAGTGGACTGGCGAGAAGAGAGCCGTGAAAAAAGTGTGCGGAATTATGATTGACTCTTCTCATTATTATTTTTACAACTAGTAATAACAACCACTGTCACCAGTTCTCAAATCTCTGTTAACGAGATTCCAGGTAAGGCCATGCGGCACATCTCTATTAAAAAATGAGGAATTAAACTCACACTTTAGTCAATAAAAATGGACTAACATCCGAGAATTTTCAGATTCTGAATGTTCGCCCCCTCTGCTGTGGGAGATCACCAAGGATGATTTAAGAGGTGCTACCATCCCATATTTAACCACCCGAAAAGCAACTACACACACCCTGAAAATATGAGAGCTGTTTGCCCGGTCTCCCTCCATTGCCAATCACAAAAATAACTTTCAGGCAAAATCAGAACTTAATAACAGAATAACTGAGTGGGCGGGAGTTATGCTAACAACACGGAGACGAAGGACGTTTGAATTTGGCGATAAGATGGGACGATTACTTGCAAGTCCGTTAAAAACAAATCTGCTTCGCTTGTCATTAAGGGGATTTAGCAGGAAATCTGACACCAGATCCATAATAAATTGACGATATCACAGTGTGCACTGCCTCCCCTCCAGACATGTGGCAGGGTGATGCTCTGTGGTTAGAGTGGGCGACCCTGGAACTCCTTTCCCCAGTAACCCCAGTGTGTGTCCCCTCCCTGCAGCTCTAAGGAGGTCAGCCTGCGCTTTTGTTCTCAGGTGTCTGGGACCCCTGTAAACAGACAGGGGCATTAAAGCTCAGTCTCTCCACTAATTCTCTCAGGTCTTGAAAAATAACCTCGCGTTACAGTGTTTTCAAATCACTCTGCGCTGATTTGCACAAACCTGGACCTGAAACCAAACACGACAACACAAACTTTCTTCTTACCAACACAGTACTACCTAACCAAGCCAAATCTCAAGCATAAGGCTGAGGTGGTTTACAACGGTGAAAGAGTTACATTACCAGTGTTCACTAAGTAAAATGGGAAATAAAAAGGAACTGATGGCTACCAGGTAGAGGTAGAATTCTTTAAAGTATTTCTGGACAGGTACATCCCCAACATTGTTAAAACTGGCAGAACATGTCATTGCTTCTATGAATCTTCCTCATTCATAAAACTCTGCACTCATGTCAGTAACACTAAAACAAATTTAGATCCTTCACTTTGCTCCAGTTCCCACCTCTTATCTCTCCTTAATGTAAATATAAAGATAAGCAGCGGGAGACTCAGTTATTCCACTACTAGCTTATCCAGATCAAGGCAGCTTTGTGAGAGGCAGACACTGACCCAGAAACACTGGGCGCCTAGAATTCAGTTTGATTCATGTGCTGAAGAATACCAACACTCTCACAGGAGTGGTACACCACCTGTATGTGTCTCTGAGCATAAAGCAGCCAGCCTTCCACAGTCAGCTTCAGAGTCGCAAAGCTCTGGCATCCCAAAACCCGTAACCCTCTCCCTCCACCCTAAAGCCACACTCAACCATTCACAACCTTTGCCATTTAACCTTTACACTCAGCCTTACTGCTGATCCTGTCGGGCCAGGGACGCTAACCAGAATCCAAACCAGTGTCCCTGACACAACAGCAGTTAGGCCTGCTGTTCCCTGACCAGTGTGCTCCGTTGCCGATGGGAGAGGGCAAGACCAGAGCCTCCAGCCCTTGGAGTTAACCCACGCTCAGAGAGTTAATCCTCCCCTCCCAGTTTTCCCTTCGTTAACCACATGGAGCAAACCCGCTTCCCGGGTGGTGACTTGGGAGATATTCAAGGTATTCAAGCCAACCGTGCTTCTCCCTTCAACCACCTAACCTATCCAGCCATGTTTCAAACTAACCCTTCTGCCCTCACAACACAGGGCCAGCTGTTCAATCTCCTAACTGGGCGCACTAACCAGAGATTGATGTTACCAAGCGACTGCGCTCGTCACCTCTCTCCAAAACCATCAAAGACCCTTACAACTCCAAAACTTCATCTTATTCCCGGAATACGATGTCCAACAAACAAATCAATCAATCAACTAATCAATCAATCAGGTACTGAGAGCCGAGCTGTTAATCTCCTAGCCGGGAGCCTTAGCCAGAGACCGCTGTTGCTGGTTGACTGCTTCTCTCTGTAGATCTCACAATTTCTCTATTTAACAAGACGGCACAGTGCTGTGCTTCTCCCACATGCAAATTTGGGCACTTAACCTGCATGTATCAGTCTCTTTAAAACCTTCAAAAACAACCATCAGATGTCAAAATGATTCTCCTGAAGCCCCAGCCTACCAAACCCCACAGTAACAGCAGTGCCCTAACAGCTCCAGGTCCCCATTTTAAGACCGATTACTGGCGATCTGCCCCGGTGGGTATACTCTCCTCTGTCACAGTGGTCCGAAAGAATTTTCACAATTAAACTTGTTTTTTTCTTCTGTGACTGTCCTGAAAATATATGGCTTTATATCGCTTGACAAAAACCTCAAAATTATTTTATCTTTTATTAGAAAAATACAAATAACCCAGAAAAAAAACAACAACTGTTCAACAGAGTAAAACCAGAGGGGGGACTTTCAGCACCAAAGCTCCTCAATTACTGTCTTTAAACCACCTGAAGTTAAACTACCTTTTGAGATGGAACCGAACCACCCAGAGCAGTGGCAAACCCATATTGGTTAGACGGAGAACACAGTTTGTATCTCACTTGACAAAACATAGCTATTTTAAAAACCCATGTGTACCAAGCTATTTAAAAAGCAGATGGGAAGCAATTAAACTCATCACGAGTAACTTCTCAATGTGTTTGAGGTCTCCCATACGGCACAACCCAGACTTGACGGGAGACCCTCTGTGTTCAAAGCACGGTTACAAAGGGACGTACTGTACGGTGCACTGAGGCAACGTGTTTCTCATCTGAAAAACTGAAGGACCCGCAGGCCAGTGTGAGGCAGTGAGAGGAAGCTCCCTGTCAATTGGACAAGACTGCCTGCGGAATGGGGCAGCGCTCAATTGACTGAGCCATCAGCCCTCAGGGAGTGAAATTCCACGTGAAGGAAGTGCCACATGTCAGGATAGGCCCTGCCTGGAATTAGCTACTCCTCTGGGCTAATTAAGAGCCTAATATGAATCGCCACGAGGAAAACAGTGTCAGCCTGCGTCTGGGCTCCGGCCTGGAAGAAGGGAGAGTGAGAAATCCAGAGGGATGGGGGCGGGCGGAGCGGTGGCTCTGTGGCTGGAAGGCTGCCGGTTCGTGTCCCGCGGCCGGCAGAGGAATCCTACTCCCTTGGGCCCCTGAGCAAGGCCCTTCACCCCAGCTGCTCCAGGGGGGCCGTATAAATGTCTGACCCTGCGCTCTGACCCCCAGCTTCTCTCCCCCTGTCTGTGTGTCTCAGGGAGAGCAGGCTGGGGTCTGTGAAAAGACAAATTCCTAATACAAGAAATTGTAAAGGGTTAATAAAGTGATCTTATTAGTCACGGACTGGATTGGCTTGCAGGTGAATGAGGGATGCTTGAGAAAATACTGCTTAGGCTTTACCAAGGGACAGGCAGGGCTGCAGGGTCACTCAGTTGCCAGGCTCAGTGGGGCACCTGGAGGAGTGGGGTGTCTCTCGGCCAGGTGGCAAGCATAACTTCCCCCCAGATGGCACCGGCTGAGCCCCGGGGGGCAGGTGGGGGGGTCCCTGACTGCGAGAGCTGGAAAACGCCAGCAGCCATATCACCCTGCAACTCACAACTGGCAACCCACTGAAGCTAAGCAGGTGTGAGCCTGGTCAGTACCTGGATGGGAGACCTCCTGGGAAAGACTAAGGTTGCTGCTGGAAGAGGTGTTAGTGGGGCAGTAGGGGGCGCTCACCCTGTGGTCCATGTGGGTCCTAATGCCCCAGTATAGTGATGGGGACACTATACTGTAAACAGGCGCCGTCCTTCGGATGAGACGTAAAACCGAGGTCCTGACTCTCTGTGGTCATTAAAAAATCCCAGGGCGCTTCTCGAAAAGAGTAGGGGTGTAACCCCGGTGTCCTGGCCAAATTTCCAATTGGCCCTTACTAATCATGGCCTCCTAATAATCCCCCTCTATGAATTGGCTACATTACTCTGCTCTCCTCCCCACTGATAGCTGATGTGTGGTGAGCGTTCTGGCGCACTATGGCTGCCGTCGCATCATCCAGGTGGATGCTGCACATTGGTGGTGGTGGAGGGGAGTCCCCATTACCTGTAAAGCGCTTTGAGTGGAGTGTCCAGAAAAGCGCTATATAAGTGTAAGCAATTATTATTATTATTATTATAAAACAACAACCCGGGCTGCCGTTGTGTCCGAGATGCAGGTGCTGTTTGCCGGGGACACCTGCCTGTGAACTGGAACAGCCTGGAAGGTGAGAGCTGGGAAAAAAGACCTGCGCTGAAGCGATTTGAGTGAACACAGTGATTTGGGTGAAAAGGAGTTACGTTAAGCTAATACTCTAGTGCCTGGTTGTGTTACAACAATACAGACCGACGAGGAGGTGAAAAGGACCGTGCTGTCTCCCCTTAGTGCGGAAAGAGCTCGGATCCCGGAAATGGGCTTAAAGATCAAGATGGACCATTTAAAACTTGAAAAAAAAAGCTGACATGCTCGCAGTGCTGAGATTACTCCTGAGAACTGCTGCACACACATGATGAAGCTGTTGGAATGTGCTGATGAATGCTTGGAGGACATCCATACTTCAGAAGGACCCTCCAGAGGAATTCACTCATTCACAGAGAGAGGTGCCTCTGTCATGTCAAACAATGCTAACTAGAGGCGACAGTGTGTTTCCTGACATTTCCTAGGAGCTGAGAGTGTAAAAGGGGCCTCTCCCTTCGGGGGTCTGAAATCACCCTGGGATTCTGGGAGAGCAAGAGCAGTGATTCAGGAGAAGTTTTGTAATGAACTTGATGGCAGCAGACAGCCGAAAGATCCCTCTGTAATTCCCACAGATGGATTTATCTCCTTCGTGAAAAACTGTCACAACTGCAGCGTCCTTGAAGTCACACAGGATCACCTCCTCATTCCAGATCTATGATGAGGCCATGGAGATATAGCAGAAATTCCTGTACGCAGTGGCTTTTCAGCGTTTGCATGACGGCTTTCATCACCCAGTTAATTGTTGTTCGGGTTCCGATTAGAGACAAGCTTAGACATTGTGGAACTGAAGGAACTGAATAAAACACTCGACAAAGGATCTGTGACTGAAGAGATCTTCCCTGGGTTTTGACTGCTTTCCTTGATCAGGCCTCCACCTTCCTTAGGCCAGAAACGTACGGGTCTTTGGGCTCTCCTAAAGAGTTTTTAGTAGAAGACTGTAAGGTGGTTGAATTTCTTTTGACACTGTCCACTTAACACTTGACATCTGAGCCGTCTTTTTCAATTGCCATTAAAGTTGCATATAGTAGAAAAGATGCATACCTATGTTACATAATTTTATGAATATTCTAAGACTGGAAATATTATGAAAGTCATCTTCAGGTCTCAGATTACTTACCTGTCAAGACATTTTCATCAACAAGGCTGTGTAAATTAGTTGTATAAACTTTGACAAGGAGCTCCCTCATGACCAATATATCAGTGTTGTGAGATGAAGGTGTATTGACACACAAACACGACACAGAATTGAAGTGAGGTAAACACAGGATGTTTGTAAAGCTAAGAACCTGTAGGAATGCAGGTCACGTGTGAAAAACATGAAAGTCTTACTTCTTTAGAAGCTGATATGTAAATGTATTGTGTCTACCTGCAGGAAAGCCCATTACACTGAATATCCTGTCCAGCTGATCGTGGTGAAAGGGGTTGCTGGTCTTGATGTCCTCCTGACGACAGTGAAAGATCGGCTCCGATGTTAGAAGCTCGGCGAAGATGCAACCGATGGCCCAAATGTCTAGAAAAGAAAAAAGTGTAAAAAACAAATGTTCATCAAAGCAATTCGATAAAAGAATCAAAAGAGGCAATATATGTATAATTCTGAAGGGTACAAAAAAAGATTTGAGCGAAACTTATGAACCAAAATCTCTTCTGCATTTATACAGAACGGTGGGCAGCAGTGTGGTGCTGTGGTTTGGGCTCCAGACTCTTGATGAGGAACACAAGCTCAAATCCCAGGTGAGGACACTGTTGCTACAGCAGTGAGCAACATACTACTGTCTAGACCGATCCAGTAAATACAGCTGTATAAATGGGCACCTGCATTTGTATGCAAATCACTCTAAATAAGAGCGGTAGTCAATATGAATATTATTAATAAAAACTATTCTATTAAGTACTTCATTATTTTTAAAGAATATGGCATTTGACTATTGTTCAAGGGCTCATATATTAAAAAAAGAATTTCAAGAGGTGTACAATTCGGAATTTTAATTATTGTATGTGACCAGGATGAATATCATTAAGTTGACTCCACATTGTGGATTAAAATATGATATTTTTTAACAGGTTACAACAGAAATTAGATTTGGAAAAGCAAGCCCAGCAGGGTGGCCGACAAATGTGTTTTCTCCAGTGTGATAATTAAGAGATATACCCCACAGCTTCATCTGACTAGTCTTTCAACATAGGTGACATAAGATGAGTCAAAGTAGCCGATGACTTGCACAGCAAGCACTGATGAAAACAAGCCAACGAAAACTAAGAGACCAAGCCAATCATGACACTGGGGCTGTGGACCATAAGGCATCGTACTGAGACCTTGTTCCAGTGAGAGTAAGCACTGGAGCAAGTATCATTTTTCCTCAAAACAAAATACAAAATTAATAACAAAACCGCCTTCAGAAATAATTCTGTTAAGCACTAAAATGTTTATTTTTTCATATGGCATAATAAAAGCACAATTACATAGCATTAATTTGTTGTAT